>NW_027361677.1:4840000-5365000 GCF_039654945.1 Dendrobates tinctorius
CCCCCCACTCCCCGAAAAAAACCTTAGTTTTCAAAGACCTGCTTCTATCTGCAGTCATGGCCAAAAGTGTTGGCACCTTTGAAATTGTTCCAGAAAATGAAGTATTTCTCCCAGAAAATTATTGCAGATACACATGTTTATCCCCTTTGTGTGTATTGGAACAGCACAAAAAAAAATAAGGAAAAAAAAATACGTAATTTCACGTACAACACCAAAAATGTGCCAGACAAAATTGCTGCCACCTTTCCAACATTGTGGGTAAATAACTTTGTTCCAATCATGCGATGCTCGTTCAAACTCACCTGTGGCAAGTAACAGGTGTGGGCAATATGAAAATCACACCTGAAACCAGATAAAAAGGGGAGAAGTTGACTCAGTCTTTGTATTGTGTATCTGTGTGTGCCACACTGAGCATGGAGAACAGACAGAGGAGTAGAGAACTGTCTGAGGACTCGAAAAATACAATTGTTGAACGATATCAACAATGTCAAGGTTACAAGTCCATCTCAAACACGTGAAGAGAGAGGATTGCGCTTCAGACTGTTACCCCTTAGCAAAAACCAAAGAGTTGCCCAATGATTCCTCCTAACAGCTAACAATCCAGAAGGAAACACGAGAGTTTTTTGTTTTTAAAATGGAAGTAAACTATTCCACGTCAACACGTCTCCTACTCACGTGCAAAACTGTTCAAGGAGCGATCAGTATAACAGTGTCTTGTGTCCAGTAAAGAAGTTTATTAGATACTTTTTAAGAAGTTTTATTATTTCTTAGAAGTAATTTAATGAGTGTAAAATTGGTCCCCAGGTAGTGAAGGGTGAATGTCTTGTGTGACGGTTCTGGCTGAAGCAGCTGGGAAGTATCTCTGGAAGCTGGCCTGGTTATGGAAAGTTCACTTTCTAAGACCTCTAAGAACCTATTGCCAAAAACACGGATTTTGGCAAAGAAAATCCAATTTTCCTATGTTTAATATTTTTCTGCAGTTTATAAAATTCACAAGTTTCTGAAAAAATAAAAAAAAATACCGGATGGGGCTCAATTCATGGCACATAAGGTTCTACATGTTCAGTGGAATATGATCTATGTAGAATATAATCTTACCGAGGAACAATGAGCGTTTATTTTCCAGGTCTGGGGATTATAACCAAAGTGTGAACTTTATGGATGTCTGAGAGCGGGAGGGCTTGGAGTCTGCCAATCCTTGCTAGTTTCTCCAGGAAATGGATTCCTATTACCTGGATTTATCAGAAATGATTGTCCTTTTGAGACTTGTGTCCTATGCCCAATGGACGCTTTCCATAGGGCTTAGAATAAATGTGTCAGTATTAGGATTATATGAATGCTTTTTGATGATGAGCAGCCATTTGTATTTGGTTATAGAGAAGGTTGTTGGCTTTGCATTTTCTCCTGTCAAATAGTAGCGTCCCTCTCAGTAATACATGCTGGATGGTAGTGTCCCTCAGTAATACATGCTGGATGGGAGTGTCCCTCTCAGTAATATATGCTGGATGTGAGGTCTATGTCTTTCCAGGTTACTGCTGACTTTATTGCTCTCATATGTCAGCAGGTCTTCATTTCTTTCCCATTTTAATTATTTAATTTAAGAAGCTTGTGTCCTAACTTTTGGCATGCTCGAAAAAAACGCTTGAGTCGCCGCGGCTGCATGTCTCTGGCTGTTCGACAGCCACAGCACATGCAGGGATTGTCTAACAGGAAAACCTTGTATGTGTTGCGGCATGTGTTGCAGCTGTTGAACAGCCGGGAGACATGCAGCCATGGCGACTATCCATGATATCTTGCTGCAGCGGTTCTCTGACCGCTTAAAAACTGTTTAAGATGATGTGCACACGACGTAATTTAAACTTGGATGAACCCATCAAGCTTTTCAAGAAGAAGACACTTCAGAAAACTCTGGAGTTTTCTTTGTTTTTTTTTCATGAAGTGTCTTTTTGTGAAATGTTTTCAATCTTTTCCTAAGCGTTTTTCCAATGGTTTTGGCCACTAGTGGGTTTTTTGGAGCGTTCTCCTATGGATTTTGTGACTTCTTTTTTTACTGTAATTTTACGGTCGTGTTTTTTTTTTTTTCACTCCATTGAATAATGAAGAAACCGCCTGAGAGTTTTTAAGCAAAAAACAATAGAAAAATGCTAAGGAAAAAAAAAGTCTTCTGGGAAAATTTGGGCTTTCTTATTGATTTGTATTGAAAATTACAGAGCATCTTTACTAGTGGAAAAAAAAGAAAAATGGAAGTGTTCCTTCTTTTAACCGCTTGGCGGTTTTTGAAACTGGAAATGGTTATAAGACGTTGAAAAGCCTGAACATATGAACAGAAAGTTGATTTTACATAGAATGCACATGTTCTTTCTTTTGAGCCCTTTTTACAAGGTTTTTCAGGCAGTTTCCGCAGCGGAATCTGCTTCAAAAAAGACGTCGGGTGCACATATCCTGATAAACTTTGGGGGGTGGATTTATTACTCAACTTGCACGAGTTTTCTGACTCTTTTTAGGTTTTAGATAATTTTTTTTTTAAGAGGCCTATATCCCATTTTACAGGGCCATACTCCAGACTAAGACCTCCATACCAAATACAGGTCCTCAGTCCATTCTCCCCCTTGTGTATTAATTCCTCACTCTTCAATAACAAACAAATGTCTTGAAAATGGTGCAGAGCTGAAACACAAATCATTCTCTTCTGTTGCTTTTGGTGTTACACCATATTTTCAATAAAATGACACACCTAAAATCATAGATAAAAAAAAAAAAAATAACTTGTTAAAGGGATTTTCTCATGATGTATCTCCAGGAGTACGATGAGGTGTTGGAGATACATCATGAGAAAACCCCTTTAAGAAATATTTTTTTTCTTGAAGCTTGACAATTCAGACCAGAGCCATGGTAATCTTTATTTTTTTTTTGGACTGAACTGGGCCCTCTCCAGGCATCTAACAGAAGCATCTTTGACTCTACAGGTTTGGGGGTTACCTGCCATCTTCAGAGCTATGCAAGCAGACTGTAAGGCTATGTGCACACGTAGATTTTCCTCCTGTGGATTTTTCCGCGCAGATTTGAAGAAATCCGCTGGTCAAATGACCTGCATTTTTCCTGCGGATTTCTTCCTGTTTTTGTGCGGTTTTCCCCCTGTGGATTTGGAGAATGGAGCAGGTGGAAAACCGCACAAAAGAAGTGACATGCTGCATTTTTTGTACCGCACGGAAAAAAACGCAGCGTCTGCACAGCGTTTTTTTTTTATTGATTTACATTGTACTGTAAATCACTTTGCGGATCCGCAGGAAAAATGCATCGTGTGCACATGGCCTAAAGCATGAAACCTGCTAGTGATGCCTGCTCTTTACCTAGACTGTCACGCAGGTGTCACGTCCCCCTGGAAGACATGGAGTTAGACAGTCGGGTAACGAATCGCAGGTCTTTAGAGATGGTGTGATTTGTGTCCCATATTAAATGGATTTAGTTTCCTTTGGTGGTGAAGAGGTTAACAGCTCTTTATATGCTGGTCAGAAACATGCAGCTCCATTTCAGCTGCTTCTGATCTGGTCATTAGTGCTTCCTATATAAACTGGTCAAATCTTCTTATCCCTGCCGGTGAAAGAGTAGTCTTCCTGTGCTGTGTGCTAAAGCTAAGTGGTTGGAATAAAGTTGTTGCAGTAGTGTTCTATTGTTTGCTCTAGTACATGTGTGTTTATCTCCTAGTCCTTGTTCCTATTTAGTTTATTCCTCCCTGTCCCTATCCTCTTCCCTATTGTTGTTTAGGGCTTTTGTATGATGGAGGTTTTCTGTTATTCCAGTTTTGTCTTTGTGTCTTGTTTCCCTTACATTTCTTCCCCATGCATCATGTATTGTGGGGAGGGGGACAGATCAGGGTTTTACAGGAACGTAGTAAGGTCGGAGACTCGGGCCACTTAACCTCCTTACCGAAGACCATCATAGCTTCACATAGTTAACGGGCCATTTTAAGACAGCAGGCACACTGCAAAACTAAAAGTCCCCCCATTCTTGAAAATGGGGAGGGTTTTTAATGAGAAGTATAATGCAAAAAGTTGCTTGTTTTTGCAAGCTCTTTGCAATTTTATCCATTTAAGAACTTGAGACGACCCCTTGAAGTCAGTCGTCTGTAACCTTTAGCTATTCAGTTCACGTAAATCTGTCTCCCAGTTTCAGAACAGCTGGAGAGCCGCAGGTTGCAAACTAAAGCCTTAAGGAATAAACCTCTGACTCGGGAGGATTTCTATTTCCTGTTGTCGCTTTTTTTTTTTTTTTTTTGTGCATCACATATTTTACTAATAAAAGCAGCATCTGTCGGAGAGTATCGTCCTTAAAACAGGTCAAGATAAAAAAAAAAAGTGCACTGGAATATTTGCTGGAATTAATTAAATATGCAGAAGTGCATTATATAGCTGTAGATTATTCTTACAAAATGGCGTTTTCATTGCACAAGTGTCTGCATGTATTTATATACATGAATCTCATGCAGAACAGATGACTGGACCGTGCGTTCCGTATGGGGGGAAATAAAAAATTCTTTTATTTTTCTTTACCTATTTTTTTTTTTTTTTTTTGCGGCTTTTTGGCACCAAAAATGCTTTTCCAAATCGCTAAAAGTTTTGCCAAATTGAAAATTCCTTTCGGAACCTTACTCCAGTCAGGGACTGGAGTTAGACGTGGAACAAACAAACTAAGCCATTCAGTAAAAATTGCAGCTCATGAAACAGGCTAAAATTTAAAAATAAACAGGAAAAAAAAAGAAAGCTTCCAAAATGGTGCAAATGTTATAAAGAATAAAGTGCAAATACTAAATAAGGAGCAAAAAGTGGAGAAACAACAATGATAAATTGGGGCCAATATCTCTTCTGGAACTGAGAAATAAGATGTCCCCAGGGAGTGAAATGTTCATCTGGTTGACGAGACACAGACTGAGCCTCCAGGACGTTTTGTAACTTTCCATGCGCTCGGTTACATTATTATCAGATTCTTCAAAGGAAACTTAAGCATGAAAGCGTTGCTATAACTCAGGTGGAGTAGCTTTTTGTATTGTTTTAGTGCCTGGATAAAAAGACA
Organism: Dendrobates tinctorius; assembly: GCF_039654945.1. NCBI lineage: Eukaryota > Metazoa > Chordata > Amphibia > Anura > Dendrobatidae > Dendrobates > Dendrobates tinctorius. Next base: position 4,845,071 of record NW_027361677.1, read on the forward strand.
AAATCTACGTATTAAATATTTCCAAAGAAGGATCCACCGTAACCTAAGTGGCCCAATCCTGCTGTCATTTTCCCTTCATTCTGTCTCCTAATACTAGATAATGTAGAAACAGAGACCTTGATTTCAGTGATGTGTCACTTACTAGTCTGCTTGCTACAGTTTTGATAAAATCAGCAGGAGATTATCACTGGAGGACTAGTAAACCTGCTGCTGTGTAGTCTCACCACGCCCCCGTTGCTGATTGGCAGCTTTCAGTGTACGCCAATCAGTGATTTGGGCGGGGTTATACAGAGCTCAGCATTAAGAGAACTGCTAGATCTGCAGCAGAGGGATTTTTATCAAAAGTTGCTGGAATCAGGGTCTTTGCCTGTACATCATGCTGCTCTCAGATGGCCAAAAACGTGGTGACAGATTCCCTTTAAATTCCATTTTTGTATAAGATTTGCTCCAGAATTTGAACCATAAAAATTATGTCTTGAAATCCAGATATAGTGTCCTCCCTTACTGTAGATAATGAAGCAATGCGTATATAACCTACTTCCCGCACTGACATCATGGAGCTGATTTGCAACAAGCTTCTAATCTGTGGAGCATTTTTTTTTTCACAATCAACATGATACGTGACACAGAGCCATAAAAGATCGACTGAAGTGGAAATTATTCATCTGCTCCATGAGTATAATATGACTCTGGATTTATGCCAGATTTTTTGGCAACTATAGAATCCCCTAACAGAAGGGGACACTGCAGTCAATCGAGCACCCAATCCTGAAGATTTCACTCCTCGAAATGTCGCAGTCAATGAGCCTCAATTCTTTAGATAAGCGAGTATACAGAATTGTTTTCCTTTTGGCAAAAAAAAGAACTTTGAGCCTTTTTTATTCATTTTTAGTAGAATAAGAGAAAGATCTAACAGTTCTTCGGAACATTGGATCATTCAAAAGTTTTGCCAAGTTTTTCTGGCTGATGAAAAGTTTGATAGATGAGTCGAAATGTGAGGCAAGAGTTAAAGTGCTACTCTGAATTAAGTGCATTATTTGGGCGTCCGGTTGTAAATGGAATCTGTCGTGTTATAAAATGGTCTGTGATTCTGCAGGCGTCAGGTTATAGAGCAGAAGGAGATGATCAGATTGATATATATTTTTGTGGAAGAGGTTTCAGTAAAACTTGTATTTTATTCATTGAAATCACTGGTGTTTGTATACATGAGTCCGGTAGGCGGTCCCTATATACAACCGAGTCCAGTAGGCGGTCCCTATGTAATCCAAGTGCAGTAGGCGGTCCCTATGTAATCCAAGTGCAGTAGGCGGTCCCTATGTAATCCGAGTGCGGTAGGCGGTCCCTATATACAACCGAGTCCAGTAGGTGGTCCCTATGTAATCCAAGTGCAGTAGGCGGTCCCTATGTAATCCAAGTGCAGTAGGCGGTCCCTATGTAATCCGAGTCCGGTAGGCGGTCCCTATGTAATCCGAGTCTGGTAGGCGGTCCCTATATACATCCGAGTCAATTGTGCGGTCCTACTGATGACTGACAGTCTTCCCTTTATGACTTCAAGTAGAGATAACTGTCAATCACTTGTAGGACCACCCACTACTCTGCTCTCACATGCTTTACACTGCAGTGCTGATTGTTTAGATTGACAATTGCAACAAGAGTGTCAAAGAAACATTGATAAATCTACGTCTGGTAATTTTTCAAAATAATCAGTCCTTTGTGTATATGAGGAATGACACTTTCTGGCCATGTATCCGGCGTTTCTCACAAATTTCCCCTCTGCAGACGATATCTAATTTTCAGTCGTCTCTGAGCTAGTGGGAGACAACTAGCGAGCTGACTTGGGAGCATGATGATGGTACTGTAAAATTGACCTATAATGCATTATTAAAGATTAAAGGGGGCATCCAGGATACTGTAAGTTATTATTTTTACTATGGGTCTAAGAACTATCAGGCAGAGGTAGTTCCTAACTACCTGCCTGTTGTACCCGGAGCTGATCTCTTCCGGCGCAGAATGGTCATTGATCGCTGCTGTCAGCGATTCAGTGGCTTCCCTGACATCGTATCAATAGAGCAGCAGCTTCTCTTCCACTCTGCTCTGTTGGCGGGGCGCGATTGCTGACGTCATGCAGATTGACAGCTGGCTCCCCACTGCCTAACTGCAGGGAGCTGGCTGTCACTCAGCATGACGTCGGCAGTCACGCCTCATCAACAGAGCAGCCGGGAAAAAGAAGAGCTCCTCTGTTGACGCAGAGCAGCTGAATCACCGGCAGGAGCAGTCAGTGACCACTCGGAGCCGGCGCCGGCTAAAATAGGCAGATAGTTGCCTCTGTTAGCTTTTAGGCCCATAGTAAAAAAAAAAAAAAAAATTAGTCCTGCTTCTTAGGCAATCCCTGTATGTGACATTTTTTGTACCAAATTTCTTCAAAATGGCGCACGTGGTTCAAGAATATTGAAAGTAAAAAAGTCATTATTGTTGTTAACCGTATTGCAAAATGGCGCAAAAATTGTGCACAAAAAAAGCACACCCCCAAAAAAAACTGACGTACATAAAATCAAACCTGGAAGGGAATAAAGTACATTTTGGGCAAAAAAAAATTCAATATTTGAAAAGTCGCAAATGATGAATCAGCCGAAAACATCTGTGGCAAACGTTTGGGGTTTTCTCACACACAAAAAAGTGAGTTAAAAGCAAAACACAATCGATGAACCAGACCCTTAATGTTTGATTCAATTGACCATAGGGGCAAAAAATGAAAATGGCGCAGTGTCTGATCCATCACACACAAAAAAGTGAGTTAAAAGCAAAACACAATCGATGAACCAGACCCTTAATGTTTGATTCAATTGACCATAGGGGCAAAAAATGAAAATGGCGCAGTGTCTGATCCATCACACACAAAAAAGTGAGTTAAAAGCAAAACACAATCGATGAACCAGACCCTTAATGTTTGATTCAATTGACCATAGGGGCAAAAAATGAAAATGGCGCAGTGTCTGATCCATCACACACAAAAAAGTGAGTTAAAAGCAAAACACAATCGATGAACCAGACCCTTAATGTTTGATTCAATTGACCATAGGGGCAAAAAATGAAAATGGCGCAGTGTCTGATCCATCACACACAAAAAAGTGAGTTAAAAGCAAAACACAATCGATGAACCAGACCCTTAATGTTTGATTCAATTGACCATAGGGGCAAAAAATGAAAATGGCGCAGTGTCTGATCCATCACACACAAAAAAGTGAGTTAAAAGCAAAACACAATCGATGAACCAGACCCTTAATGTTTGATTCAATTGACCATAGGGGCAAAAAATGAAAATGGCGCAGTGTCTGATCCATCACACACAAAAAAGTGAGTTAAAAGCAAAACACAATCGATCAACCAGACCCTTAATGTTTGATTCAATTGACCATAGGGGCAAAAAATGAAAATGGCGCAGTGTCTGATCCATCACACACAAAAAAGTGAGTTAAAAGCAAAACACAATCGATGAACCAGACCCTTAATGTTTGATTCAATTGACCATAGGGGCAAAAAATGAAAATGGCGCAGTGTCTGATCCATCACATAACGGAGACCAATACCGCCTGATGGTCACGCCTAGAAAAAAAAAAATAATAATTGTTCAACATGCTTGACGGAATCTGCCATGACCCACCGCCTCTTCTTTTCTTACCGGGATTTGAGACTTGGATAGAAGCCAACTTTCTGATCACTGGGGGTCTAACTGCTGGGACCCCCATCGATACCAGGAACTGGAGCTCTTGACCATGCGCTCTGCCGCTCCATTCATTCCGATGATCGACGCCCAGAAATCAACGGCGCTCTCACTAGAATGAATGGCGCGGCAGAGTGCATGATCGACTTCCACTCCATTCGGCGGGGGGCTCTTTAAAGATCGCCAAGGACCATAGTGGTCGGACCCCAAATGATCATAATGTTATGGAATAGGGGTGACTTTCAAAATTTAGAATACCCAAAGTATCCAACCAGGGGGTTCTAGAATTAGGAGTACAGAAAGTAATTTCGTTAGGGTCCCTGTGCCACCATATGTGGTGACATTATTTTCTTAACTACTGATACCCATAGTGCTGTAATAGGGTGTCCTAGTAAATGGCATGATGCGTCAGTTATGCATTTATCAACTGGCACTTAGCGCACATTTTCTAACCAGTGTGAATGTGGTCTTAGGAACCCCAAACTGGGTTGACTTCAACGTGTTTCCTCCATTCGATCTGGACATGCTAAATTTCACTCATCACGTATGTCCTCCCCGCCGTTTAACCCATCACCGGATATAGGACTTACCTTCTCATATTTCCCAGATTTTCTGCCAGAAGCCGCTCCATGGGCAGCTAGTAACTCCCCAGACCTTGAGTCTCGATCCGTCTGTGATGTGGCAGAAAGCAAGAAGTTCTGTGCACTTATTTTAGAAAGCTGAAAACTCAGGGGGCCGCCGACGCTAAGCGTTGCTGGATCCCCCACAACGGGGTCTGATTATTTGCCAGGCTGGACATGACATGGGAGGGAGATGATGGGGAGGAGAAGGGCACTTAAAGTGGCAGATGTCCCATTGCTGCTCCATACAGGACCCTTCTGGGGCTTTTGTTTCCTTTGTGCGAAGCTTTTTTCTCCGCGCTGCCAAATAATCACATCTGGATTTCCTTCAATCTGTACATTCCATAAGCCTCTCCTCCAGAATAAGAGCCGAGGCTGAGCCAGACGGCCAGAGGCAGGACCGGACTTGTGCAGAACACGGCAACTTCACATGTGTCTTATGTCAAGTGGCAGAATACAGCTATAGGGGTGCAGATGGAGAAGTCCCTTCCTTACCCTGGTGACTATAGGTGCCGGCGGTTCCTGTGCCATATAGGACACCAGCAGTATAAGCACACAGGGCTGCATGACCGCAAGCATGCAATTTTCAGACATGCGGTCACATGCCGACTAGACGTGCTCATTGCAAGTGTATTGAACGACATCGCTCACGTCTAGTAGGAATGTGGCCGGAAGAATGCGAATCGCATACTTCTGGTTACATGACCACCTGCTCTCGCTGAGGAATCTTCACAAAGTGTGAGAATTCACAAGTCTGCAGTCACAGCCTACAAATCTGCAGTCACTCTAAGGCTGGACAACCCCTTTAAGTTGCAGGTTTGAGCTACTCAGTAAACCTAGATGGGAAAATAAAAATAAACTTTACCCCGCAGTTAGGGTATGCTCACACATAGCGGATTTTTTTTCGACGTGAAAAAATGCAGCTTAGGCTAGTTTCTCATTTGCGCTTTTGAGCGCAGCGACGGCCTGCGCACGGCTGCCACTAAGCCCTGCCCCTTCCGGCTCCCTGCCCGCCCCATCCGGTCATCGCCGCCTACTAGTGCACATGGGCGCTTGCGATCTGCGCACCCTATCTTTAGCATAGGGTGCGCAGATCGTGCGCTGGCCGTGCGCTAGCAGGATTTTGCCGTGCGCTGCGCACTTTTGAAGGTGCACCGAGCGCGCCGAAATGCAACATGTTGCGTTCGGCGCACACGGGCGCACCTTCAAAAGTGCGCAGCGCACGGCAAAATCCTGCTAGCGCACGGCCAGCGCACGATCTGCGCACCCTATGCTAAAGATAGGGTGCGCAGATCGCAAGCGTTCTTGTGCGCTAGAAGGCGGCGATGACCGGAAGGGGCGGGCAGGGAGCCGGCAGGGGGTGGGGCTTAGCGGCGGCCGTGCGCAGGCCGTAGCTGCGCTATAAAGCGTAAATGTGAAACTAGCCTAAATGGCACGAAAATGTACATTGTGTATTTTTGGTGCATTTTTCATGTGATTTTTTTTTTTTATGCATGGATTGCAATGGGTAAAAAATTGCATCTAAAACACTGGGAAAAATATTGATATTCTTTTATTTAAAAAAACTTGCATCAAAGCTTAAAAAGCACAAGGGAAAAAAAAAAGTCTCGTGCTTAAATGCAGCATCTTACAAATCCAGCAAAGTGGATGAAATTCGTAGAGATTCAGTTCTTATGAAGTTCGCCACACACATAAGATCATTGTTGGCCAGATGCTAGTTTGGCCGACATCTATCTTTCCTGACTGCTACATGCGTTCTTGAATCAGCCAAGCGTCCATGTTTATATTAATGGGAAGAGGGAAACAAGCTGCTGCAAAAAAACACTTCTGGCAAAAGCATATCCCAAAAACAACAAAGAATTGGACAAGTTAATAGTTTAAAGGGAACCGGTCAAGAACATTTTAACAATTAAACTAGTGCGACGGCTGTATAGGTCATAAAACAACAATAAAATGATACATGTCTTGTAAAAATCCGATGTGCCATCGCTGAGAAACGAGATCTTTTAAATCACATGCAAAATAGTCTGGAAGTGCTTTGGGGGGGTGTCCATTCCCAGGTTAATTTGCATGTGGATTCAAAGCTCATTTTTTCAGTGATGGCACATCGGATTTTTACAAAACAGGTATCATTTTTTTTTTTGTTTTACGAACCATACAGCCGTGGCACTAGTTTAGTAAAATTAAATTCTTTTTTAAGAGGTTTCTATACACATTATATTGTCACAGTATCTGCCTATGAGATCAGGATCAAGACAACGATGGAAAGTGAGAACGATATCCTTTTTATTACAGCATTGTCTTTATAACAATTCTCTATAGAATTATTCCATAAATGCCAGAAAAAAAAAAATAATGTAATGTTTTCTTATTACAGCACCTTTCATATACTGCACTGCACATAGTAATAATACATCAATTACGGTACATAATAAAGCATGGAGAACATAGCAGACATCCTCAGCCTTGGTTTCCCTTTTTCTTTTCGGGGGGTGGGGGGAGACACAATTTAAACCATCCATATGGGCTGCAGATTATAGACCTGAGGTCCTGAGCCTATGGCTCTGCAGCAAATGTGGAACTACAACCCCCAGAATGTACTGATTATCCCCAATATACCATTTGTAGGTGTATGGGTGTGTTCACACTGACTGATAGCCAGTCCTACTGCTGGAGGGTCCAGCGCTCAACCACTGCTCCCGATGTGTGTTATTGTCTGGAGCGCTGACTTCACGCTGAGAGCGCTGCAGCCAATCAGTGAGTTCTCTGTTCGTGTAGATGGCACTACCAACTGCGTTCACTGATTGGCTGCAGCTCTGTGATATCGGCTTTGCAAACAATGACACATTGGGAGCAGAAGTGGAGACTCAGCATCTGGACCAGAGGAAAATGAGTTGAGCACATAGTTTGTTTTAAACACACTGCAGACTGAGACAGAGGGTGGTGACACCATGCTGGACCAAGGGAGAGTGTGTTTAGCTCAATGTGGTTGTTTTAAAAACACCGCAGACTGGAGACAGAGGGCAGAGACTCAGCACTGGACCAGGAGAGAGTGAGTTTAGCCCAATTTTTTGTTTTAAAAACACTGGAGACAGGGGGTAGAGACTCAGTGCTGGAGCAAGGGAAAGTGAGTTTAGCCGAATTTGTTTTAAAAACACTGCAGACTGAAGACAGTTGGTGGAGACTCAGAGCTGGACCAGGGGAGAGTGAGTTTAGCCCAATTTGTTTTAAAAACACTTCAGACTGGAGACAGGGGGTGGAGACTCAGAGCTGGACCAGGGGACAGTGAGGTGAGCTTAGTTTGTTTTTTTATAAATAAACTGCAGACAGCGGACAGGAGTTTTCTGAAAGCAGAAAATTCCTTTAATATTTTACCAAAGTGTACAGAATGTAAAATTGTAGAGGGCGCCCCGTCTGATGCTGGGTTATACTACTGGGTTATACACCCCCCCCCCCCAAACCAATGTCATGAAAGGCCAAGCATCTCCTTACCCCTAGCCTGTTATTCTTTGCCTTGCACAGTTTCTCTCCACCCATTTGGAAACATGATGGGGTTGGGGCGCCCCTATTTTCCAGGTGCCCCATATAATCAGCATAGTCTCTATGGTATATGCAGCACTAGATCACTTTCCACCTAATTTGGAGCAGGAATCTACATTTGTCTCAGAAACTTTTATAAAAAAAAATAAGAGCATGGTGTCATAATAAAATATCAAGACACACAAATCCGTATACCAACCCTACTATCCGCATATCATGGAGAGAATATATTTAGCTTTTTCCTGGCATTCTGGGACGTATTGTAATGTCCAGGATTAAAAACATGGCGGCTATAAAAAAAAACAAAACACAAATAAAAAAAAAAACCACAGTGCCACCCCTGTCCACAGGATGAATGTGGTATTGCAGCTATGGTCAGGGGAAATAAAGCTGCCATATTTTCCTACCCCTATATAACCCTCTTTAAGGCAAAAATGGAGCTGCCTTCAACAGAATATAAATCTACAAAAAAAAAATGTAAAAGTCACAAAACAGACAGAACTGGCCAAAAAAAATGCCAAAAATCTATAGCCAGTATCCGCTCCATTATCAGGATGAAATATTAGTTCCACTACTCCCGGCTACAAATCCTCTCCAGTATATTAATACATACAGCGCCTCCTAGAGGCAAAATTTCATGCAACAGCTAATATTCGTTTTGCAACTTAGATGCCATCGCTGTAAATCATTTGCTACTATTGTTACTTATATTTTAGATTTGGGACATAGTTTTAGCTATGAGCAGGGAATGGGTTAAAAAAAAAAAAGTTGATAGCCACCTCTATAATTCAGGAGTTTAAAAAAAATGAATGTTTAAGAGATATCCGAAAAAAAGCAGTCAGTGGGGGGGTATCTAATGAACCCCAACATAGGCTGGTGGTCCACGTTTGTTTTTTTTAGGCACAGCGCCTCACATTTATAGTGGCTGTGCTTGGTACTACAATCTCATTTAAAGGAATATTTCAGTGCAAATAGACTGAGGAAGAGGCAGGTGTTTGATATATAGACACATATATCTATATATACATATCTATAAATATATATACATACATGCATATACACTAAATATATATATACACTCACTGGCCACTTTATTAGGTACACCTGTCCAACTGTGTGTTAAGACTTAATTTCTAATCAGCCAATCACATGGCGGCAACTCAGTGCATTTAGGCATGTAGACATGGTCAAGACAATCTCCTGCAGTTCAAACCGAGCATCAGTATGGGGAAGAAAGGCGATTTGAGTGCCTTTGAACGTGGCATGATTGTTGGTGCCAGAAGGGCTGGTCTGAGTATTTCAGAAACTGCTGATCTACTGGGATTTTCACGCACAACCATCTCTAGGGTTTACAGAGAATGGTCCGAAAAAGAAAAAAAATCCAGTGAGCGGCAGTTCTGTGGCCGGAAATGCCATGTTGATGCCAGAGGTCAGAGGAGAATGGGCAGACTGGTTCGAGCTGATAGAAAGGCAACAGTGACTCAAATTGCCACCCGTTACAACCAAGGTAGGCAGAAGAGCATCTCTGAACGCACAGTGCGTCGAACTTTGAGGCAGATGGGCTACAGCAGCAGAAGACCACACTGGGTACCACTCCTCTCAGCTAAGAACAGGCATCTGATGGCTACTTTCAGCAGGATAATGCGCCATGTCATAAAGCTCGATTCATCTCAGATTGGTTTCTTGAACATGACAATGAGTTCACTGTACTCAAATGGCCTCCTCAGTCACCAGATCTCAATCCAATAGAGCATCTTTGGGATGTGGTGGAACGGGAGATTCGCATCAGGGATGTGCAGCCGACAAATCTGCGCCAACTGTGTGATGCCATCATGTCAATATGGTCCAAAATCTCTGAGGAATGCTTCCAGCACCTTGTTGAATCTCTGCCACGAAGAATTGAGGCAGTTCTGAAGGCAAAAGGGGGTCCAACCCGTTACTAGCATGGTGTACCTAATAAAGTGGCCAGTGAGTGTGTATATATATATATATATATATATATATATATATATATATATATAGTGTGTATATGCATGGTTAAGGTTAAGCTGCATCGCAAGAGAAAGCCAAATAGACAAACAGAATGAATGGCTGCAGAATGAGTTAACTGAGACGCCTTCAGTGAGCTCCTTCTGACCAGAGAGTTTTTAACTCCTTTCTTTTTTCTGAGCTACTCTCAGCTGATCTACGACCACAAAGTGGAGATGATCTTTGTGATCACAAATCAGCTGAGAGGAGCTCAGAAAAAGACAGATAAAAGAGTTAAAAACTCCCTCTCAAAACAAGCTCACTTTTCCCCCTTATTCCAGGAGCCATAACGTTTTGATTTTTTCCTTCCACATAGGTGTATGAGGGCTTGTTTTTTTGCGGGACGAGCTGTAGTTTTGAATGACACCATTCATTTTGCCATAAAATGTTCTGGAAAATCGGAAAAAAAAAATGGGAAAGAAAAAATAAAGAAGCGATGAAATGGCGAAAAAAAAACCCAACCTATTCTGACGTTGTTTTTTAGAATTTATTGTTATGGTTGTTTCTTGCACGATAAAAATGACCCGTCAGCGTGATTTTCCAGTACAATTTATGGTTATATCAAGCTTGTTTAGTTTTCTTTTCTTAGATTTCAGTTGTGAAAATAATAAAAAAATCGGAATTTATTAAAAAAAATAAATTGTCACCATTTTTTGAGATTTTTTAATTTTTCTTTCGATACAGCCGTGTGGGGGCTTATTATTTGTATGATGAGCTAAAGTTTCTATTGATACTACTTTCGGGTACATACAATGCTTTACTTATTATTACATTTTTGGGGGTCAGATATGATGACCGAAAAAAACCCGACTCTGACGTTTTGATTTATTTTTTTCCTCTTTACCTGGTTTCCAATTTTTGAGGAGTTTTCGTTTTTGAGGAAGATTTGGAGAGTTTCCTCTCTGAATCTGTTCCAAAGCCTCCTAAAAAAAACTGTGTGTACATACCCTTAAGGGTGTGTTCCCACTTAGTTTAGTTTTTTTCAGGAGTTTTTGAGTTTTGGGATAAAAAAAAAACTTTCCAAGTGCCACAAGGAGTTAAAAAAAAAAATAGTTTTTTTTGATTGGAGAGTTGGAAGGTTTCTGCTCTGAAAACGCAGAAAAAAGCCCCAAAGTATGAACACTCGCTGGAGAAGACCATCATGGTTGGAAGAAGAGACGAGGTGTAGAGGAAGACCAGCAACCCACTGGCGTGATGCTATCAAGATAATTGAGGAGAAGACCCTGGTGGACCTATCTAGGCTTTGCCAAGATCGATCTTCCTACAGGTCGTTCGTCCATCAAGTCACCATGGCTCGAGATCAATCCAAAGGCTGTTGAAAAAATAAAAAGAAGATCCTTTACACAAAAAAATAAATGTGTCTATGGCCACATTAATCAAAGAGTGTTCATGACTTTTCAAGATAGGCAATATAGAGGACCAGGTACGAGCTGACAGTCCATGCCTTACATTACTGACAATGGTAAGCCCCTTGAACATAGCTAGGTGAGGTAAGGCTCGTAACTGAGCAGTGGGTGAAGCCTAGAACTTGACTCCACATCACTAATTTGAAGGCATAAAGTGAATACAGATAATGCATAAGTCCACCTCGATCAGGTCTCCTAATTCAGTCCATTTTCTTGCTCAGGTAGCAGTTTCTCAGCTATACCCGTCAGTCCATTTTCCACCAGGGCATCCACAAGTCTCTGTAACGTGCCTTTCTTTCCTTCACAATCGATGAAACGTTGAAGCATCTGGTAGGCTTGTTCATACAGACCGTCGCTATGGTATTCGTAGGCCACGGTTTCTATGGCTGGGTCTTCTAAAGCTCGGCAGGTCTCCTTCAATGTTCTGCCCACCTTTTTCCAAGATGTTCCTACAGATTTGGCAAAGATCTGGTGATGTTCTTTAGTCAGGGGCCTGTCAACTGAAAGACACTATTGGATTAGCAAAAAAAAGAAAATGAAACATGAAGAAACTCAAACTTCTAAGTTATCCTAACTTACAGATGAAACCACATTCGAGTCAACCACCCAAAACTGCATTCAAAAGTCTTCTTCGTAGGGTTCGCTCACACTAGCATATAAATCGGATGAGTGCAAACCAATTTTTAGGGGTCCACGCATATGGACTGAACATGGACAAGTGAGAAAAAATTGTCCCACTCTCCTGGTTGAGAATGAGACCCTTAGTTTTTAAGTGGTGGTCTTCTCAAAAAAGATGGGGTTTTGGAGAAATTCCACTGCACTTGGTAAACATTCAGTGTTCCATCAAGAAGCTTTACTTTCTTTTTCTTCCACCCACATCTTAGCTGCCTATGGGACTATATACACTGATGAGCCATAACATAAAAACCTAAAATATTGTGTTTGTTCCCCTCAACAAAAAAAAAAAGCTTGGACAAGTCAAGGCATGGACTCCTCAAGACCTCTGCGGTATCTAGTGCCAAGACTTTAGGAGTAGATTTTTTAAGTGATCCAGAGAGACCCGATTGGATTGACCTCTGTGGAATTTGGAAGTCAACCCCTTAGGCCACGTTCACACGTTCAGTATTTGATCACTATTTTACATCAGTATTTGTAAGCCGCAATCATAGGAAAAGTATAATAGAAACCCGTCACCACTTCTGTATTTATCACGCACTCCAGGTTTTGGCTTACAAATACTGATGTGACGTACTGACCTAATACTGAACGTGTGAATGTGGCCTTAAAGTGTTATTGCAATTTCTGAAAACTTTAGAAAAGTCAGAAGCTTTAGGTCCTGGGTGCTAAGACACTTACCAATTGCTAGAAGAGAGGAACAGAAGTGGTCAGCTGGGTGCTGCACTTCTCAGAGACCAAAGATAGGCTCACTGGAAAGTCTATGAGGAGGCATCCGGTCTTTGGCTAAGAGTTTCTTCTGTATTTGTAGTCTTTATTAGTGGGCTTAGGACCCATATGCCCAAAAATGAAACCTTTTGACATATCTCTATAATATCTTAATTGATTTCAGTGCAGTTAGACATTTTGCCATGTTCGTCAAACAATTTTTGCAGAGGCCACTACCAATAGGGTTGCCATAATGGTCAGCCTGGACCCAAAACTGCTGAGCAGAACACGGGTCAGAGCATCACCCTATCTCTGCAAGGTTTCTATCTACCCGTATGGCATCCCACTTTCATCTTTTCCAAAGGTACACACAGGCATGGCCATTCACATGATGGAAAAAAAGACATTTTCCATTAGGCCAGGCCATTTTCTTCCATTGCTCCATGGTGTAGTTCTGTTGCTCATGGGCTCAATTTAGGGCTTCAGGGTCCAACACGTGATTTTTCTGCAGCTGCACAGCCCCATAGAGTAGGATGACCCCTAACATACCCTCCCCTCCGTACAGTATAATTCCCCCAGAGTGAATTCCGCCCACAACAATGTTCCCCCAGTGTACTAATATGATGACTCCACAGAACACCACAGACAGTATGATGTCCCCAAAGTTGCCCAACACAAATCGATACTCCCACCGTGACACCCCCACACAGTATAATGTCCCATTGTGTGACTGACGATAGGCAGAACTTACAAAAGTCTTTTCCTTGGAATTTAAAAGTGCTTCCTTCCGATGATACTGATCGGAGAGTGTGCGGCTGAGATCCCAGGTTGGAGTTCTGTGGAGTCGAGGACGGAGGCGGATTGCTGTTTCCTGGCGGTGGACCCAATGAAATACCCATAAAAAGTCTGTCCAGATCTGCAAGTTCATCATCCTTCTGATAACTGGGCTAAAGGAGAAGACAAAGTGTTACATCACTTCATGGGAAACAGGCAGGGCTTCCCTTCCTCTATAGGAACCGGATTATTAGCAAGTAAGTGGAAACAAGTACCGGGCACCTCTACCTTACATAAAAAAAAGTGGGGTTTATATTCGATGTTTGCTTTTGGACTCCCATTATTCTATGTCCAATACACAGACTGAATGCTGTGCTTCTACTTTAGGTGGAGCCTACGACGGAGAAGCAAAATGGAATCCAAAGCCGATGTGAAAAGAGCCTTGGTTGCTGATCTTTAGGTACCCCGTCACTAAGTTTTAATGTTTTTTTTCCACAAGGACTACTTAAAAAGGGTTTTCCACCTTTGATGATTTTTATTTCTTTTCTTATTAGCTAAAAATAATTTTTGTATTTGGTTCTCATTAAAAATTTTGCTTCGTTTGACTTTTAAAGCCTCTTTGTTTTCCTGCACATTCAACTTTGATGTGGTCAGTGGTCGTAAATCAGCTGAAAGGAGCTCAGAAAAGAGATAAGGCAGTTACAAAGTCCCTGGCAGACCATCATAATGGGCTGACTGATGGATTCTCAGTTAACTTATTCTGAAGCCAGGATGGAAGCTGTTGAATGCAAATGGAGCAATATTTCTAATGAAACTCAACTGTGAAAAAAATCATTTTTAGCTCAAAATAGATGCATGTAAGTAAAAAAAAAAAAAAAAAAAAAAATTGGTTCGATAGGTGGATGACCCTTTTAACACGTTTTTACATTTTTCAGAAATAAAATGTAAAGTTACCCTGCAAGAGGAAATATAGTACAGACATTTCTCCTCTTCGTCCAGTTGGGTGTCGAGCTTCTGTGCGTCCACCTTAAGCTCAAGAAAGACTTCTAGAGACTCCATTTTTAGGCTTTGACTGAGCTGATTTTGAAAGTGCTCATGAACCTTCTTCTCCCTGTACCCCCGAAGAAACCTCACACAGGCCGACATTCCGTAAAATTTCAGGTGAAGGATTAGTTGGGGGTCACTTTCACAAATTTTGAGGATCTCAATATAGTTTGGGGAGTCTCCTGAAAATTCTGGAAATCATAGAAATAAAAGAAAAGCCTTAAAAAGGTGACCCTTAAATGGGTTATCACTAAAAAGCGCAGCAACAATTGCTTTTCTAAGATCATTGCTGATAAGATTGCTCCAGACCAGCAATCTGCCCAAACTTCTGCTCTTATAGAGGCAACCACACTCGCTGATGAACAATTCATCAAGAGCATTTGATTAGCAGAATTTTTTTTATAAATACAGTACAGACCAAAAGTTTGGACACACCTCATTCAAAGAGTTTTCTTTATTTTCATGACTATGAAAATTGTAGATTCACTCTGAAGGCATCAAAACTATGAATTAACACATGTGGAATTATATAATTAACAAAAAAGTGTGAAACAACTGAAAATATGTCTTATATTCTAGGTTCTTCAAAGTAGCCACCTTTTGCTTTGATTACTGCTTTGCACTCTTGACATTCTCTTGATGAGTTTCAAGAGTTTGTTACCGGAAATGGTCTTGAAGGGGTTCCCAGAGATGCTTAGCACTTGTTGGCCCTTTTGCTTTCACTCTGCTGTCCAGCTCACCCCAAACCATCTCGATTGGGTTCAGGTCTGGTGACTGTGGAGGCCAGGTCATCTGGCATAGCACCCCATCACTCTCCTTCTTGGTCAAATAGCCCTTACACAGCCTGGAGGTGTGTTTGGGGTCAATGTCTTGTTGAAAAATAAATGATGGTCCAACTAAACGCAAACCGGATGGAATAGCATGCCGCTGCAAGATGCTGTGGTAGCCATGCTGGTTCAGTATGCCTTCAATTTTGAATAAATCCCCAACAGTGTCACCAACAAAGCACCCCACACCATCACACCTCCTCCTCCATGCTTCACGGTGGGAACCAGGCATGTAGAGTCCATCCGTTCACCTTTTCTGCGTCGCACAAAGACACAGTGGTTGGATCCAAAGATCTCAAATTTGGACTCATCAGACCAAAACACAGATTTTCACTGGTCTAATGTCCATTCCTTGTGTTCTTTAGCCCAAACAAGTCTCTTCTACTTGTTGCCTGTCCTTAGCAGTGGTTTCCTAGCAGGTATTTTACCATGAAAGCCTGCTGCACAAAGTCTCCTCTTAACAGTTGTTGTAGAGATGTGTCTGCTGCTAGAACTCTGTGTGGCATTGACCTAGTCTCTAATCTGAGCTGCTGTTAACCTGCGATTTCTGAGGCTGGTGACTAGGATGAACTTATCCTCCGCAGCAGAGGTGACTCTTGGTCTTCCTTTCCTGGGGCGGTCCTCATGTGAGCCAGTTTCTTTGTAGCGCTTGATGGTTTTTGCCACTGCACTTGGGGACACTTTCAAAGTTTTCCCAATTTTTCGGATTGACTGACCTTCATTTCTTAAAGTAATGATGGCCATTCGTTTTTCTTTACTTAGCTGCTTTTTTCTAGCCATAATACAAATTCTAACAGTCAATTCAGTAGGACTATCACCTGTGTATCCACCAGACTTCTGCACAACACAACTGATGGCCCCAACCCCATTCATAAGGCAAGAAGTCCCACTTAATAAACCTGACAGGGCACACCTGTGAAGTGAAAACCATTTCCAGTGACTACCGCTTGAAGCTCATCAAGAGAATGCCAAGAGTGTGCAAAGCAGTGATCAAAGCAAAAGGTGGCTACTTTGAAGAACCTAGAATATAAGTATAAGACACACAGTATTTTCAGTTGTTTCACACTTTAATTATATAATTCCACATGTGTTAATTCATAGTTTTGATGCCTTCAGAGTGAATCTACAATTTTCATAGTCATGAAAATAAAGAAAACGCTTTGAATGAGAAGGTGTGTCCAAACATTTGGTCTGTACTGTATGTCCTGATATGATAATTTAAAGAGGGTGTACTTATTTTTTCTCATTACTGTGTACATATCACTTCCAGCAGTCGATATGTACAAGAGTCTTACCTGAAATGACGTTCCTGAGTGCATTGTACACCATAGATTTGTGCTTAACATACAGACCGGGTAGCGAGGTAGGATCCGACTGGATAAAGAGGAAAACGCTCCCAATCCAATCACTTGGACAGGAATTCATCTTTGGGGGTCTGAAAAACAAAAGACAATCAGAGTGAAAAAGTATGATCAGCATTATATGTATAATGTATATTGTGTATATATATATACATACAGTCATATGTAAAAGTTTGGGCACCCCTATTAATGTTAACCTTTTTTCTTTATAACAATTTTGGTTTTTGCAACAGCTATTTCAGTTTCATATATCTAATAACTGATGGACTCAGTTACATTTCTGGATTCAAATGAGGTTTATTGTACTAACAGAAAATGTGCAATCTGCATTTAAACAAAATTTGACCAGTGCAAAAGTATGGGCACCCTTATCATTTTCTTGATTTGAACACTCCCAACTATTTTTTACTGACTTCCTGAAGCACTAAATTGGTTTTGTAACCTCATTGAGCTTTGAACTTCATAGCCAGGTGTATCAAATCATGAGAAAAGGTATTTAAGGTGGCCACTTGCAAGTAGTTCTCCTATTTGATTCTCCTATGAAGAGTGGCCTCATGGGCTCCTCAAAACAACTCTCAAATGATCTGAAAACAAAGATTATTCAACATAGCTTTTCAGGGGAAGGATACAAAAAGTTGTCTCAGAGATTTAACCTGTCAGTTTCCACTGTGAGGAACATAGTAAGGAAATGGAAGAACACAGGTACAGTTCTTGTTAAGCCCAGAAGTGGCAGGCCAAGAAAAATATCAGAAAGGCAGAGAAGAAGAATGGTGAGAACAGTCAAGGACAATCCACAGACCACCTCCAAAGACCTTCAGCATCATCTTGCTGCAGATGGTGTCACTGTGCATCAGTCAACAATACAGCGCATGCATAACGCCTTTTTGTATGACCAAACAACTCAATCTTTGTTTCATCAGTCCACAGGACCTTCTTCCAAAATGTAACTGGCTTGTCCAAATGTGCTTTTGCATACCTCAGGCGAATCTCTGAGACAACTTTTTGTATCCTTCCCCTGAAAAGCTATGTTGAATAATCTTTGTTTTCAGATCATTTGAGAGTTGTTTTGAGGAGCCCATGATGCCACTCTTCATAGGAGAATCAAATAGGAGAACTACTTGCAAGTGGCCACGTTAAATACCTTTTCTCATGATTTGATACACCTGGCTATGAATTTCAAAGCTCAATGAGGTTACAAAACCAATTTAGTGCTTCAGGAAGTCAGTAAAAAGTAGTTAGGAGTGTTCAAATCAAGAAAATGATAAGGGTGCCCATACTTTTGCACTTGTCAAATTTTGTTTAAATGCAGATTGCACATTTTCTGTTAGTACAATAAACCTCATTTGAATCCAGAAATATAACTGAGTCCATCAGTTATTAGATATATGAAACTGAAATAGCTGTTGCAAAAACCAAAATTGTTATAAAGAAAAAAGGTTAACATTAATAGGGGTGCCCAAACTTTTACATATGACTGTATATATGTATATGTTTATATATAGAGATACTGTGGGGATAATAAGTATTTGATACACTGCCGATTTTGCAAGTCTTCGACTTACAAAGAATGGAGAGGTCTGTAATTTTTATCGTAGGTGCACTACAACTGTGAGAGACAGAATCTAAAAATAAAATCTGTATATCTCATTGTAGGATTTTTACATACGGTAATTAAATTGCATTTTATTGCATGAAATAAGTATTTGATCACCGACCAACCAGCAAGAATTCTGGCTCTCACAGACTTCTCCATTCTTTGTAAAACTTGCAAAATCAGCAGTGTATCATATGCTTCTTTTCCCTCCTTAAAAAATTGAGCCGTTTCCATTCATTGTGTACCTTATCTCATAATTATCCTATACAGGCTCTGTAGGAACCATCTCATCCACACCTGACTTCAGAATTCTGCTCTTTGCTTGTGAGGTCAGCCTGAATTCATTGGCCAGTAGACCCCTATGGTGTGTGCAGTATAGAAAAAATTGTAAAATCCATAAAGAAATCTCCAAAGAGGGAACATACAGTTAGGTCCATATATATTTGGACAGAGACATTTTTCTAATTTTGGTTCTAGACATTACCACAATGAATTTTAAACAAAACAATTCAGATGCAGTTGAAGTTCAGACTTTCAGCTTTCATTTGAGGGTATCCACATTAAAATTGGATGAAGGGTTTAGGAGTTTCAGCTGCTTAACATGTGCCACCCTGTTTTTAAAGGGCCCAAAAGTAATTGGACAATTGACTCCAAGGCTATTTCATGGACAGGTGTGGGCAATCCCTTCGTTATGTCATTCTCAATTAAGCAGATAAAAGACCTGGAGTTGATTTGAGGTGTGGTGCTTGCATTTGGAAGGTTTTGCTGTGACGGAAACAACGGTCAAAGGAGCTCTCCTTGCAGGTGAAACAAGCCATCCTTAAGCTGCAAAAACAGAAAAAAACCATCCGAGAAATTGCTACAACATTAGGAGTGGCAAAATCTACAGTTTGGTACATCCTGAGAAAGAAAGAAAGCACTGGTGAACTCATCAATGCAAAAAGACCTGGGCGCCCACGGAAGACAACAGTGGTGGATGATCGCAGAATAGTCTCCATGGTGAAGAGAAACCCCTTCACAACAGCCAGCCAAGTGATCAACACTCTCCAGGAGGCAGGCGTATCAATATCCAAATCTACCATAAAGAGAAGACTGCATGACAGTAAATACAGAGGGTTCACTGCACGGTGCAAGCCACTCATAAGCATCAAGAATCAAAAGGCTAGACTGGACTTTGCTAAAAAAAATCTAAAAAAACCAGCACAGTTCTGGAAGAACATTCTTTGGACAGATGAAACCAAGATCAACCTCTACCAGAATGATGGAAAGAGAAAAGTATGGCGAAGGCGTGGTACAGCTCATGACCCAAAGCATACCACATCATCTGTAAAACACGGCAGAGGCAGTGTGATGGCTTGGGCATGCATGGCTGCCAGTGGCACTGGGTCACTAGTGTTCATTGATGATGTGACACAGGACAGAAGCAGCCGAATGAATTCTGAGGTATTCAGAGCCATACTGTGTGCTCAGATCCAGCCAAATGCAGCCAAACTGATTGGTCGTCGTTTCATACTACAGATGGACAATGACCCAAAACATAAAGCCAAAGCAACCCAGGAGTTTATTAAAGCAAAGAAATGGAATATTCTTGAATGGCCAAGTCAGTCACCTGATCTCAACCCAATTGAGCATGCATTTCACTTGTTAAAGACTAAACTTCAGACAGAAAGGCCCACAAACAAACAGCAACTGAAAACCACCGCAGTGAAGGCCTGGCAGAGCATCAAAAAGGAGGAAACTCAGCATCTGGTGATGTCCATGAGTTCAAGACTTCAGGCAGTCATTGCCAACAAAGGGTTTTCAACCAAGTACTAGAAATGAAATGAAATGAATGTCCAATTACTTTTGGTCCCTTTAAAAACAGGGTGGCACATGTTAAGGAGCTGAAACTCCTGAACCCTTCATCCAATTTTAATGTGGATACCCTCAAATGAAAGCTGAAAGACTGAACTTCAACTGCATCTGAATTGTTTTGTTTAAAATTCATTGTGGTAATGTCTAGAACCAAAATTAGAAAAATGTTGTCTCTGTCCAAATATATATGGACCTAACTGTATCACACTCACATTGTACATATGGGATTAATTATAACTGGGGAAGTGAAAAAGAGCTGACACTTCATCCTCCATTGAAGTAAGATCTCCTGCCGTGAACAGGTAATTGCAACAAGGGATCTACTGAAAACCAGCCAACAAGTCTAGGATTCGTATACTCGGAGGCAGAGAAGTATATGAGCTTCCTCTGTTCAATGGAATTATCTCAGACTCTCTGGAGTCAGTGGTCGTTAATGAATATTTAGGTTTGCATCGACCTGATATTTATGGGAGATATATTGTTGGTGTTGTAGCAAAGTGACGAACATAACGCATTCACTCACATCACCATAAGGCCAACCGAACACCTCCAACTTAATTTCAGCAGGATGGATGATGCTATCCATGCCATGTTCCATCTCTATAGAAAAGTAAAATTGTGATAAGAAAAATGACAACAATATCTCCCGCATGGGACCTCCAGGGATAATGATATCCTGAAAGTTGTGAATCTCTAACTTCTATAAGACCTAGCATATCTCAAGACCAGCCCCCCCATATGACCTCACCAAAGGGAGGTATGTGGGCATAACCTTGATCTAATGAAAAGCAGAGTTTGGGTTATTGACATTTGTCAGTCCTGGAACATACAGCTTGCTGTGGTTCTGTCTGTTTTCCTAAAAAGGAGTGCATCCCTCTGCTAAGCTCATAGCCATTTCTGTGACACAAGTTTAGTACTTTTCTTTTGTTAACCCTTTTATTTTGTCAGTTTATATTTTTTGTGTTGTTCTGTTCCCATTTTGTAACATCTTTGTATATGAATTTATAAGCTACCTTTCCGCATTAAATATATCAAATGTAATAGATCTGTTCCTCTTGTTCTGTAAACCACACCTCTGAAGCCATACTCTACCTGTAACGGGTGTCAAATCAGCCTGTATAAACTATTGGTGGTGGCAGCTAGTAGTTCTTTTGTTAATGTGGAGTCGGCAGTGATTGTATCAGGGTTTATTGTGAGATCACCAATAACCGAACTATTGTGTACTTACTATTGTGTAATTGTCCTGACGATTAGAGGCAGCGGAGTTGTGTCCCCTGACAGTGTGAATAATCCATGAGCCAAAGTGAGAACTTCCAATCAGGGGGCGACCTGCTCTGACTACAATGGGGAATCCATTTGCTAAATATGCAGTCCATTTTACACTCCTTCCCATCTACAATTACAAGGGGGTAATTTCACTTACGGCTGCTTATTTCAATATCCAAGCCAGCCTCCTTCTTTGTCAATACAGTTCTACTCACATGCTTACACAGGAAATGCTGCTCGGTTTCAGACACACAACGAAAGAGGACCTCTCTGGGCCCAGAATCAATTCATGGTGAAGGATTAACCCCTTTATGACCGTCCATATGTATTTTAAAGGGACTTTAGGTTAAGAGTAGAGTTGAGCGACTTTGGTCGGATCGGGTTTCATGAAACAAAATTTGTTTCAAATGAAACTGGTCCGGCTAGGGCAAAAAGTCGGAGTTTCGTCCGAAACCCGACCCCAATGCAAGTCAATGGGAAATAAAAGTCGGCATTGAGTGGATGACATACTGTATACATACAGTTCTTTTCACATGTTTACACAGGAAATGCTACCCCGAGTTGGACACAAATCTGGACTCCGTACTGGAGCTTGGAGCTGAATATGAGGAACTAAGACAGGAACTAAATTATTAAACAATATACGGTATTTTATTTTACGGTATATACGGTATTTTTTTTAGAAGAAGGCCCCTGTGCAAGAACAGAATAGGGGCCCTTGGCATCCCAATAGGGCAATGTGTATAATACCATGGTGTAGACTGATGGTGAGGTGGCCAGGCATGTGGGACAGCAGCCCGGAGAAATACACGCTTTGTACTTCGGGTGCACACTGGTTAGCGACCTTCTGCCCAATATGCTGTCTTCAGCAAAAGGTGAAATTGCATAATCATCTTCTGCAAACTTCGAAAACTGTTTTTTTTTTTTAATCTTATACACTTTATATAAAAGTAGGTAAAATTTGAGGAAACAGTCATCTATATAGCTGACATGGCTGTTCCTCTCCTGTCGTCTACATTGAGCAGAGCACCATGATGTACCCAACAATAAGCTAGAAAATCCTTATTGGAAATAAGTGCACACTGTGATGGATTTTTTTCTGTTTCCCTGGATTATAAAGCGTTGATGGCCACGCTTTTCAGCACAGTGAAAAACGCTCATACATACCGCCCTAAAATATGCTACTTTCCATTCATTTTTGATAGTTATTGGTCGGCAGCTATTCCTTCCACCATCCCCTTATACGTGCATGCTCAGCCTTGTCATGCGTGCATGTGTTCTCAGTGGGGAGAGGGGAATAAGCTGCTGTCAGACGCTTGTGCATGGTAAATGGCCAAGTGGCACCTTGGAGATATGTGTATTCAGATGCTGTAATGTTGACCAAGGTTTCAGACCTTAATTAGTCTTAGGGTTATGGCTTGTTCACTATCATCATTAGGAAAGGTCAGGTTATGTAAATTTCCCAGCTTTCTAAAAACCCAGCCTCCTCTATCCTTGTGCCAAAAAACAGCAGCCATGGGTTATTCTAAGCAGCTGCCTAGCACTCTGAAAATGGTGCAGGCCCACAAAGCAGGAGAAGGCTATAAGAAGACAGCAAAGCGTTTTCAAATTGCCCTTTCCTTAATTCGAAATGTAATTAAGAAATGGCAGCTAACATGAACAGTGGAGGTCAAGATAAAGTTTGGAAGACCAAGAAAATTTTAGTGAGAGCTGTTGGTAAGATTGCTAGAGAGGCTTATCAAAACCCCCCGCTTAACTGCAAAAAAACTTCAGATAGATTTAGCACGCTCTGGAGTTGTGGTACATTGTTCTACTCTTCAGAGACACCTGTACAAATATTGCCTTCACGGCAGGGTCATCAGAAGAAAACCTCTCTTGCAGCCTCACCATAAAATTCAGAGTCAGAAGTATGCAAAAGAATATCTAAATAAGCCTGATGCCTTTTTGAAACAGGTCCTGTGGACCGAGGAGGTTAAAATAGAACTTTATGGCCGCAATGATCAGAGGTATGTGTGCAGAAAAAAGGGCACAGAATTTTAGGAAAATAACATCTCACCAACCATTAAGCATGGGGGTGGATCAGTCATGCTTTGGGGTGTGTTGCAGCCAATGGGACGGGGAACATTTCACGGGTAGAGGGAAGAAATTGGTTCATTGATAATTCTTGATGCCAACATAACACCATCGGTAAAAAAGCTGAAGTTGAAAAGAGGATGGCAAATGGATAATGATCCTAAACACATAAAATTCACAATAAACGACCTCAAAATGCCCAATATTAAAGTTTTACATAGGCCCTCACAGTCCCCTGATCAGAACGTCATTGAAAATCTATGGCTAGACCTCAAAACAGCAGAGGATGGAAGACGACCCAGGAATCTCACAGAACTGGAAGAATTGTCCAAGGAACAATGGATGAAAATCCCTCAAACTAGAATTGATAGATTCTTGGCTGCTATAAAAAGTGTTTACAAGCTTGCAAAAGGGGGTGTTACTAGGTACTAACCATGGCCTTAAAATGCATCTGCATTATGACTGAAAATCACAACCCAATCAAGAGTCCAACCATGGGTGAGGAAATTAAGATGCATTAAGGCTGCAAGTCCAAGTCTGACCATGGGCTTAGAAACGTAACTGTAAAATGGCCATAAATCCAAACCTAACAATCAGTCTTAATTAAGCATGGCCATAAAAAGGCATATTCGTTATGGTTGAAAATCCCAGCACAATCAAGGGTATAAGCATTGGTGCAGAAATGCACATGCAATATGGTTGCAAGTCTCAGTCTATGAAGACATGGTGTGAAGAAATGCACCTGCATATATGCCGCAAATTCCAACCCAAACATGGATCTGAACCATGGGCTTAGAAATGCACCTGCATTATGGCAGCAAAACTCAACCAAACCATGCGTCCAACCATAGGTGCAGAAATTCACCTGCATTCTGGAAACAAAAGTACCTGCCCAACAATAGGTCCAACCACATGCACAGAACTGCACGTGCCTTATGGCCGCAAATCCCAGCACATCCATGGGTCCAACCATGGGCTTAGAAATGCACCTTTATTATGGCCGCAGGTCTCATGGCCTAACCACGGGTGTAGAAATGCATAATAATTTTTATTTCTATAGTGCCAACATGTTTCGCAGCACTTTACATTACAGAGGGGACGTGTAGAGACAATAAAGACATTACAGAATAACACATAACTCAGACACATTAGGAGCGATGGTCCTGATCACAAGCTACAGTCTATGATGAAATAGGGGAGATATGAAAGGTATTTCATATTTGTATTTGTGTAGGTATTTGTATTGTATGAGTGGACCAAGAGTTCCAGGAGTTTAGAGATGAAGAGAAGATTAGAGACAGGTCTGTTGTTAGTGTTAGTTGAGCAGTTCTGGTCGAGGGATCGTTTTTTAAGTAATGGATGTGTTATGAATGGGTCACCGAGGAGGATAGCAGGACCAGGCTAAGCCACCTGAAAACCAGAGAGGTTGGTATCTAAGCGGATTGCAGACCCCTGATCCTCTCTACACAACTAGCAGTAGCCGTGGAGCGTACCTATGATGCCCTAGATGCCTCGGCACAGCTGGAGAACTAACTCAGCCTAAAGCAAGAAAGGTGAAATCTAACCTGCCCCAGAGCAGACCCCAAAGGAATAGATAGCCCCCAAACATATATTGTCGGTGAGACAAGATGAAACACAAACGCAGGTAGGAAAATAGACTGAGCAAATGATGGGGCCCAAACTGACTAGACAGGACATGAAAGGAAAGACACTGTTTGCAATCACGCAAAAACCCTGAAAAATCCAACACATCTGATGCACAAAAAACACTGAAGTCACACGACTTCGCCCCCCACTATATCAGCACTCTGGTATATACTGAAAGCAAAGCAAAAAGAGACCAATATAACAGGGGCCAGAACAAACTGACACAAGCAATAACATATGGGCGGTGATCCAGCACAGCCCCAGCCGGAGCAAGCTGACCCGCACACAGCAGAGATAGACAAAACCAGATCAAATGCAAAAAGATTAGCAAATGAGCCACTTAGCTGAACCATGCAGGAACAGAGCAGGAGACATCAGATCTCAGAAGGCACAGGAAGAAAATCACCAGCAGGGATTGAAGGAAGTCAGCTGTCTTAAATAATCCAGTCAGAAACCCCAGATCTCCAATCGTCGTCATCATCAGGTGGCAAGCCTCTGTCCATCTGACCAAATCCACTACCTCCAGTAACCACCAGAGGGAGCCCAGAAAGAGAACTCGCAACACCTCTGTCAATCTGACCAGCTCCACTACCTTCAGTAACCACCAGAGGGAGCCCAGAAAGGGAATTCACAACAGGATGTATGATGGCTTGTTTAAATGAGGAAAGAAAGATACCCGGTGAGAGCGTTAGTTAGGTGAGTGGTGACAGCCGGTGATAGAGACTGGAGGAGATGTGAGGGAATAGGGTTACTGCTGCAGGTAGTAGGGAGAAAAGATGCAAGGAGCCTGGGTCACTACTTCATACGTGACTGGTGACAGCTTTATGGCTGCAAGCCCATCCATGGGCACAACTATTACTTTTTTTTTTAAAAATGACCTATCTTTTCACTGACCCTGAATTTCACATATCTACCCTGAGCTAGCTTCTCTTCATCCCCTCTCTCCCTTTTTCCTACTAAAGCCATATTTGTGCTCATTTTCCAAAGGCAGCAGAGTAAAGACGAAACACATTCTTAGCCAAGAGGTAAACCAGTTTTTGCAATGCAATTGTTTGTTGGTAAAGAATGAAAAACTTGTGGCTCTGCTGGATGACCATGTTTCTTTGGGCTCACTACTGCAGAACGCTGTCTAGAAGTTGAAGCCTGTAAATTACGAGTTAAATTTTACAGTGAGCCATCACACAAGGAAGTCTCTCCGTTAAATACCTAGAATTAGCCTGTGTCATCTCACGACCTAAATTACCTAGTATTTACCTTGTATTTCGAAACCACAGCTACTATTTACCACCACTACTACACCGGACATGTTTGCTTAACAGCATTAAACATTAGATAACTACATATGTACATGGGCTGGTGAATATGGCAGGGGGTACACAAAGCTAAAACAAGTCCATCATGTAGATGGTTACTTCTGAGTCATTTATCAATCTGTCCTTGTTACTTGCCGCCAACGGAGGACAAGCCAAGTGATCAATGTCAATGTATGATTCTTCAAGGGCACAAGGAAAATCACATTGATGTACAGTATGCAATACCAATGTCTACCATGTCTGTAACTAAGATATCACATCAACAGAAGACGATGCCAAACCATGAAACGCAGCCCAGGACCATATCTCCAAAGTCCATGGACATCAGAACTTCAGATGATATTGAGAGAGAAAGATCAGCCAATCAGAATTTCAATACTTGATCGTTTTCATTTTCAGGGTAGAATAGTCACTATAATAAGTGTTTATCAGCGGTTTTCTCCTCTCTTTCGGCTTAAAAACACCAGTACTTGCTAATCTGTTTGTTCAGGTATATGGAAAAGTCGAGAGAGAGAGGTGTTTTCTGAACGAACGTTGAACCGACAGCTATCCCAACTTAAAGGGGATCTGTTATGAATAGGTCACTGAGGAGGATGGCAGGACTAGGCTATGCCACCAGGAAACCAGAAGGGTTGGTAACTTAGCGGATTGCAGACCCCTAATCCTAACCACACAACTAGTAGTAGCCGTGGAGAGTACCTATGATGCCCTAGACGCCTCGGCACAGCCGGAGAACTAACTAAGCTTAAAGCAAGAAAGGTGAAATCTAAACTGCCCTGAGTAGAACCCCAAAGAAATAGGCCCCAAACATATATTGTCGGTGAGACAAGATGAGGCACAAACACAGGCAGAAAATAGACTGAGCAAATGATGGGGCCCAAACTGTCTAGATAGGATAGGAAAGGAAAGACACTGTCTGCAATCACGCAAAAACTCTAAAAAATCCAACACGTCTGATGTACAAAAAACACTGAGGTCTCACGTCCTCTCCCCCACTATATCAGCATTCTGGTGTGAACTGGCAGCAAAGCAAAAGAGACTAATATAACAGGGGACTGAACAAACTGACACAAGCTGTAACATATGGAGCGGGGTCCAGCATAGCCCCAGCAGGGAGCACGCTGAACCCTCACAGCAAAACAGAAAGAGGCAAAACCAGATCAGATGCAAAGGATTAGCAAATGAACAACTTAACTGAAAAATGCAGGATCAGGCAGGAGACAGCAGACCTCAAAATGCACAGGAAGAAACAAATCACCAGCAGCAACTGAGGGAAGCCTGCTCACTTATATCCTCCCAGTCAGTAACCCCTGATTTCCAATCATCGTCGTCAGGTGGCAGACTTCTGTCAACCCGGCCAGCTCCACTACCCGCAGTAACCACCAGAGGGAGCCCCGACTCAGAAGTCAGATCAAGAGAATTCACAACAGGGATCTATCACTTATCCTAAATATGTTTTTCTTAAAACAGTTGTAAATGCCGAGGTTCTCCTGAATCCGGTGCTGTTTTCCTTTTGTTCCTGCGCCTCTCCATTCCTGAGATATGACCACCTCTTCTCTGTATGTAAATGTAGTCATTTATCAAAGTGGGCGTAGTTCTTGCAAGATTAGACTCCCACAGAGAAGCGTTCAAGTCCGCGCCCCCTCTGATAACAAGACTAGACTCATATACAGGAAGAGAGGGCCATATCTCTGGAACAAAGAGGAGCAGGAAAAAAAAGAAAAACTACTCCGGATTCAGGAGAACAGCAGCATTTACACCAGATAAACTAAAAATGACACGTGTGTGGCAAGTGACAGGTCCTTCTTAAGTCTTTTATGCCGTCTGTCATATTTATTGACTGCTAGATTACAATCCATTAAGTCATAACTGTAAGCTTAGCCTAAAAGGGGTATTCCGATCTCCACGATCCTATCCCAACATGTAGTAGGTGTAATAATAATAATATTAGCAAATAACTACAATTAGAAATGTTAGTGTAGTTCTTCTGATTTTCTATGTCTCTTACCCCATGTGCAGGGCATTGCAGTAGCTTAAGTATCCATGGTTATAACCACTAACAACTAACTGTTGCTATGAGTTTTCATAACCATGGATGCCTAAGCTACTGCAATGCCCTGTACATTAGGTAAGTGACGGCGAATCAGAAGAACTAGACTACATTTCTAATTGGAGGTATTTGCTAATATTATTATTATTATTATTATTAAACCTACTACTTATTGGGATAGGATCTTGGAGATGGGAATACCCATTTAGCTTAAGGCATATATGGATTGTGACATATGATATCTTACGAGAAGGCACACCTGCACTCAGGGAGTGGTTGTGCTTCTGGGAATTCTCCTAATCAGTTATAATGGGAGGATCAGCAAAGGAGGAAATTCTTGTCTATGCAAGGAGTGCTGGTCGTATACAGAAAGTTAAAAAGTTGCCAAAGACCAGAGATGACTGTCTCTCCTTACTCTCCCATGTGTTTTCAAGGTGGAGAGAGGACAAAGCTGATGTCAGACTCCTCTTTTGGTGGCTCCGTGGTTATCACTGTATCTTTGCAGCGCTGGGGTCCTGGGTTCAAATCCCAGCAAAGACAACATCTGTAAGGAGGTTGTATGTTCTCCCAGTGTTTGCGTGGGTTTCCTCCCACACTCCAAAGGCCTACTGATAGGGAATGTAGATTGTGAGCCCCATTGGGGACAGGGATGATGAGGTTTTTAATGCGCTGCGGAATATGATGACACATGAATAATCTGCGCATTGAATTTCCAGCCTTCCAATCCTTCTTTCCTCCCACAGATCAGTTGGAATCACTGTCCTTCGCTGCAAAATTTCACCGATGTGAATCTTCAGCTTTATCATTGATGTTTCGCCCATATCGACAACACCTCTGGAGCCACCGATTTGCTGGAAACCCCAGTTTTAGTAAATATTTACCTTGATGAAACACGTGGCCTTTTTCGATTGTATTATCTACACGATGAACAATGAAGTCTGCGCGACTCTTCTGCAAACGTGAAATTCCTGTAAAATGACTCAGGCTGATATTCAAAAGAACACGAGGCGCAGAAAATAAAGTGCAAAGTCATGGTACAAATCCCCACCAACAGTGCAAGGACCCGAAGGTAAAAGCAAAAGGAGGAACTCCTACTAATCCATAATTATGTAAATTTTATGCAGAATTCTGGTCAGTTCGGAACAGTCAACAGTGCTCCTCTTAAAGGGATAGTACTGGGTTAGAAAAACATGGCTTCTTCTGAAAACAGCACCACACTTGTCAGCAGGCTGTATTTAGTATCGCATCCTAAGCTGCAATGCCAGACACAATCTGTGGACTAGTGTGGTGCTGTTTTCAAAAGAAAGCTAGTTTGTCCAGTCCTGTGCAACCCCTATAAAGAGCTTTTTTATTTCTAATACAAAAATTAACAAAAATTAGTTTTGGCATTTTCTTCTTCTGTAAAATGTCTTGACCCAATTGTGAAAATGTATAATTGCTGGGGGTCCAACTGCGCGACCACTCCAGCTGGATGTGACATGACTTCTACACTAGATATCTCATGCTGGCACATCAGAGCTCCACAAAGAAAGGTAGCGTTTTTACTGGGGGGCAGACTACTACACAGTCATAACACTACTTGCTGACGGGTTCCTTTTACGCTCTAAGGGCTCATTCACACGTCCATTTTTGCATGCGAGTGCTACCTGTGTTATTCATAGAGAAGATTTGTACCTAGAATAGTGAATGGGTGATTGAGATGTCTGAATGACCCCGAGTGGTCCCCGCAAAATCGAAAAGACGTCATATTTTGATTCGGGCGTCAGATCAAAATCAGCAATGCAATCACGGGTCTGTGAAAAAATGGGACAGCACTCGGAAGCCACACGTGTTGTCCAGTTTTCACAAACTGATAGGTAAGAAAAGATGGATCATTTTTTAATTTTTTTTTACGCACAAGAAAAATTTATGAAACTCGGACTAAACCTTGATAAAGCTCTGTCAAAACTCTGATAATACTCTGATAAAGTGTCAGGAACACCGCACTGAACTTGCTCACTGAGCCAGTGCGCGTGTCCTGAGTAAAGCGAACTGTGCTCAACGATACCTGTGGAGCGGGCAGCAGCCGAGTAGGTGCGTACTTCAGAACAGCAGGACCTGAAGCACGTGACCGCTGGGGGCGTGGCCTAAACTCCAGGGAGCTAGGAGCTGCAAGAGAACTCCTAGAAGGGTAACTGCGAGACAAAGTTACCAAGGGGCATAGACAAGGAGGATAGTCAGGACATAGCCAATGAGTCATACACAGAGATAGTTGCAAAGTACAAGAGGGGCGAGCAGAGAGTAGTCAGGTCACAGGCAATGAGTCATACACAGAGATAATAACGCAGTACAGAATCAACAGGCAAACTCACAACGGGAAACAGAACCAGGTCAGAACCATATAAACAAGCTATAACAACGAACAGGCACACAGGGGTCAGCACACTAGGCCAAAGGCAAAAGTATAACTGGCAGGGAAAGAAGCTTCCCAGGGGTTTAAGAAGCTCTCCCAGAACCAGAAAGAGGCCACAATCATTAACCCCAGGTGTGCAGGTCAAAACCTGCACTGAGCGCCAGACATTAACCCCAGGTATGCAGCTCAAAAACCTGCACTGGGATCATGACAGTACCCCCCTCTCAACGGGGGGGCCTCTGGACCCCCAGGATTCCCCGGGTACTTGGCATGGAAAGCCCGAACGAGGCGATCTGCATGTACCAAGCGAGCAGGGACCCATGAGCACTCCTCTGGTCCATATCCCTTCCAGTGGACCAGGTACTGCAAAGAGCGGCGCACCCACCGAGAGTCCACAATATGTCCGACCTCATACTCCAATTGACCCTCCACCAGCACTGGAGGAACAACAGACTCAGAGTCCTCTTTGACAGACCCTGCGGGTTTCGGCAGAGATTTATGGAACACATTGGATATTTTTAAAGAGGCGGGGAGACGCAACCTATATGCCACTGGGTTGACTATCTCCACAATCTCGTATGGACCAATGAACTTTGGTCCCAACTTAGCTGATGGTACCTTTAAGTTGATGTTACGTGTGGAGAGCCAGACCTACTCTACCACCTGAAACATGTTTCCTGAAGTTCTCTTTTTGTCCGCAAAATATTTGTATCTCCCCTGGGCCCGAGAGATATTACGCCGGACTTCAGCCCAGAGGTTTTTTAACCGTTGAACAGACCCCTCTGCCCCTGGACAACCGGAATCCACCCGTGAAAACTCCCCAAAATGCGGACTAAACCCATAGTTAATCAGGAATGGGGACATGTTGGTGGACTGACTCACCCGATTGTTAAAAGCGAATTCCGCCAATGGTAACGCATCACACCAATCCTCCTGTCTGGCGGAGGTCAGACACCTGAGAATTTGTTCCAGAGATTGATTGGTGCGTTCTGTCTGACCATTACTCTCCGGGTGATATGCCGACGAGAAGGAGAGTGAGATGCCCAATTTCATACAGAACGCCCTCCAAAATTTGGCCACAAACTGCACACCTCTGTCAGACACAACATTCAGGGGTACCCCATGCAATCGGACCACATGCTGCACAAACAATCTTGACAATGTTTCTGCTGAGGGTAATGCTGCCAAGGGAATGAAATGGGCCTGTTTAGAAAACCTATCTACCACCACCCAGATCACGGTATTACCCCTGGAAGGTGGAAGGCCGGTAATAAAATCCATGGAAAGGTGAGTCCATGGCCTATCAGGAACCGGTAAAGGTATGAGTTCCCCAGCCGGTCGGTTATGCGAGCTTTTGGAACGGGCACACATGCCACAAGCAGAAACAAAATCCTTGACATCGGACCTTAGTGAAGGCCACCAAAAACCCCTGGCTACTGCCTCTCTAGTGGCCGTGATACCTGGATGAGCACTCAGCCTAGACTCATGAAACTCCTGCAGAAGTCTAGGCCGCAACAAATCTGGAACAAACAGTTTATCCCCTGGCCTGGTTGCCGGACCTAGGGCCTGAGCCCTTAGAATTTCTTGTTCCAACTCAGTTGAGACCCCCGCAACTACCACCCCTGGGGGAAGAATGGAGGACGGCGGCTCAGGGGGAGACACTGGATCAAAACTTCTGGACAGGGCATCCGCTTTAACATTTTTGGACCCCGGACGAAAAGTAATAGAGAACTGAAATCGTGAAAAAAAAGAGTGACCAACGGGCTTGTCTAGGGGTAAGCCTCTTAGCAGATTCAAGGTATGCCAAATTTTTGTGATCCGTGACAACCGTGATAGGGTGAGCCGCCCCTTCCAAAAAGTGCCTCCATTCCTCAAACGCCAGCTTGACCGCAAGAAGTTCTCTATTGCCTACATCATAGTTTTTCTCAGCTGAGAACTTCTTGGAGAAGAAGGCACAGGGTTTGAGATTGGTAAGGGTGGCCGGACCCTGGGACAGCACAGCCCTCACCCCCACTTCAGAAGCATCCACCTTCACAAT
Source organism: Dendrobates tinctorius (assembly GCF_039654945.1). Lineage (NCBI taxonomy): Eukaryota > Metazoa > Chordata > Amphibia > Anura > Dendrobatidae > Dendrobates > Dendrobates tinctorius. The sequence goes on from NW_027361677.1 coordinate 4,878,002, forward strand.
GAATGGTTTGGACGGGTCAGGTTGTACCAACACCGGGGCAGACATGAAACATTTCTTAATCGCTGAGAAGGACTCCTTAGCGAGTACAGACCAATTTTTTACATCAGCGCCCTTCTGGGTAAGATCCGTGAGTGGTTTAACCACTTGTGAGAAACCTTTAATGAATCTTCGATAATAGTTCGCAAATCCTAAGAAGCACTGGAGCCCCTTGAGATCTCGAGGCTGAACCCAGTCAGCGATCGCCAGCACCTTCTTAGGATCCATACGAAATCCCTCACAGGACACAATCAACCCCAAAAAAGACAGTTCCTGAACAAAAAACGAACATTTTTCCAATTTAGCGAACAATTGGTTCTCCCTGAGTCTCTGGAGAACTGTCCTTAGATGTTGCAAGTGAGACTGACTGTCCGGGGAATACACCAAAATGTCATCCAAATAAATAATAACAAAACGGCCTATCAGGTCAGAAAATACAACATTGATGAAATTCTGGAAAATAGCGGGTGCATTAGTTAACCCAAACGGCATAACCAGGTTCTCAAAGAGTCCTTCTGATGTGAGGAACGCAGTTTTCCACTCGTCCCCTTCCCGAACCCTTATCAGATTGTAGGCCCCCCTGGAGATCTAACTTGGAGAACCATTGGTCCCCCGCTAACTGGTTACATAAGTATGGGATGAGGGGAAGCGGGTAAGTGTTCCTAACCGTTATCTTGTTAAGTTCTCGAAAGTCGAGGCACGGCCGCAATCCCCCATCTTTCTTCTTCACAAAGAAGAATCCTGCTGCCCCAGGTGACACAGAAGGCCTGATATGCCCTTTGTGGAGACTCTCAGCTATGTACTACTTCATGGCTCTCATGCCCAGACAAATTTAACAATCGAGCCTTAGGTAACTTGGCTCCGGGTACTAAATCAATGGCACAATCGTAGGGTCTATGTGGTGGCAGCGCCTCAGCCTCACTTTCGGAAAAAACCTCTTCGAAATCCTTCAGGTACTCCGGAATACCTTCCAGACCGACAGACGACACAGACACGGATTTAACAGTGTTAACAAGATGTCCCAGGTTACCACATTTATCATTGCATCCCCATTGAGTGATTTCCCCTGTAACCCAATCAATGGTAGGATTATGGCGTTGAAGCCAAGGCATCCCCAGTACCAGTCCTGCAGGCAAATTATCTAGCACAAGACAACTTAGTTTTTCCACATGAGTGGAACCCACTTTTAGAGAAAAAAGTTCAGAGCTGCAACAGATACCGCCCTGGGTAAGAGGAGACGAGTCAATTGCCACAAGTTTAACAGGATCGTGAAGCCTGACTGTCCCTATCTTATTGAGAGTCATAACTTTGGTATCAATCAGATTCACAGCAGAACCACAGTCAACAAAAGCAGTAGTGTGAACAGGACCATAACCAAGTTCCAGTTCCACCTGCAGCACCATTTTTGCACGTGAGGAAAATTGTACCTGAAGGTCTGGGTAGCCTCCTCGACTACTACCCAGACCTAGTCGTTTCCCGCCATCTTGGAGGATGACGGACAGGAGGGGCAGTCCTTCTTCCAGTGTCCGGATTCCCCACAATAGAAGCACAACTGCTTCTCCCGGCGGTGTCTTCTTTCTTTTTCCTCACAGGTGACAGCGCTCACCTCCATAGCCACAGGAAGAGTCCGGGTCTCATCTCCACTGAAGAATACTGGTGTTTCCCGTTGCATAACGCCTCTAGCCCTCAGTCTGCGATCCATGCAAACCGCTTGGGTCATGGTATCCTCCAGGGAGTCAGGCGGAGGATGGAGTGCCAAAGCATCCTTCAGACGTTCACACAGGCCTCTGTGGAACAGCCCCCGAAGGGCGGCATCACTCCAGGAAGTCTCGGCTGCCCAACGTCTGAATTCAGTACAGAACCAACAGGCAAACTCACAACGGGAAACAGAACCGGGTCAGAACCATATAAACAAGCTGTAACAACAAACAGGCACAGGCACACAGGGGTCAGCACACTAGGCCCAAGGCAAAAGTATAACTGGCAAGGATTGAAGCTTCACAGGGGTTTAAGAAGCTCTCCCAGAACCAGAAAGAGGCCACCATCATTAACCCCATGTGTGCAGGTTAAAACCTGCACTGAGCTCCAGACATTAACCCCTGTCGTGCAGCTCAAAAACCTGCACTGGGATCATGACATAAAGCTCTAATAAAGCTCTGATAAAACTATGATGAAGTACTGAAAAAACTCAGAGAAAGCTCTGAAGTACTGAAAAAACTCCGATAAAGCTCTAATGAAACTCTGATAAAGCTCTGATACAACTGTGAAAAAACTCTTATAAAGCTCTGATGATACTCTTATTAAACTGATGAAACTATGACAAAACTCTGCTAGAGCTCTGAGATGGTTTAATTAATCCTGCATTGAGTAGGGGGTTGAATCCGATGACCCTAGAGGTCTCTTCCAAATTTGACATTGAATGATTCTATGATAAAGCTTAGATAAACCTTTGATTCAACTAATGAAACTCTGATAAAGTTTTGATGAAACTCTGATAAAGCTCTCATGAAACTGTTAAAACTGCTCAAACTCTGATACAGATCTGATAAAGCTTCGACAAAGCTCTGATGGAATTCTGATAAAGCTCTCAAGAAACTCTGATAAAGCTTCGATAAAGCTCTGATTAAACTCCGATAAACCTCTGCTGAAATTGATGAAAGTCTGATAAAGCTCTGATGATACTCTGATAAAGCTTTGATAAAGCTCTCATGAAACTCTGTTGAAACTGATCAAGCTTTAATGAAACTCTCATCGAAATCACTGATGAAACTCTGATAAAGCTTCGATAAAGCTCTGATGAAACTGTGATAAAGCTCAGATAAAGCTTCAATAAAGTTCTGATGAAACTCTGATAAACCTCTGATGAAACTCTGATAAAGCTTCGATAAAGCTCTGATGAAACTCTGATAAAGCTTCGATAAAGCTCTGATGAAACTCAGATAAAGCTTCAATAAAGCTCTGATGAAACTCTGATAAAGCTTCGATAAAGCTCTGATAAAACTCAGATAAAGCTTTGATGAAGCCCTGATAAAACTCAGATAAAGCTTCAATAAAGCTCTGATGAAACTGATAAAGCTTCAATAAAGCTCTGATAAAACTCAGATAAAGCTTTGATAAAGCCCTGATAAAACTGGTAAAGCTCTGATGAAACTGTGATAAAGCTTTGATAAAGCTCTCATGAAACTCTGTTGAAACTGATCAAGCTTTAATGAAACTCTCATCGAAATCACTGATGAAACTCTGATAAAGCTTCGATAAAGCTCTGATGAAACTGTGATAAAGCTCAGATAAAGCTTCAATAAAGTTCTGATGAAACTCTGATAAACCTCTGATGAAACTCTGATAAAGCTTCGATAAAGCTCTGATGAAACTCTGATAAAGCTTCGATAAAGCTCTGATGAAACTCAGATAAAGCTTCAATAAAGCTCTGATGAAACTCTGATAAAGCTTCGATAAAGCTCTGATAAAACTCAGATAAAGCTTTGATGAAGCCCTGATAAAACTCAGATAAAGCTTCAATAAAGCTCTGATGAAACTGATAAAGCTTCAATAAAGCTCTGATAAAACTCAGATAAAGCTTTGATAAAGCCCTGATAAAACTGGTAAAGCTCTGATGAAACTGTGATAAAGCTTTGATAAAGTTCTGATGAAACTCTGATAAAGCTCAGATAAAACTTCGATACATTTCTGATGAAACTCATATAACGGATGAAAATCTGATGAAGCTCTCATGAAACTCTGCTGAAACTCTCACCGAAATCACTGACAAAACTCGGCCAGTTTTACTTGTTAGTGAAAAAACTAACGTGTGAATGAGGCCATATGCTTAAAATCTAAAGTCATGGTGGGGGAAATATACAGAAAGATGTAATTTTTTGCTCTGCAGTATACCGGCATCTGACAACTGTCCTGAGCTTATCCAGCTTTGGACTTCAGCCTCATGACCTGAGAATTTTGGTCTGCTCCTGCCTTGCCCCCAATGACAGCGCGGCCAGTGGGCACCGGCTGTCACGCATGTCGCCCTTACGGTAGGTCCTGCCCAGCCCAGATTCCTGGTGCAGGTCTCCGTACTTGGTGCACAGCGTGGCTCCTCACTAGGGGCCCCTGGGCTCTAGGCTTCTAGTACAGGTGAACACGTTACGTCTTCAGGTCCGGGGTTTCGTCTCGTCTATCCTACTAAGACGTTAACGCTGTAAGAACCGCCTGACAAGAGCGCCCCCCTGGGCAGGGTCCTGACCCCGCCACATCACACAGGGACCAAACTCCCATTATTTACCTGTCTTCCCCAATCCAGCAGAATGTCAGCTCTTCGGAAAATCTGGTGCAGCTCACACCCCGGGGCCAGTGACACCGCGACTCCTCCACACCCACTTAACACTTCAGCTGCCAAAGAGAACAGGAAACTGCATGAAGAACAAGAAATCCGAAAGCGAAAACAGCCCTGGTAGGCGCTGAATGACGAGAGCGCCCCACAGCGCCCCCGAGGGATATGTGGCCGTACGATGGATGCCATTGCAACACAAGCACACACCGACACTCACACCGACACTGCGCTTCCTGTTTGGGCTTATTTTATGTGAGTTGCTACATTTTGCAACAAGAAAAAAAAAGAAACAGCCCAATCGCTTGTTCCCATTGATACACGGACTGGCCGGCGGCTCACCCGACCCCGACAGATGTATAGACAGATATGAAGCTGTCACGCTCAGGTCGGGAAAGCCGCCAGCCAGTCCGTGCATTGATGTCCGACTTATACGTCCGTTTGCGCCTTTTCCCTGTACATTCAGCTTTGATGCGGTCTGTGGTTATAAATCAGTTGAGAGGAGCTCAGAAAAGAGTCAAAAAAACAGAATGAGCTCACTGACAGATTCTCAGTTAACTCCTCCTGCAGCCAGCAATGGGCATTGCAACACAGATGCTGTGGAAGGCAAAATCTACATTAATAATAAATAAATAAAATCCAATTACAAAAATCATTTTTAACCCCAAATACATGCACTTAAATAACAAAAAATGGACAATCCGGTTTGTGATGGATGGGAAACCTTGTTCATGCATCATCACCCAGAGACCATGAAATCCAGACAGACTAGAACAGCAAGGTGTGAATGAAACACTAAAAAAGGCTTCCCTGCACCTTAGTGATCACAGCTAACTCTGTCCAGCAGCAAAGGTGTTAAACAAACGCCCCGCCTACTTTTCCAGAGGCCGAGCTTTCCGTCGTTGGCTGCTTCCTGGTAAAGCGGATTGGCTGCGCTGCTGTAAAGCGGTCAGCTGATCATAGCTTGTTAGTGATTGGCTGTTGGGGAGTACGCAGGCATTAGCAGGTTAGGTTGTCGTATGTTTGTGTGACTTGCTGCACGCAGCACGTGTTATTGGGGAGAGGCCTCGTGTAGAGGCCGCTGGGTGACGTGACTGTGACGTCCTAGGGCTTCAAGTACCGGAGCTGGTAATACAAGGATAGTGTGATCTGCGAGCTCGGTGTCACACTACAACCCCCCCAGTCTTGGCCAGCCGCTAGGAGTTGTAGTTTACCAACAGCTGGGTCGCTGTAAATTTCACTCTAAGCCTAGCTGCAGCATAGACTTCCCTCCCCCTTGCTTTACACTGCAGCTCTGCTTGGTTTAAATTTTTTCTAATTTTCTTTTTTTTTCAAAACTGACTGTATTTTCTTGTCTATAGTGATGGCGCAGCCGTCGTGTCGAGTCGAACGTGTCCTGCTGGGGTTTAAAGATGCAGAACTGGAAGGCAAGGCTTCATCCTGGGATGTCAGCAAGATCGGCGGTGTGCCGGTAAGAAGCGCCAGGGCGGGGGGTTAGTGCCTGATGACAGTCCTCGCCCCTCAAGGACCCTCTGGCACCTGAATGGGATTCAGTCATTGATTGCCTGTTGTTTTATTTCACAGCACCCGATGCCGCAGCTGACGCTTCTTTTTCCTTCGTGTCCTCTGTGCTCGTCAGTCCTCTGCCACGTCGTCCAGGTCTACTGCCCCCTAGAGGGCTCGCGCTACCATCGTGTAATCCATGTGTTTGCCTGCAGTACAAAGTCCTGTTGGGGGAAAGCTGAAAGGTGATTTATCTGCGGCTGTGCCCATTGTAGATTAGGCATTTACCAAATTGGAGGCCACACTCCGACTAGACGTTTCCAACCTGGCCTGATTCACTTGTATTGAACGAGGCTGTGCACGTCTAGTCGGCCTGTGATTGCATGTATGCAAATCCCACACCCGCTGCTCCCGGCACCAGAAATCCTCCCAGAGCTCAGTGTGTGTGATGTGAGGGCTTGCAAGTCTGCAGTCACATAGTTGCTGCAGACTTGTAGCTTAAGGACAGACAACCCCGTTAATGTATTATTATTATTTTATTATCTCATACAATTGTACTTTTCGCCTTTATTACAGCTGGGTGGCATTACGATCACAGTGCCCCGAGACCCATCACCCAGCGGTCACACAAGCCGCCCTGAAGCAGGTATGTCAATAGGTCTTCATGTATACGTGTGGCGTGACATTCCTATTTGTTCAATGTTCATTGGTTTTTCTCCAGGAAGACAAGATGGCTGCCACAGACTGGTGTGAGGACGCTGATGATTGGGGGCTTGATAAGGCTGAGTCTCATGCCACCTGCTGCCCGGCGGTGCCTGCACCCACAGACTGGACGGCACAGCTCCAGGACCTCTCCCTCGCCGACACGTCAGAGACAGTTAGGTCCGGGGACTCCATCTTCAGATCTTATTACATAGCGGTTGCAGAGGAGGAGGATTGTGCCTGGGACACGAATCTGGATCATGCACGTCGTCTCCTTACGGATTACGAGAAGCGGGAGGAGGCGCTGGTAATGGCGGACCCTGAGAGGTGAGAAGAAATGGTGGGCGCCACAGTCCGATCTTCTATAACAGGGGGAGTGGGGTATAATGCTGAGGAAAGGTGTGGGAGATATATTGGCGGCCATATTGGTTGTCGTGGTTACAGTGCGCCTGATCCTTGTGGTAAATTCCTTTTTCTCGTTTACAGCGGTGGTGGAGAAGGCGAGAAATATGAGAAGTGCGACCTGCCGAGGCGAGATGTTGTGTTTCACAAGTTTTTGAAGAAGATCTCAAAGTGCCATCAGCAAATCCTCAGGTTGGTAAACCCTGAGCTTTAGGCGGAGTTCACACGTGGCGTTTTTTTCGCGTTTCTGCGGCGGTTTTAACCGCGAAAAATAATCATCCCATGCATTCCTATGGGATTCCGCAATGCTGTGCTAATGCTGCGGTTTTTACCGCGGCGGAATCGCTTTTCGGTAAAAAGCGCAGCATGCTCATTATTTTGCGGAATCGCGGCGATCCAGCACCCAGAGGAATGCATTGTTCTGCTTATTTTCCGCATGTGGCTGTGCACACGATGCGAAAAGTAAGCAGAACAATTGCGGATGGTACCCACGGTCCGGAGGAGAGGAGACTGTCCTCCGGGCTTTGGGTACCATATCCCTGTAAAAAATAGAATTTAAAATAAAAAATATTGTTATTCTTACCTTCCAATGTCCCGCGCAGCCTTCCCGCCTCTCTCCACGCTCCCGGTCCCAGTAAGCCTTTGCAAAAATGCCCACGATGATGTCTGTTTTCGCGGGATCGCGAAGTCTCGCGGTCATTCGCGCGACGTCATCGCGATCCCGCGAGAACGGACGTCATCGCGGGCATTTTCGCAAAGGATTACTGGGAACGAGAGCGTGGAGAGAGGCGGGAAGGCTGCGCGGGACGTCGGAAGGTAAGAATAACACCATTTTTTATTTTTTTTATTATTTTTTTACATTTTATCTTTTACTACTGATGCTGCATAGGCGGCCTCAGTAGTAAAAAGTTGGTCACACTTGTCAAACACTATATTTGATGAGTGTGACCAACCTGTCAATCAGTTCTCCAAGCGATGCTACAGATCACTTGGAAAACGCTAGCATTCTGCAAGCTAATTACGCTTGCAAAATGCTAGTTTTTACGCTGGAAAATCGCGGGAATTTAAAATGCAATTTTTTTTTATTTTTTTTTTTCCCGCGGAATGGAATTCCGGAACTCTCGCGGTCATTTCCGCGAGAGTTCCGCTACGTGTGAACTTAGCCTTATACTTGAGAAAGTGTCTGTGTGTTTTTAATTTTACCTCATTTTGCATCCGTAGAAAACCTAAATTAAAAATGTTGTTTGGGTAATTCTGTCTATAACACATGGACATGTTGGGTTGATCCGAGGGCGGATGTGCTGCACTGCTTGGCTCCATCCGGTGTGTAGTTGCCGCTGCAGCATGGGTTCTGTCTGCTAGAGTAGGAGCTGATCTGTAATGTTCTGCATCGGCTGCTACATGGTGAACCGAACGGCCCTGTAAAGTGTTTTGTCACAACGAAGGACAACTGCTTGGGGGCATGCCGGGAGTCGCTCCTATACCGATCGGATATTGCTGTGAATGAGCTGAAGAGCAAAAAAGGGGGAAATAGGGTCTTTTCTTATCCAGTTTTAAAATTGAAAAGTTATTTTAACCTGGTAAAGTTGTGTTCACACAGCACTATAAGACATAGAATTACAGCCGCTGCAGGTCCATGGGTCATCTGACCAGTAAAAAGTGTGTAGACAAGGGACTAAACGTGGATGTTCTGCGCTGCTGGTGGGTGGACATGCAGACGCGTTTCGCAGTCTTCATACTACTTCATCAGGGCATAACCACACCTAAGAAAGCAGTCTGAAAACTTCAAATCGCACCAACTAATAAGTTTGCATTTTTTTATCTTTCTGCATTTCTACCCACCAGCAGCGTGGAGCAGCCACGATCTGATAGTGATGTCTTTTCCTTAGGCTAGGTAATCACTCTCGGATGGCTAAATAATCCCTTTAAGATCATGACATGTACAGTGCGGGTGCCGTCTGTATTACACGGTCAGCAATGGAAACTGAGGCGATCGGAGCCAGTTGTCAAGCGTGAATGAGGCATTTGATAGGACTCCAACATGGCCGCTCTCAGTGTTCTGCCACGGGGCACGATGGATGTGGGCTTTCATAGGAGACGAGTAATTTTAACAGTTCACTTCAATAGGCCCTATACATTAAGTTATATTGTATCATGCATTTTTTGCAAAGTTCCTCTTCATTGTGTTTTATACTTCTTCAGATACTCGTGGAATGGAAGCCCCCTATATATAAGCTCCCCAGAGGCGGCATCACGGCCTCCTTCATGTCCGCGTTGTGGAGCACCGAGAGTCTTCGAGTTCCAACTCATGCCCGCTCTCGTAACAATGCTGCAAGGATCCAAAGCTGGTAAGACAATGGGATAATCTGACACTTATGTCCGATATTAACAATGTATGGTGCATCTGATGCTTCTTTATCCTACAGCTCTGTCGCTGGAGTTTGGGACAGTTCTCATTTTCACCTGTGAGAGGAGCTGTTGGGGGAATGGTGCGCAGACGTCAGTGCAGGAGTACTGCATGGTACAGGAAGACCCCGACCAGAAATACTTCAATGAGTGAAACGGGACTTTGCGCTTATTTATTTCTTCTTATATGGCCATTACTGCTGCTATTTGAGGAGATGTTCGGTGCATCTGCTGCAGGGACAATGTAGAATATTAAGTGTCAATTCTTAGATTTTCATTTTTAACATGACAGTCGTCATATGTACAAGGAATATCATTATCTTGGTGTTTTCTCCTTGGGGGAAAAAAAATGCGCCATCTTGTGCGGTAAGTAAGCTGCAGGTCAGCGTCAATACGCAATCTAAGGTTGACAGCGTGGACCTAAACAATGGGCTATGTTGGATGGAAAGCAAATAGGCAGAACAGGACACATTGTAAGCTTAAGAGCCACACATGCAGACAAACACAGAAGCTTTAGATGTAAAGTAGACCAGGAATCGTGGCAGCGTAATGTGAAGAAGTCCAAATACCAGTTTGTTATGCTCACAGCGGATGAAGAGTTAAACAGCAGGTCAGAAAGTAAATACAAGAGGTTGCAGAAGCCACAGGAGTTTGCAAAGATGTTTTCAGTGTAATGTGCGGAGACTAAGTCAGACCAAGGGCTAATCAGCAAGTCTGAGGAGCAGTAGATTCATTTTGTAGAAATCACTGGAGTTTGCAGAGATGATTACAGTGTAATGTAATTTCCCATTACAAACCCCTAATTATATACCGACCACCTAAAGATACTTGACCACTAAACCCCTGGCAGTGGACCCATCACCAGTTTGAGTATGTTAATCCATTTTGGGCATATGATGAACCCGTTTGTCAAATTTTCCCACAAATCGCTCTGCCGACAAGCCATAACGATTTGTCAGGCAATCCATCCATGTATTGTAACTAACAGCTGTGAAACAAATAGCTGTGGGAATTCTGAACATGTCACTCGCACACCTGCAATACTCGGTGCATACCCGAGCCCACTCGGCAAACTCGAGTAATGAGTACATGCGCTCGTCACTCCATATAACCTGTGCCCACTGGTAGTGGAGATCCGGCTGTCACAGCCATGGGTGATCGCAGGACTTAGAAGGCTAGGAGATGCAGGGGGCTTCTCCAACCCAATCTATAAAAGTGTCACACTATGTAACCCCGACAATTAACACTGTAAGAAAATAAAGTGGCCAAAACTTTTTTTTCATCACCAAAAAAGTGGAATAACACAGTTGTATTTATTTAGAAATGGTATAGCTGAAAGCGTCTGCTTTCCCCCTAAACAAGCTTTCATACAGCTCTCAGTGGAAAAATAAAAAAAAGCTATAGCTGTCAGAATAAGGCCATGCAAAAACAATTTTTTTTTTCTAAAAAATTGTTTTTGTGTAAAAGCATCAAACATTAAAAAAAAATATGTATTTTTTTAGACTATAAAATGCACCCCAAACTTTGGGAAGGAAAAATGTAATATTAAAATAGAGGTCCGTCTTAGAGTCCGAATTTAGCTTACTGGGATTTAGCCAAAATCTAAATGTGTATGCGCCGCCAGTTTTTTTTTTTTTTTTTTTTTTTTTTTTTAAGCCCAGCGCTGGGATATCAGTGTATATTGACTTAAAGTTCGAAAAAGACAGTAAGTGTGTCATCACTGCATTCATATTGACCCAAAGAATAAAGCTGTCTGATCACTAATACGAAACGGCGACTGGTGGGAAAGAAACCATTCCTCCATTGATGGCTTTTCTTCATTTTCTCTCCCAAACAGCGGAATGGAAAGCGATTTAAAAATGTTTTGTGCCCAAAAATGATGCCAATAAAAAGTCTAAGTCGTGCAACTAAAAACAAGCCCTCACATCACTCTGCCAGCAGTAAGGGTTTGTTTCCACGGTCAGTAAACGCTGCGGGTTGGATGCTGCGTAAAGCCGCAGCGGCCAGATTTTACAGCATAGTGGAGGGGATTTTATGAAATCCCATCTCCACTATGCGCGCATGGACACCCGCGGCTTCCCTGCGTAACCGGACATGCGACACGTCTTCCAAGACCACAGAATGTCTTTATCTTGCGGAGATGGTCAGTCTCTGCCAGATCAATATCACAGTCCAATGTGTAGGATGCGGTGTTTGCGCATGGTTCAGTGACCACATGCGGAATCACCGTGCATACAAAAGCTGGCAGTGCGTCCATAGCGCTGCCAATCCTGACCATGGAAACATACCCTTAAATAAAATGTTGCCTTCAAAATATGGTGATGTAAAAAATAGCTTTTAGTGCGAGTGTAGCCAAACGTAAAAAGACTGTATAAATGTGGTATCACTTTACTTGTAGTGACCTGAAGAATAAATCTGTGGTATCCCTTATAACCAATTCTTCACCTGCTATTGATCTGATCATTCTGCCTCCCAAAGATCGCAGTAAGGCTTGCCTCATATTTATCCTGCACTCTATGCTGAGCGCTTACACTAGGGTTTCCATGAACATCTCTGAAACACGTGATTCAGACAAATTTCAAGATGGAAAATTCACGTTAATGAGTCAGGTTGCATCACTTTGAACTCCCATCTGGTCTGTGATCCAACAGTTTCCGTTCCTGTCGCACAACATTTTAGGCATTCCCAAAATGCTACCAATAAAAGCTTCAACCCAATAAAAAAAGCCCTCGCTCAGGTCTGTCATATGTAAACAGAAATATAGGGGTTTTCCACAATATTTGTAGCACATAGTCTCTGGAAAAGCACCGTGGCTCCATCACCTAAAAGAAATCTATCAAAATCTGTGCACCCAAATCCAAACCCCCCCTTCTTTCTGAGCCCCACGATGCCTAATCCTCATTTCGCATCCACATTTGGCAATACTGTAGCAATGAGGCTGTTTAATTTACAGGGTGCTTGTCTCCAGGAGCCCGAACTAGGCATAATATATGGGCACTACTATGTACTGGGCACTACAATGGCAGTTTGCAATTTCACTCAGCAATATCCGCTGCTGCTGATTTCTGCCCATGCAGTCAAAATCGTCACTACACCTGTAGATAAATTCCTATAGGGGTGTAATTTCCAAAATAGGGTCACTTGAGGGGGGGATTCTGCTCTTCTGGCACTTAGGTTCCCTGTGTAACTCTAGTCACCACTCACAGGTAAGTCGTGAGGCTGGATTGTTAAGAGTCCTGCGGTCAAAGCCAAGAGAGTACATCATAGTCTGAAAACAGCCCAAGGTCAATAGTCCAAGAAGTTGGGCTGCACAGTGGCTCTGCGGTTAGGGTTCATGGTGGCTTCAAATCCCACCAAGGACAATATCTGCAAGGAGTTTGTATGTTCTCCCCGTGTTTGCGTGGGTTTCCACCGGTTCTCTGGTTTCTTCCCATTCTCAAAATATTTCATAAGCGTTTTTTATTGTTTTACTAAAGAAAGCACTATCGTTTTTTCAAGCAAAATTGCTCAAAAACACACCTGGACATCTTTTGAGCTTCCCCATTGACCTCTAATATAAAGTATAGCGCGTTTTCAGAGTGGAAAATGCCTGAAGAATGGTCCACTCATTTCTTTAAACCGCTTGGCGTATTTGGAAACCAGAAAAGACTGAATATGAACAGCATGTCATTTTTTAAGTACGTAGAAATGCCTATGTTGTTTTTTTTTGTTTGTTTTTTTATTTAGCGTTTAGCTAGTGATTTTTCAGGTGGTTTTCACTGCAGAGTCCTGAAAAAGACATCAAGTGCAAGTATGCGAAGGGTGAAGTCCCACCCTGGAAATCTTTGCTTCAACTGAAAATCAATTCCATTGATCTGAATGGGGTTATTTCTGATGAATGGGGCAGAAATAGAAATTTCTGCATTAAAATCCACAGCAAATTTAACGCCTGTGATGTTATAGGTGAGGTGCAGTTTAAACTGCTTCAGATAACGGCACACGGATTTATGGTGGGCTGCTGCAATGTGGTTTCTTCAGGTGAAACACAATTGTTTCCCACGTTCCGCTTGCAACGGCATAGAAAACTAATAGAACCAGATGCAGTTTTTCAACTGCACTTGAACCATAATATCTATAGCTACCGTAAATTGACCGTATCTCATCTTGTCTAAAACCTCCCCTTTGTACACAATAGACACCAATCTCTCCCTTGCCCCCACACACAGGAACGATTACCTTGGGCTTCACGCTTGTGCTCTCCATGGGACAACGCTTCTGTTTTATCCATAGAGAACTAAAAGATCGGCCATCAGAAATCCAACATGTTGGATCCTATTCACCCCCCCCCCCCCCAACACAATCTGTAATGGGAGAGCATTGGGAGGCCCCAATATAAATTAGGATTTTGGCCGATATCAGTAGGTTTGGTCCAATCTGTATGGATGCCTTAATGTCACATTTAGACATGCCAATTGCTGTCGTTTACGATCGTTAGCGTGATCGTTCTGTGCACATATGTGTTATGAATGAGTCACCGTAGGAGGCAAAAACAGAAATATTAGCTAAGTCCAGAAAACCAGAGAAGTTGGCAGCTATCGGATTGCAGACCCCTGAACCTAACAACAACAACTAGCAGTAGCCGTGAGGGGTTCCTATGGTGCCCTAGACCCCTCGATCACAGCCGGAGAACTACATAGCCTAAAGACAGAAAGGGAAATCTAAACTGCCCCAGAGCAGACCCCAAAGCAATAGGCAGCCCCCAACATATAATGACGGTGAAGCAAGATGAAAAAACACAGATAGAAAGATAGGCTGAGCAAATGATGGGGCCCAAGCTAACTAAATAGGACAGAATAGAAAAGCTGCTGTCTGCAATACGCCAAAACCCTCTCAAAAACAAGAGCCAACAGACTGATAGGGGAAAAAAGCCCTGAAGACGCTAGGCTTCAAAAAGACTATATCAGTACTCAGGTATTTTCTGAAGACAGAGCAAAAAGGAATTCAGCTCACCCAGCAGGGAAAGGCAGAAATCCAGAAAAACAAGGCAAAACAAAACCAAAACACAAATGCAAAAAGTAGAGCAGAAAACTTAGCTTTTGAGGAGCAGGAATCAGACTGGTCTCCAAGAATCCCTCAGAGTAATCACCTGCAAGGCAGAAGGGCGTCGGCTGCCTTATATCCAGTCAGCAATTCCAGTCACCCAGTCATCATCATTCTGCTCAGGTGCTTTGTAATCAGCCTCACTACCTTCCTTCACCAGAAGAGGGAGTTCATCAGACCTCAATGGTGAAGGGGAAAATGAACTCCCAACACATATGATATTGTTGTAATCAGCCGCTCATCACTTGTCTACATGACGTGTTTTGCTCCTGTTTAGACACCAGAAGTTGGGGAACAATCGTTTGCCTGTATAAATAGACCTTAATGCCGCTTTAAATTTCTGACGCCCTTTTATCAAGCCAACGTGAAAATACAATGTTAGCTCTTGATGCTGTGAGTCCTGGTAACATAAATCAGATTATACCGTCACAATGAATTGGAAATGGAATTTGGCCAAACCGAAGGTCGTAGGCAGGGTAACTTCACTGCTGAAGGAAGATGACGTCCAGATTCTACGGACTCAGAACAAACAGTAGTAAACTATGTTACACCCCTGTGACTGCAATAAAGGGCAAGCACAAATGAACTACCAGAAACATAATATAATGAATAAATATGGTGCATAATGCACCCAGTTTTGTATCCTCTCCCGTTTTCAGCAGCGCACCGCTCCCCTGCCTTCCTGTTTTCCGAGGGGCATTGCTCCCCTAATAATGGACAGTTCATACCAGTGGCGTAGTTGTACCACTGGCCTAGTTGTACCACTGGCCTGGACGGTGCTCTCTCAGATACAAACAGACAGGCCATTGTGTTGTAAGTAATTTATACTTTTTGGGTGTAAACTACTGTACTTTGTAAATGTGGTCCACTTATACCTGAGGTGTGAAAAATGCAGTAGTTCTCTTCAATGTCTTTGTTTCAACATATATATGAAAATGATATTCAATATTCTCATAATAAGACTATAATCTTACAAAATCTCTGACTTTGTGCAAGTGTACACCAAGATTGGCAGAGTCAACAGTGGTGCCCTGTGCGCTTCACAGATGAGAGCAGATTCACACTGAGCACATGTGACAGAGTCTGGAGACGCCGCAGAGAACGTTCTGCCTGCAAAATCCACCGGTTTGGTAGTGGATCAGTAATGGCGTGGGGTGGCATTTCTATGGAAGGCCGCACAGCCCCCTCCATGTGCTCACCAGAGGTACCCTGACTGCCATTAGGTACGGGGATGAGATCCTCAGACCCATAGTGAGACCATATGCAGGTGCAGTATGCCCTGGGTTCCTTCTGATGCATGACAATGCTAGGCCTCGTGGCTGAAGAGTGTCAGCGTTCCTACATGATGAAGGCATTGATGTTGTGGACTGGTCCGCCCATTCCCCAGACCTGAATCCAGTCAAACATCTGGGACATCATGTCTCATTCCATCCACCAACGCCATGTTGCACCACAGACTGTCCAGGAGTTAACTGACGCTTGAATCCAGATCTGGGCGTAGATCCCTCAGGAGAACATCTGTGGCCTCATCGGGAGCATGCCCAGGAATTGTAGGGAAGTCATATAGGTACGTGGAGGCCACACACACAGCTGAGCATCATTTCTTTGTCTTGAGGCATTTCCACTGAAGTTGGATCAGCCTGTAATTTGATTTTCCACTTTGATTTTGAGTATCATTCCAAATCCAGATCTCCATGGGATATTCATTTTGATTTACCCCCAAGGGTGGTTTGCACGTTCATGACCGGGTCAATTTTTACAATTATGACCACTGTTCCTTTATGAGGTAATAGCTATGAAGTGCTTCCATGGATCCCGGTGATTCTGACATTGTTTTCTCATGAGATATTGTACTTCATGTTAGTGGTAAAATTTCATTGATATAACTTGCGTTTATTTGTGAAAAAAATGGAAATTTGGCGAAGCCCATGAGGCAATTGCCCGGTGAAGTTAGAGCCTCGGAGACCACATTGGGTGTACCCTCCCAGATGCCGACATACCCCATAGAAGTCCATGGAGGCCACTTTTGTGCTCCCCCTGTTGACGTGTGGTGGCCATGCAGCCTGTGAGGCACATCGGTGCCCGGGCAGAGGTAAGACTCCTCAGAGGACCCTTTCGGAATCCCTCCCTGTTGAGCCCAGGACGCCGGTCACCGTTTGGGCCATGGAAGAAGCAATACCTGCAGGAATGTGGCTAGCGGCGTGATCGCTCCCTACAGGTGAAATCCGGCACAGGTATGGAGGAGGTGGTGACCGGACGGCATGGTAGCCAGGGGTGGTTCAGTGTTGTCGCCCCCTCTGGACAGGTCCAGGTATGGAGGGGGCGGCAGTACTGGGTGTCATGGAGGTCGGGTGTCAGAAGAACGAGGGAAAAAAAAAAGCCGGGTGCGCACCGGAAGTTACGCGTCCGATAGTGACTGTACTCACACACATACCGGAAGCTGCGGGACAGAAGACAAGCACCAGGAACTGGCCAGAGAAACTCCCCGAGCGCAAGGGGGAGCGCGCACCCCCGGGGGAAAGGTCGGCGCGCTCCGGGCACATGCACCAAGAGGAGTTCAGAGCACACCGGTAATGGTTACTGGGGGTGCGCACAAGCCGGGCATAGTGCGCATGCAGGGGATGAGATACAGAAAGCACATGCAAGCGGCAGGTGCAGGATCAACCAGGTAATCAAAAAGAAAAAAAAAAATATTTTTTTTTGTTTGGGGTATTGCTGTCAGAAGTGCTGGCATGGGACACCAGCCATTATAGGTTGAATGTGACTGCTCTCATTAGGAACAGCAGCGGCTAAGCAGCTGGTTAGATTGAGGGCCATTCGCCAGAGCACTTACAGCCGCATCAGGAGGTGCAGGAGTGGCGGTCTCGCTCCGATGAGAAGAGTCAGACGCGCATAACTGCAGAGGAAGCCGCTCAGACAGCAAATGGGCGGAACATTATGGTTTTGAAAAAGGAGGGGTCCATAGTCTCGACGAGAGACAGTGAACAGACCAGGCAGCCTCCAGATCCGGTACCCGTTCTGTGACGCGTCCGTGTGGTAAGTGAGCTTCGAGAAAGTCCAGCACGATAATGTCTGTTCTCTTTCTCTCTTGTCTCCTCTCTCCCCTCTTTTTACATACATTGGGCGGGTAGATCAGTGGAGGTCCCTAAAAAGGGGATAAAGCAAAAGCTAAGAATAAGGAATATTCCTTATGCAAAAAAGTCCCTTAGGAATAAGAGGTTGTGTCAGGCCTGTATTGATAAAACAGTAGTGGAGGAGACACCCTCTTTACTGAGAGCCTAAGATCCCTGATCTAGTCAGAAGTCTGTAAATCAGTAAGGGACTTGCAGTCAACGGACACGGATGGTAAAGCAAGGGATAGGCCAGCCCCGCATTGATCCCTCAGGAGGACTCTACAGGGATCAGAGGAGGACTCAGTTAAATCTCGCTACTGAGAAAGTAGCTCAGATGAGAAAGATACGTTCCTAGTAGAGGATACAGTACTGACAAGCTTATTAAAGCAGTCCGACCTACCATGGGGCTGGTAGATGCGAAAGCCATAGAACTCATGTTCGACAGCTTGCTATAAGGAAAACGGAGAGCCTTCCCTATTCACTAACAGTTGCAAGGACTCATTAAAAGGGAATGGGAAAACCCAGAGAGGAAGTCCCAGATAATCCCCTGAAAAGGAGGTACCCCTTTATGGAAGAGACATCCTCATCCTGGGATGAGGCTTCCACCCGTTCTCCGTCCCTGATGCAGATAGTCACCGGCCCTTTTAGGCTGAAGGTGACTGTTCTCGTCAGAGGGCTTCCGCTAAGTAGCTTGAGGCCAGATCATGACTGGCAGAACACCAGTCCCGCTCATTATCGGCCCTACATATCCGAGGGGTAGACAACATGAAGGCAGAATGTCTGAGTAGGAACCACTTGAGGCAAGGAGAATGGTACCTAAAAGAATCCATTTTTCAACGGATAGGGCACATGTGGGGAAAACCCAGTATAAATCTCTCCGCCTCAAAAAAGCCAACAGGAAGGTTCAGAAATTCTGCTCCCTAAGTCCAACAGACAGACCATTGGCAGTAGACGCCTTCAGGATAGAGTGGACATCAGGTCTCCTGTACGCCTTCCCTCCAATATGCCTCATATCAGCGGTTCTGAGGAAGATCAGGGATGACAGGGCCAGAGTGATTTTGATAACCCCCTTTTTTTGGCCGATAAGGCCATGGTTCTATTGGCTGAGAGTTATGTCAGTGACAGAGGTCTAGGGCCTTCTAACACAGAGTCCCTTCAATCACCCTCAGAGATCCGGGCTTCAGTTGGCAACCTGGAATTTGAAAGGTCACTACTAGAGAAAAAGGGATTCTCAGCAGCGTTACTATCCACCTTACTCAGAAGCAGAGAACCAGTGACTACAAAAAATTTGTAGGAGGATATGTAAAAAATTCTTATCTACCTCAGACCCAAAACAGGAAGGGAAAGCCCCGATGGTGGCAATACTGGAATTTCTGCAGAAAGGTTTAGGATTAGGCTGAGTTCACACGTGGCGTTTTTTGCGCGTTTCCGCGGCGGTTTTAACCGCGCGATTTTGCCGCGAAAACGCGAAAAATAAGCATCCCATGCATTCCTATGGGATTCCGCAATGCTGTGCTAATGCTGCGGTTTTTACCGCGGCGGAATCGCTTTGCGGTAAAAACCGCAGCATGCTCATAAATTTGCGGAATCGCGGCGATCCTGCACCCATAGGAATGCATTGTTCCGCTTACTTCCCGCATGTGGCTGTGCACACCATGCGAAAAGTAAGCAGAACAATTGCGGATGGTACCCACGG
This sequence comes from Dendrobates tinctorius, assembly GCF_039654945.1. Taxonomy (NCBI): domain Eukaryota; kingdom Metazoa; phylum Chordata; class Amphibia; order Anura; family Dendrobatidae; genus Dendrobates; species Dendrobates tinctorius. The sequence goes on from NW_027361677.1 coordinate 4,897,260, forward strand.
TCCGGAGGAGAGGAGACTGTCCTCCGGGCTTTGGGTACCATATCCCTGTAAAAAATAGAATCTAAAATAAAAAATATTGTTATTCTCACCCTCCGACGTCCCGTGCAGTCTTCCCGCTTCTCTCCACGCTCCCGTTCCCAGTAATCCTTTGCGAAAATGCCCGCGATGGCGTCCTCTCTCGCGGGATCGCGAAGTCTAGCGGTCATTCGCGCGACGTCATCGCGAATTACCGCGAGACATCGCGATCCCGCGAGAACGGACGTCATCGCGTGCATTTTCGCAAAGGATTACTGGGAACGGATGCGCGGGACGTTGGAGGGTAAGAATAACACCATTTTTTATTTTTTTTTTACATTTTATCTTTTACTACTGATGCTGCATAGGTGGCCTCAGTAGTAAAAAGTTGGTCACACTCGTTAAACACTATGTTTGACGAGTGTGACCAACCTGTCAGTCAGTTCTCCAAGTGATGCTACAGATCGCTTGGAAAACGCTAGCATTTTGCAAGCTAAATACGCTTGCAAAATGCTAGTTTTTCCGCGGGAAAATCGCGGGAATTTAAAATGCGATTTTCCCACGGACTGGAATTCCGGAACTCTCGCGGTAATTTCCGCGAGAGTTCCGGTACGTGTGCACTTAGCCTAAGGGTTAGCTGTCAGTACCCTCAAAGTACACGTCTCAGCCCTGGTAGCCTTATTCAACTGCGACCAGGCAAACAATAGGTTGGTGGCCAGGTTTATCCAGGCCTGTACTAGAACTGACTATGTCCAGTCCTCTACTCCTCCTCCTTGGGATCTAAATTTAGTCCTGTCATCTCAGACAGAGTCAGTTGGAACCATGAAAACACAACATTAGATAAGGATTCTAACATTAAACAGCCTTATAAATGGAGCTCACGGCCAGTAGGTTGAGGATTTTCTCACGTTATCAACAAGACCCTCCCTAGAGTCAGGCCATAGATGATAGAGTTGTGTTAAAATTAGATCCAGCATACCTTCCCAAGGTGATATCAAAATTCCATAGGGCTCAGGAGATAATCTTACCATCTCTTTTGTCCTGACCCTAACTACCAGAAGGAGGAGAGGCTTCATTGCCTAGATATGAGGAGATGTCTCCTGCGGTATTTAGAGGTAACAAGACCTTGGAGAAAACAGAAGGCCTTATTTGTCTCATTCCAAGGGGCAAGGAGGGGCCTTAAAAGCCTCTAAACAGACTATAGCTAGATGAGTGAGAAAGGCCATTATGCCAGTATAGAGCGGTGCAGGCAGGGCTATTCCAGAAGGCATAAAAGCCCACTCCGCGAGGGCCATGACACCCTGGATGAAGAGAGCAGACGCTGCCATAGACCAAATCTGTAAGGCTACTTTCACACATCCGTTTTTTTAAATCCGGCACGATGCGACGAAAATTGGATCCGGTTTTTTCACATAGAATGTAATGATCGCCGCATCGTGCCGGAGGGACATGCGGCGCCTCCGGGTTTTGCCGGATACGGCAAACATGCGCCTTCCGGCGTCTGCAAAAATCGTTGGCTGCAACGTTTTTTTTGCAGCGCTGGACCGGCTTTTTCAACAGCGCATGCCCGGGCACTGTGAGTTTTAACCCCACAAGTGCCCGGCGCGCATCACTCTCTCTCCCCCTCCCCTTCTCTCTCTCCATACGCTTTATACCTTTCTTTTGCTGGCTCTCTCGTCCCCCGCTGTCTCTCTGGCTGCTCTTTCGTCCCCCGCTGTCTCTCTGGCTGCTCTCTCGTCCCCCGCTGTCTCTCTGGCTGCTCTCTTATCCCCTGCTGTCTCTCTGGCTGCTCTCTTGTCCCCCACTCTCTCTTTGACTGCTCTCTCGTCCCCCGCTGTCTCTCTGGCTGCTCTCTCGCCTCCCGATCTCTCTCCGGCTGGCTCTCTCATCCCCCGGTGCTGCGGCTCCTTTAAATGTCCTCCAAGCCGCATCAGGCGCCACATGTACATCCGGTGTCACCGCTGCAGGCCGGATCCGGCGTCCCGGCTTTTCGCCGCACGCCGCCGGACCCCTGACACCAGATGTCTGAAAGAGGCCTAAGGCGGCCTCTTGGTCCGCTCCATCTACCTTTGTCAGATATTATAGGTTAAACCTATTTGCTACCTCTGATCTCACATTCGGGAGAAGAGTGTTACAAGCAGTAATCCCTCCCTAGGAGAATACAAATCTCTGTAACTCTCTCGTGGTCCCGTCATGTAGAATGGAAAAACACGAGTATTACATACCTGGTAATGTGTTTTTTTCATGAGACATGACGGCACCCTTATATTCCCTCCCTATGGATCACATCATTAGTGGGATGCATTATTAGCATTATACATTCCCTTGGGTGATTGGAAATTTAGTAGTGTAAAGGATGTATTATTTATATGTACACTAACCTGCGGAGTTCCTCTCGTGCTCTGTAAAACAACTGATGCGGAGAGAGGAGCTGCCCCTTTTATCTTGAAGGTTTCCTGTCCTTGTTGGGAGGATCCCCTCTCTCATAGTGCCGTCATGTCTCATGAAAAAAACACATTACCAGGTATGTAATACCCGTGCTTTTTCCACAAACATGATCTTTAGTCTTCAATTTGTTTTTATTTTCCCAAGGGTAACAGGAGAAATTGGACCCCAAAAGTTGTTGTCCAATTTGTCCTGAGTACACTGATACCCCATATGTGGGATAAAACTACTGTACGGGCACATGTCGGGGCTCGGAAGGGAAGTGGTGACGTTTTGGAATGCAGACTTTGATGGAATGGTCTGCGGGTGTCATGTGCGTTTGGAGAGCCCCTGATGTACCTAAACTATTGAAACTCCCCACAAGTGACCCCATTTTGGAAACTAGACCCCCTAAGGAACTTATCTAGATGTGTGGTGAGCACTTTGAACCCCCAAGTGCTTCACACACAGAAGTTTATAACGCCCGGGCGTGAAAATAAAAAATCATATTTTTTTCCACAAAAATGATATTTTTGCCCCCAATTTTTTATTTTTCTAAGGGTAACAGGAGAAATTGGACCCAAAAAGTTGTTTTGCAATTTGTCCTGAGTAGGCTGATACCCCATATGTTGGGGTAAAACACTGTTTGGCGCATGGCAGAGCTTGGAAGGGAGGGAGCACCATTTGACGTTTTCAACGCAGAATTGGCTGGAATTGAGATCAGACGCCATGTTGCGTTTGGAGAGCACCTGATGTGACCAAACAGTGGAAACCACCCAACTCAAACTCAAACCCTAACCCCAACACACCCCTAACCCTAATCTCAGCCCTAACCCTAACTCTAGGGGGGTTTGATTTACTATTTATGGCGGTTTTTATGTTTGGCGGCTGTCACACGCTAAAAGATGCTTTTTATTGTAAAAATAGTTTTTGCATCACCACATATTGAGAGCTATAATTTTTCCATATTTTGACCCACCGAGTCATGTGAGGTCTTATTTTTTGCGGGACGAGTTGACGTTTTTATTGGTACCATTTATGGGTACGTGACTTTTTTTATTGCTTTTTATTCCGATTTTTGGGGCGCAGAATGGACAAAAAACAGCATTTCATGAATTTCTTTTGGGTGCGTTTACACCGTTCCGTGTGCGGTAAAATTGATAAAGCGGTTTTATTCTTTGGGTCAGTACGGTTACAGCGATACCTCATTTATGTCTTTTTTATGTTTTGGCACTTTTATGCAATGAAAACAATTTTATATAAAAAATAATTATTTTTGCATCGCTTTATTCTGCGAGCTATAACTTTTTTATTTTTTTCGCGGATGACGCTGTGTGGCAGCTCGTTTGTTGCGGGACAAGATGACGTTTTCAGCGGTACCATGGTTATTTATATGCGTCTTTTTGATCGCGCGTTACTGCACTTTTTGTTCGGCGGTATGATAATAAAGCATTATTTTTTGCTTTGTTTTTTATTTTTATAGGGGTTCGCTAAAGGGGTTAACTAGTGGGACAGTTTTATAGGGCGCGTCGTTACAGACGCGGCGATACTAAATATGTGTACTTTTATTGTTTTTTTTTTTATTTCCAAAAAATGAATTTATTAGGGAATATATATATTTTTTTAAATTTATTTAGCGATTTTTTTTTTTAATTTTTTTTTTTTTTTTATTATAAATTATTCTTACACTTTTTTTTTTTTTTTACTTTATTGAATTGTCCCAGGGGAGGGACATCACTGTAATATGTCAGATCGCTGATCTGACAGGTTGCACAGCACTCTGTCAGATCAGCGATGTGATAGGCGCTGCTGCAGGCTTTCTCAGAGCCTGCTCTCAGCAGGCACTGAGACAGACGCCTCCCTGCAGGCCCCCGAAGGTCCCCGCCGCCATATTGGATCCGGGGACCTGCATGGAGGCGACTTTCTCAGTGCCCACATCGTGCTGCTGCCGTTGTCTCAGGGAAGCACGGAGGGAGCCCCCTCCCTGCCGATGCTTCCCTAAACCCCCAGTACACTGCGATCGTGTTTGATCGCAGTGTGCCAGGGGTTAACGTGCCGGGGGCGGTCCGTGACCGCCCCTGACACATAGTGCCGAGTGTCAGCTGTGATAATCAGCTGACACCCGGCCTCGATCAGCGATGACGCCGCTGATCGCGATGACGTACTATCCCGCCCCCGTCATAGGGGCCCGGGTCCCGTGGACGGGATAGTACGTCAGATGTCAGGAAGGGGTTAAATTGATAATATTTGTTTTATTGTTCTCAACGCATCCCACTATGTAATGATGAGTAAAGATTTGCAACTGAATTATTTCATTCAGTGATACCTAGGATGTGGTATTTTAACGTTCCCTTTTATTTTTTTATATATTTTTTATTGTAAATGTGTATTTACAATTGCTCATTTTGCCTTTCTATCCATTTAATTCTTCTCTTTTCCATTAGGTCTATCACATCACATGATTAATAACAGACTAGATGAATCCTTCTAAGTTCTATGTAGAAACAGGAGGTCAGTTTTACTTGTATGAGTCATCTTTGCAAAAGTCCCTGGCCAGGGTGAGGAGGGAGCAGCTGGGTCAGGAGTTGTAAAGGGAGATGACTCATGCAGGGAAAAGAGACATCCTGTTTCTACATAAATCAGAGACAAGATAATAATTATCTGGGTAGAAAGGCAAAATGAGCAATTGTAAGTACACAGTGCTGTATAATATGATGACTGCAATATATTAAGAGGACAAAAACTTTTCTGGGAGGAGGACGTCTTAGAAAATAAGAGCTGCGGATGGCCGCTCACTTTCTGTTAGTGAGGCCAGGGAGAGTGACCTCAGGGCTGACTGAGCGCAAGGCTCACATGACATAACAACTGCACATGAGCCTCGACAGAGCGAGTGCCGACAACACCGGAATGGCGCCGACACAGGCTTTGAGTATAATTGTTTGTTTTTATTTTATTGGGGCCAAACATTCAACCCCTTTAACACTTCTATTTACTTAGCAGCAACTTTTCACACCTGCCTAAAACTTTTGCACAGTAGTGTACATTCCACGCAGCAAACAATAGCGGTCATGTTAATTTTTTTTCTTGCCCTGACATCTGTTGACTATAATAGTAGAGAGACGTCCCTGACCTGAGTCATTAGAAGCCGCTTCTTGTCGTCAGTCGTAGCTGCTCGCTCTCTCGCACCCTCTCATTACTGGTTGCCTGTGTCATCTGACAGTAATTCCCCAATGGTGGCTGATGGGAGGGATTCAGATCAGCTTTCAGGAAGCTTTTTCAGAATTGTACGGTGGTGAGTATCTCAAGGGTGTGCAACAATGGCTGGAATGCAAGAAAAATGCTACTGATCTCATAGAATAGAGCGCAGGTCCAATTACTATTAGTGATGAGCGAACGTGCTGGGATAAGGTGTTATCTAAGCATGCTCGGGTGCTAATCGAGTGTCTTTAAAAGTGGACCCCTTGACTTCAGCAGGGCTCCCTTTTTTAAGCCTTTAAATATTTTGTCATTCTCAATAGTTTCATAGGGATGTCTATCTTTATCATGGAGTGCCGTCAACCTGACAGACGATCCATGCTGCCAGGACCACGAGTGGCAAGAATCAGCCGTGGCTCTGTCATTTCAGCCATGTTTTATTCTGAAATGCTGCAGTGTTTCAGAGAAAACATAGTTTGAAAAGTTGGCCAAGGACCATACATCTTGGATGACTAGTCCAGTGTCGGCCCCTTGCCCTGCTATCCCCGAGTCACAGGTCTTTACTTGCATGTGTATATAAGGAGAGATCTGTAAAGCAAGCGGAGTTGGGCCTGCTTGCCTTTTTGACTACTTGCTCTGTCTATTGCTGGATGCAGAATGAGTTAACTGAGAAGCTGTCAGTGAGCAATTGTAACTCTTATTTGTCTTTTTCTGAACTCCTGACCACAAAGTTGAATGTGCAGGGAAGCAAAGAGCCTATAAAAGCCAAACAGTGCAAAATTGTTAATGCAACCAATTTAGCCCCAAAAATTAGCATTTAAGTTAAAAAAAAAAAAAAAAAAATTGTCAACCCCTTTTACCTTTGTATGAGCTGAAGCACCAATTTATCTATGTGGACTCCAGCCAGCCTCTGTATAGCACACCTAGGCATGTACTTATACGGTTATCATACACCTACTCACAATGAGCCTGTCCTTGGTTGTGCAATGCAAGTCATGTGGCGCCACTCCTTAAAACACCATCTCATTTTACACCTGTTGTTTATGGGTGAGAGCTGTAAAGGGCAAAAAAAACCAATGCGACCAATGCTCCCGCAGTTGACCGAGGAAGGGCTATAAATCCCGTACGAGGAGCACTTCTTACCTGAATTTTGCTTTTATACCAAGGTTCATCTGAAACTGAGACACAATGGAGCAACAATGGGACTACATGCCGCAGGAGATTCTGGCCCAAATATTTTACTACTTACCCCTTACAGATCGATGGACTGTATCACGGGTGTGCCAGTCCTGGTCGATGGCAGTGACATCCAGCTCGGTCTGGCACTACACAGAAATCAGGTAGGCACTTGAGTACCCTTTGTTAAATCGTTACACGTGTTTGGGTCACATTTTTTTTTTTTTTAGCTTCACTTTGTATTCAGTTTTAATTTTAATTTGTTAGAGTCTAAAAAAAAAAATTGGCAAAAATGTCAGAAGTCCAAATAGGGTACAGTGCCTTGAAAAATTATTATTATAAAAATTTAAAATTGTGACGTGCATTTTTATTCAACTTCCTGTACTCTGAGACAGCTAAGTAAAATCCTGAGTGGCCAATTGCTTCCAGAAGTCACATAGTTAGTAAATTATGCGTGTCATTTATTTTCAGTATAACTACAGGTGTTCTGGGAAGTCCTCAGGGGTTTGATTGAGAACATTGGGGATGAAACAGCATCATAAAAACCAAGGAACACACCAGACATGTCAAGGATAAAGTTGTGGAGAAAAGTAAAGCAGGGTTAGGTTATATAAAAAGCCCAAGCGCTGAAAATCATCCAAAAATGAAAGGACTGCAAACCTACCAAAACTTGGCCATCCACCTAAATTGACAAGGAGAGCACTAATTAGAGAAAACTGCTGCAGTGGTCAGTCTCCAAACAAGGAGCAAGGGTTTTTTTTATCTGGCCAGCTTCAGTGCCCCTCTTAATCTGCAGAGGTTAATCTGCCTCTGCTTGTGAGATCACAGTGCGCCCACTTTGGGCGAACGGCACAACCATGCAACTGGTTAGAACTGTCAGTCAATCAGGAGTGCACTGCCACCCCAGCAAGCAGCAAGCCAAGAGGCTGAGGAGCCATGCGCTCTTGATTGAGAACGTGAGACAACCATTTTACAACATGTGATACATTTTTAGAAGTACTTTTATAAGGCAGAGGGACATTTTTTGATCCTGTCGGACCACACAGCCTGTGCGTGACTTGAATCTCTGTAACCCCTATAGTTTTACTCCTGTTTTTCTGATAGTCTATTGAAAGAACCTAAATAGGTAGGGCTATTTAGTGTCATCTGTATTTTATTTCAAAGTTATTGTAATAATTGGTGTACTTAGTGGTCCCGAAACATCATCCATGAAAAAGAAGTGAAATTTACATGAATGCTTCCTAACTACATATGCTTCCATTTTTTTTTCAAGTTGGGTATCGGATAAAGAACTTCTATCCATCGATGGTCTACAGGATTTTGTTGGGCAGATAAGAAATTTGAAGATTGTATTTGACCAAGCCAAAGAAGGAACACGAAAAAATGTGATCCAACTCCTAATCTGTTTGGCCAAACTGAACAGAAAGCTGGAGAGTTTGAACATTACATGTTGTGGGGAGAACCCATTTTTCTACTCTGGGCTTGAGATTTTGGACAGTATCATGGAGCTGTGTCGGAAAGAAAGTCAAATAGATCTCCACCATGTTGACTTAAGGAAATTGCCCTTTACCCTCAGTGATGGCTTCACACGACTCATCGCCAACGGGAGTCCAAATCTTCGTAGTCTGTACATCAACAATAGAACGTTAGTGTGCAAAGTAACTCCTGACACTCTGATGCAAGTTTTACAAGTGTGTCCTAACCTGACCTCTATAGGGGTCTTCTACTCTAGTCTTTCTAAAGATATATTTCGAGAACTGATGAAGCCAGAAAGACCACCATTTCGTCAACTTGATATTTTGTGTAAACATCTAGACAAGTACACCGTTGCTATTTCTGATGAGGTTTGGGGAGAGCTATGTCAGCGTCACCCTTCTTTCACTCTGGATCTAGAATTTGACCACACGGTTCCAGCCTGGAAAATTCCAAGAATCCTAATGCCAAATATGCCCATGGCCAACTTGCAACTTAACACTTACAACGAAATGACGAATCAACTGAGATTTATCAGTACTCACTATACTCGAACTTTGAGGAAACTTGTTGTGCAGACAACATCTTCAAGTGCTCTTGACACAAATCTTATTGGTGTGGCTGAGAAATGTTCTGAATTGGAGGAAATTCATTGCTACTGTGTGGTTGATCTAGATGTTGTTCAGGCTTTCCTAAAGAACTGTCCACGTCTGAAGAAGTATACCCTTAAAATTTTTAAAGAGAATAATCCTTGGAAGGCAACCTATCACCAACCGGCTTCAAATACATCCAAGGTCTAGAGGAAAACTGACTCCGATCTTCATGACATTCTGACACCAAACATATTTGGGCCTGCTAAATAATCTCACCGATAAAAGCCTATGTAGGATGAAAGGACTTGGAAAGCACACACCACTGTACCTACCTACTCCAATGTAGATCACAATCCTATGACTCTCTAGACCCCGGACTTGACCAGTGGCAGGAGCTCCTGGGCTGGGGATGAGCTAGCTTTTTAATTGTAGATGTCCTATTATGACAGATCCTCTTCTAAATGTATTTTTCTTTAGAAATAATTAGTTGAAGAGCCAAGTTCCTCCCAGATCATCAGAAGATTTCTTCTACAACCATGTTCATCCATTCATGAATAATCAGAAAACAGATGTGTTCTTTCTTAAAAAGGTTGACCGGTGAAAACAACCACCACTCCAATCACTTTCTGTGGGTCCGACCCCCACAGTGAATGAATGGAGCTATATTTGAGTGTGTGCGCTGCCGTGCTGTTATCCCATTTTGCCAATCGGTGCGGGTACCAGCAGTCGGACTGCCACCGATCAATAAGCTACCACCCATCCAGTTGTTTAGGTGATAACTTTGTTTTCCCTGAACATCACCTAGCAGGATTTCAACTATTTCTATGCAGTGTAGCTCTTTCAAAGAGTACAACAGATATACCTTTACATGGCCAGTCCGTTCCTCTGTTACTGGGAAATCGGCAATTGAATTGATATGTAATTAAAGCTAAAGAACTACTTGTATATCTGAAGCCTCCGTCACTCCGGCTCTATTCCCTACCCAGTGTCGCCTCATCTAGCTTGACCAATGTTTCAGTTGATGCTGTCTCACAGCATAGAGGCTGTCAGCCAAGCAGGAGGAGGCGGCTTTGGTCAGGGAATAGAGCTGGAGTAACAAGGGCGTCAATACTACAAATAGTTATTTGAGTTGACTTGAAAATTAAGCTCTAGACCCGGCTGGTGGAAAATAGAGCTGGAGTGACAAAGCTTCATTTACATATCAATTCAAATGCTGATCTTTCCGTAATGGAGGAACACAGTCAGCCGTTTTGCCTTCTTCTGAGTGCCAGGAAGGGTTTAAAAGAAAAACTATTGCACTGACCGAATTTTAGCCCTCCCCATACTTGTCCCACCATTGCCCGGGTTTTCCGATCAATCCTTTTCGATATGAACGTTCTGACGAGTACTATCACCGCCTCACATCATTTACATTAACACCTATACCCCCGGGCGATTTTACTGGGTGAGGGCTTATTTTTTGCGCCCTGAGCTGACATTTTTACTGATACCATTTTGGGGCAGACACAGTGTTTTGATTGCCTGTTATTGCATTTTATTGCAATGTTGCGGCAACCAAAACCCCTAAAAACCGTAATTCTGGCTTTTTTGTTTTTATTTCCTCGTTCCACTTTGCACCGACCTGATTAATTTACTTTATATTTTAATAGATTTGACATTTCTGAACACAGCGATACCAAATATGTGTATTTTTATCTTTTTTTAAAATTGTGTTACTTTTGTGTGTTTTTTTTAAACTTTTTTTTTTTTTTTACTGTGTTTAATAGCCCCCTTAGGAGACTTGTGGCTGCGATCTTCCGATCGTCTACTGTTAAACATTGCAGGGCTTCAGCACTGCCATGTATAGCGAAAATCGTGATCTCCTATGTATGCACAGTAGGATCATGATGACAGGCATTGGGGGTCTTTTGCAGACCCCCAGCTGTCATGATAAACCATTGGCGGCCCATGATCACGTGACAGGGCGAGACTTATGACGCGCTCAAGGCTGATGTGAGTTAAATGCTGCTGTCAGTGATTGACAGCGGCATATAACTGGTAAAAAGCTGCAGGTGGATTTCGGATTAAATGAAATCAGCCATCAAGTGCGGGGAAAGATGCAGGCTCGGCACTGGAGCCCGCATCAAAGCCAGGGACACAGTGGATGATGTAAATATACGTCATCAGATGTGAAGTGATTAATGATGTACCACAAGTGAAAAGAAGTCGAACATTGTATTCGGGCACTCCAAAGACACTCGGTTACCACCCAAGCATGCTTAGATAACACCTTATCCCAGCACGCTCACTCATCACTAAATTTGTTATGCATTCAACATATCCCTATTTACATATGGGATATGCTGGTGATATATATATATATTTTTCTGTTTTATCGACTGCTCATATATGGTTTATTCTTTGTATCTATGGCATTTCATACCTGTTAGGGCATTTATATTGTGACCCTTGTGCTTTACTTGTTTTGGTAGGCCCAGGTTTCTCCCTTTTGTATAGGTGGTATTATCCTCTTCTGGTTTGGCATTTTCATGCCATTAATGATGCGTGTCGCTTCCCACATTACTGCGTTTGGCCTTGTCAACGGCACAAGAGAAGTGACCAAAAAGGCGAAGACCCAACAGCGATGGGACTGGTGTCAGGAGAGGTGAGGACAAGAGTTTTATTTTTTTTTTTAACCCATTTCCGGTAGATTGACACCAAATTTATTTCTTGAGAACAACCCCTCCCTCCTCACCCCCAAATTAAGCAAATTTGCTTAAATTGAATTTGGTGAGGAAACTGTAGGCTTCTCCACAGAAACCATCACGGCTCTGACTTTCTAGAGGCCCCCATTAGTTCCTATGGGGTCACACTTTCACTTTTCCGTCCAACTCTGCCCAGTCTAATCATGTTTGAAACCGCAGGTAGACAACCATTAGAACTGCGGCCTACGTAAACCAGTAGCCTGGTGATCCGACTGGTTGCTACGGGCAACACGGCCATCTTTTTTTCTATATTTGTGTCGATAAAGGAAACCCAGTGTATGAAACTCAATGTAACCGTCATTAATGATGTTAGAAATCAGTGGAAATGGACTATACTGTTCAATAAGGTACGATTCATAACAAGGCATCTCCCCCTGAGACCACCATAGCCTATATCGCTACACCCCGCTGGTATATACAGTTGTTTACAAGGGGCACTCTGCTGACTTTTTTGCTTTATAAGCACTGCGATGGCACTGTTAGGGGTTAATCTGAGTGAAATCGTATTGCTAGTGTATTGTATAATATCATTATTTATGTGTACTGTATGGCGCTATTATGTAGATACATTGAAAGACCTAGGAAATTAATGCACTCTTCCAAACCTAGTTGCACTTTTAATTTGCACATTTACTTAAAGAGAACCTGTCACCAGATCAAAATTTTCACTCCTCACCCAGGTATGCTGCCTTTTTTTTTTTAATTCGCCATATCATCCAGAGAGATGGACCTTTTTATTAAGTGCTGTTTTTTATGGGCGTGGCTCACAGGGTAATAATGCAGAGCTGCCTAGAGACACGCCCCAGAGGTTCCTGTGAGCCCCGCCCTCTTGGCAAAGACCAAAATCGTTTGGACTAAATAAAAAGGCCCAAATCTTTTTAGCGATATGGCGGGATTAAAAAAAAAAAAGAAGAAAAAGACGCATAATCGGGGAAATGGCGGGAATAAAACAAGAGCAAAAACTTGCCATTTTTGATCTGAGAATAGCTTTGCATTTATAACCATTTCTCCGTCTGTTAGATATGTCATATTGGTTCCGTGCCTTACTGTATAATTTTTTCCCATGTCAAATAAAATCTTATGTGAATTAATATGATGGTTTTTTTTTTTACTACAACCCCACATGCCACATTTCCGAAATCACGCTATGACTCTGTAGCACAATTGTAGGGTGAAGATGGTTTATTATGAAGGCCAGGGGCCCAATAATGGCCCCCAGGACTCCCATCATAGGGGCACAGGAACTCTTAGGATGCCTGCCAGAGGAAAAAAAAAAAAAAATATATATATATATATATATATATATATATGTATTTTATATTTGTTTTTCTCCTTTATTTTTTATATATATTTTAAAATGCTTTCACTTTTTTTTTTTTATTGGTCCCTCTACAGGACATGAACCTGCAATCACCTATAGTGTGTTGGTTCAGTTCACTCCTTGCAACATAAAGCCCAGTAACAAGCCAGGATTCATAGGATTGTGAATCTGGACGATAAGTGGACGGTCAGCGGAGCGCTAGGAACACACGGACAACAAATGGTTCTTCTTTAGCCCACAACGCGTTTCGACGGTAACCCCGTCTTCATCAGGTGGCAGTTTATTATTACAAAACAGGAAGGGGTATATATATAACAGACAGTCAATCAATTGATCCAAGTAATCAACAATCAAATGATTAGCATGTCACATGGCAGCATAAAAATACACAGGAACGCACAATAAGGAAGAAAACAATAAGAATAAAAATACATAATAAAATGCATAAAACGTAAGATTAAGAACAAATGTATTACAATAAAATATATATATGGCTAAAAGGGAGTAAAAAGAATAAAATTATCTCATCACTTTCTCAATAGTCAAATTCAAACCCTCAGGGTCCAGTGTACCTAGCTTAAATATCCAAAAACTTTCCAGATTAATTAAGCTGCTGTAACGATCAGATACAGTATCTAGTATATAATCAATAATGATTTTGGATCCTTCTGATGCATAGTAAGGAAATGTTTGGACAAACTATGCAGTGGAAAACCATTCCGAATGTTCTGGCGGTGCTTATTTAGCCGCGCGTGCATGGTCTGTATGGTGCGGCCTACATATTGGAGCCCACAACGGCATTCCAGTTCACCTTTGTGCATTCTTTTTACCGCCAGGTCAAAGGCTGCGCGATGGGGACAAGATTTGCCCCCAGTTATGCAGATCTGTTCATGGGGGCTTTTGAATCCGTCTTCATCGCGCAGTCTGACCTGGCAATTGGTAAGATAGCCCTTTACCCTTGTTTCATAGACGACTTATTCATAGTTTGGACCGGCACGGAGTTAGAAGCATTGGAATTTGTCCTTAATCTAAACCTAAACCCCTGGGGCCTTTCCTTTACTGCTAACATGTCTAGTACATCTATCCAATTCCTGGATTTGGTTGTGCACGTGGACGCTGGAGGCCATTTCTTTACGTCTATGCACTTTAAGAATGTGGATGTACATAGTTATTTAAGTTTTAATAACGGCCACCTCCCTAAGTGGATTCTCAAAATCCCATTTAGGCAATATTGGAGAATCAAGAATTGCACTAGGGACACGGATTTTCACATTGAAGCAAACGTTTTGAAACAACGTTTCCAAAATAAAGGCTGCCCAAAAAAAAAACGGGTCCAGGATGCATTTTTAAAAACTACATCATTTTCCCAGAATGACTGTATAGATAAGATTAAAAATAGGAAAACCAATGGTCCTTCCACTTCGGAATTTGGCAAATGGTGCTTTGTCACCATGTTTAACCAATCACATATGAGGATACAGAAACTTCTGATGAAATATTGGTTTATTCTGAAGGGTGACCCTATACTCTCTAGACATGTTCCTGTCCGGCCCAGAACAGTATATAGAAGAAGTCGTACTCTCCGTAATCTTGCTGTACAACTTTGAATCCTTCTCTTGGGTCTGGGGCAACATCAGCCAGGAACCATGGTTGTTGCTTGTAGAACTGCGAAGTGCCTGTGCTGTTTATCTATTATTAATGGTGCAAAGGAATTTGGATCTAACACCACGGTGGGCATTAGTTATAAAATTAATCATTTTGTTAACTGCCAATCAATTTTTGTAGTGTACTTACTGGAATGCAGTTGCGGGCTCCAATATGTAGGCCGCACCATACAGACCATGCACGTGCGGCTAAATAAGCACCGCCAGAACATTCAGAATGGTTTTCCACTGCATAGTTTGTCCAAACATTTCCTTACTATGCATCAGAAGGATCCAAAATCATTAAAGTTAATAATTACTGATTATATACCAGATACTGTATCTGATCGTTACAGCAGCTTAATTCATCGGGAAAGTTTTTGGATATTTAAGCTAGGTATACTGGCCCCTGAGGGTTTGAATTTGAATATTGAGAAAGTGACGAGATAATTTTATTCTTTTTACTCCCTTTTTAGCCATATATATATTTTATTGTAATACATTTGTTCTTAATCTTATGTTTTATGCATTTTATTATGTATTTTTATTCTTATTGTTTTCTTTCTTATTGTGCGTTCCTGTGTATTTTTATGCTTTATGCTGTCATGTGACATGCTAATCATGTGATTGTTGATTGCTTGGATCAATTGATTGTCTGTTATATATACCCCTTCCTGTCTTGTAATAATAAACTCCCACCTGATGAAGACAGGGTTACCGTCGAAACGCGTTGTGGGCTAAAGAAGAACCAATTGTTGTCTGTGTGTTCCTAGCGCTCCGCTGACCGTTCACTCTTCTCGTCCAAGTTCACTATCCTCCATTGGAGGTGTTCGGCTGGAGCTGCAGTGGATCATTGACCCCCATTCACCTCATTTACCGCTCTCCTGGCGCTCCTCAGAGACCACTACCCCAATTAACTTCTAGGGTTCATAGGATTGGCAGAAGTAAAGGGCGTTGGGTATTGGAAATGAAACCTACTCCCCATTCCTAACTCAAACTTTGCTGCCTTGATTGAATGTGGTATCTAAAAGGTTAAAAAGTTGTGATTTGAGCCTTTTCTGGTCTGTATGTATCAGGAAGGGCCACATTTATGGACAACAAGCAGAGATCTGGGAAGAAGTGAGCCATTGAAATATTGTGACGACACAGCTGTCTGGTGTCCCGGGACCAGGGACTCCTTTTCCTGGCCCCAACACTAGGGAGTGTCCTAGCTTGCCCTGTTCCCAGGGATACTTTAGATGACAAAGATGCCGGGGCCTCCGCCCTTGCCTTATCTCCTGAATTAGTCCTCAGTCTGTTCTCTTCCCCCACCCAGGGAAGAGGAGTCGCTACTGTGCACCGCAGTACACCAACCTGACAAACAGGGCAACAAAGACAAGGGTAAACTGAAAACTCCAGACACAAAATATTCACTCACATATAACAGAGGAATCCACCGGGGTGTGCAGAAAGGGGAATAAAACAAAATAGGGTAGGATAAGGAATTACCAAGCGTACAAACCAAACAGATGCTAATAACTCCTCCAGCTCTCCTCATACCAACTCCTTTTCCTCCGTTAGCCATGCAGCAATAAAGCTAGCTCTGACGAGGATTAGTAATAGAGTCCAGATTATATAGGGAAAAGGAGTGGCTAACCGAGCACAGCTGTGCACAGGGATTTCCAACATGGCCGATTATCCACTGTTCTGCCAGAAGAAACAAACAAGTTTAATAAGACGGAGGAGTGCTTTTTCTCAGCGCAGGAGCAATCAGACGCTGCGGTCTTCTGGCTCCGCTCCTTTGCAGTAACCCCGGAAACCTCAGGCCCAGGTTTATTGGGGTGTGCCACGTGAAAGGCCCGGACCAATCTGGCCGCATGAACATCAGATGCTGGTACCCATAATCCTCTCCTCAGGATCGTACCCCCTCCAATGTACCAGATACTGAAGCGACCAACGAACAAGACGAGAGTCCAAGACTTTTGCTATCTGGAATTCCAGATTACAATCGATAATGACAGGAGAAGGTGGTAGAGGCGATGGTACTGCAGATGCCACGTACTTTTTGAGAAGTGAACGATGAAGAACATTATGGATCCTAAAGGTAGATGGTAAAGCAAGGTGGAATGCTACGGGATTGACGACTAAGATTTAATAAGGACCGATAAACCAGGGACCCAGTTTCCAAGACGGAACCTTCAGCTTAATATTCCTAGAGGACAGTCACATCAAGTCGCCAAAACACAGGACCGGTCCTGAGTGTGTTCAGGAGTGCAGTGTGGGTGTGACCTGAGGGTGTGCAGGAGTCCAGTAAGCGTGTGACCTGACGGTGTGCAGGAGTGCAGTGTGTGTGTGTGACCTGAATGTGTGCAGGTGTGTGACCTGAGTGTGTGCAGGTGTATGACCTGAATGTGTGCAGGAGTGCAGTGTGTGACCTGTGGGTGTGCAGGAGTGCAGTGTGTGACCTGAGGGTGTGCAGGAGTGCAGTGTGTGACCTGAGGGTGTGCAGGAGTGTAGTGTGTGACCTGAGGGTGTGCAGGAGTGCAGTGTGTGACCTGAGGGTGTGCAGGAGTGTAGTGTGTGACCTGAGGGTGTGCAGGAGTGCAGTGTGTGACCTGTGGGTGTGCAGGAGTGCAGTGTGTGACCTGAGGGTGTGCAGGAGTGTAGTGTGTGACCTGAGGGTGTGCAGGAGTGCAGTGTGTGACCTGAGGGTGTGCAGGAGTTCAGTATGTGTGTGACCTGACGGTGTGCAGGAGTGCAGTGTGTGTGTGACCTTAAGGTGTGCAGGAGTGCAGTGTGTGTGTGACCTGAAGGTGTGCAGGAGTGCAGTGTGTGTGACCCTAGTGTGCAGGAGTGCAGTATGTGTGTGACTTTTGTGTGCAGTTTGTGTGTGACCTGAGAGTGCAGTGTTCTTGACCTGAGAGTGCAGTGTTCTTGACCTGAGGATGTGCAGTGTGTGTTACCTGAGGGTGTGCAGGAGTGCAGTGTGTGACCCTAGTGTGCAGTGTGTGTAATAACTCCTTTATCAGTGGGGAGACCACAGCAGCATTGTTTCTTCATATGCAGACATAAACTGCTGAAAGGAAGGGAAGAAAGGAATTGGTCTTTTGGTGCACTTTTCCGGTAACATGCTGATTTTGCAGAGCTCTAGTACCAGTAAACTGGATCCACCTTAGAAGTGAGGACCTACATGACAAATAATCCCTGAGCAGAGTTTATGTTTAGATTATTTTCCTATGCCATACCCCAGGCTGGAGCGAATACATACCGTAACACAAAAGTACAAAAATGCAATTTTAAACATGTAAAAGTTGTTATAAAGCTATAGATAAGTATGTAGTACACTAACGTGGCCACTAGGTGACAGCATTGGATCAAAAACTGCACAAAATGGGAATTTTAAGGACCCACAACAAATCAAGTAGTGTTCGGCCCACCATGTACTAACCTGTCAGATGACTCAGATCCAGGGCCGGCTCCAGGTTTTTGTGGGCCCTGGGTGAAAGCGTCTCAGTGGGCCCCTTTAACACGTACCACAATTCCAGATGCACAGATACGGCAAAGAAATATAGGTATCGTACAATGCCAAAGATATCACTTACTTCTTACATTCATTACATGAGTGATATCTATTGTAAATTCTACAATAGCTCAGAAACCAGCAAATCCTCGCAGAGCACAGTGCGTGCCCTAGTGGGGATTCAAAAGTTTTCATTTAAGACCGGACAGTATAGAACTCCATACAGTATTCTGGGCATCACATAGTCTTCCATACAGTTTATTGGGCACCACATATTGCTTCATACAGAATAATGAGCCTCATATAATGCTCCATACAGAATAATGAGCCTCATATAATGCTCCATATAGAATAATGAGCCTCATATGCTTCATACAGAATAATGAGCCTCATATAATGCTCCATACAGAATAATGAGCCCCAAATATTGCTTCATACAGAATAATGAGCCTCATATAATGCTCCATACAGAATACTGAGCCCCAAATATTGCTTCATACAGAATAATGAGCCTCATATAATGCTCCATACAGAATAATGAGCCCCATATATTGCTTCATACAATATAATAAGCCCCATATAGTGCTCCATACAAAATAATGTGCCCCATATATTGCTTCATACAGTTTAATGAGCCCCATATATTGCTTCACACAGAATAATGGGCCCCATATATTGCTTCATACAGAAAAAGGGTCCTCATATAATGCTCCTTACATAATAATGGGCATCATATAATGGTCTATACAGAATAATGGGCCCCATACAATGCTCCATACAGAACTCCATACAGAAAATAGGCCTCATATAATGCTCCATACAGAATGGGCCCAATATAATGCTCCATACAGAATAATGGGCCCCATATAATGCTTCATACAGGATAATGGGCCCCATATAATGCTTCATACAGGATAATGGGCCCCATATAATGCTCCATACAGGATAATGGGCTCCATATAATGCTCTATACAGGATAATGGGCCACATATAATGCTCCATACAGGCATACAGGACAATGCTCCATACAGGATAATGGGCCCCATATAATGCTCCGTACTGGATAATGGGCCTCACATAATGCCCCATAGAGAATAATGGGCTCATTTCCCCCCCACTCTCATCTCCCCTGCTGGGCTCATTCCCCCCTGGCTCACTCTCATCTCCCCCCGGGGGCAGGGCTCATTCTCCCCCTGGCCCCACCGCCACTCATTCTCAACACTGCTCACCTGAGTCCAGGCGCTGGTAACTTTTTCCTGTGAGAGTGTGCGGTCACGTGGTACCGCTCATTAAGGTCATGAATATGGGTGCCACTCCTATGGGAGAGGAGTGGCGTCCATATTCATGACCTTAATGAGCGGTAACATGTGGACCACGCACTGTCACAGGAAAAGAGATGGTGGTCAGTATGATGTTGGGCAGAGGGCGGAGAGGGGAGGGCAGAGGGCGGAGAGCAGGGGACCGACCCCAGACTTATAAATAAAAAAAAAAAAACTTGTTCAGGTGCCGAGTGGGCCCCCGTCTCGCCAGGGCCCCGGCACTTGCCCGGGTACGCCGGGTGCTGACGCCGGCCCTGCTCAGATCGCTGCCGTTTCAGACATGCTGGCACTTACAGGCATCTTTTGAGCCTTCCCATTGACTCAAAAAGTACGGAGCGTAAGGCTAAGTGCACACGTAGATTTTCCTCCTGCAGATTTTTCCGCGTAGATTTGAAGAAATCCGCAGGTCAAATGACCTGCATTTTTCCTGCGGATTTCTTCCTGTTTTCTTGTGGTTTTTGTGCGGTTTTCCACTGCAGTTTTCCCCCTGCGGATTTGGAGAATGGAGCAGGTGGAAAACCGCACAAAAGAAGTGACATGCTGCATTTTTTGTACCGCGCGGAAAAAAACGCAGCGTCTGCACAGCGTTTTTTTTTTTTTAATTGATTTACATTGTACTGTAAATCACTTTGCGGATCCGCAGCGTTTCTGTGCAGTAAAATCCGCTGCGGATCCGCAGGAAAAATGCATCGTGTGCACATGGCCTTAAAAAGCCTGAAAAATGGTCAGGTCACTACTTTTAACCTCTTAATGTCTTTGGAAACGTGAAACGATTAAAAGACGCTGAAAAGACAGAACATGTGAACAGCAAGTTGTTTTTACGTAGAATTGCATATGGTTATTCTTTTGAGCGCTTTCTGGACACTTTCTGGCAAATTACAGTCGGAATCCGCCTGACAAAGACATTGTGCGCACATACTCCTAAAGCCACAATGTACTGCTGTATTACAGCATTGCAATATGTGCTAAAAGCAATCCGGCTCATGGATGTCCAAGTCAAATCCCAAAGCAGGACTAAAGAAAAGAGTTTACAATCATTAAAACTACTATATACAGTCATGGCTGAAAGTGTTTAGCATCCTAGAATTTGTTCCTCATAATGAAGGATTTTTCCCAGAAAATTATTACAATTACACATTGTTTTGTTGCACACTTGTTTTTTTTTCCCTTGTGTGTATCGTAACAACACAAAAAAAGGCAAATTAGACTTAATTTCTCTTAAAACCCCAAAAATGGGCCGGACGTAATTGTTGGCACCCTCTACTTAATATTTGGTTGCACCCTTTGGAATAAATAATTGCAATCAATCGCTTCCTATAACCATCAATAAGCTTCTTTCAATTCTCACCTAGAATTTCAGACCACTTTTCTATTGCAAACTGCTTCAGGTCTCTCATATTTGAAGATGCCTTCTCCCAACAAGAATTTTAAGATCTCTCCATAGGTGATCAATGGGATTTAGATCTGGACCCATTGCTGGCCACTTCGGGACTCTCCAACACTTTGTTTCCATCCATTCTGGACACAACCCCAGCTTTCTGACACAGGGCACTACATTGCGACCCAAAATCCTTTGATGATCTTCTGATTTCATGAACCTTTCACTCAGTCAAGGCACCCAGTGCCAGAGGCAACAAAACCTCTTTGAACCACCACCATATTTGACTGTAGGGACTATGTTCTTTTCTTTGTAGGCCTCATTACGTTTTCAGTAAACTGTAGAATGATGTGCTTTTCCAATAAGCTCTATTTTGGTCTCATCTGTCCACAAGATGCTTTCCGAGAAGGATTTTGGTTTACTCGCATACATTTTTGCAAACTGCAATCTAGCGCTTTTATGTCTCTCTGTCAGCAGTGGGGTCCTCCTGGGTTTCCTGCCATAGCATTTCATTTCATTCAAATGTTGATGGATAGTTCTCGCTGACACTGATGTACCCTGAGCCTGCAGTACTGCTTGAATTTCTTTGGAACTTGACTGGGGCTGCTTATCCACCATCTGGACTATTTTGTGTTGTAACCTTTCGTCAATTTTTCTCTGCCATCTATGTCCAGGGAGATTAGCTACAGTGCTCTGGGTTGTAAATTTCTTGATTATGTTGTGCACTGTGGACAAAGGAACATTAAGAGCTCTGGAGATGGACTTGAAACCTTGAGATTGTTGATATTTTTTAACAATTTTGGTTGTCAATTCCTCAGACAGTTCTCGTCTCTCTTTCTATTCTCCGTGCTTAATGTGGCACACACAATGCAAAGATTGAGGCAACTTCTCCCCTTTTTATTTGGTTTCAGGTGTGATTTTCATATTGCCTACATCTGTTTCTTGCCACAGGTGAGTTTGAACGAGCATCACATTCTTAAAACAAAGTTGTTTATCCATAATTTTGGAAAGGTGCCAACAATTTTGTCCAGATCATTTTTGGGATTTGCCTTTTTTCTGTTTTTTTTTTGTGTTGTTCCAATACACACATAGGAAATAAACATGCATATAACAAAACGTGTGTAATTGCAATAATTTTCTTGGAGAAATACTCCATGTTCTGGAACAATTTCAAGGGTGTCAACACTTTCAGCATGCCACTATATATACAGTGGCATGTAAAAGTTTGAGCACTCCTGGTCAAAATTACTATTATTGTGAACAGTTGAGGAAGTTGAAAATGAAATAATCTTTAAAAGGCCTAAAGTTACACAGGACATATCCTTTGTATTTTAGGCAAAAAATCTATTGTCATTTTTAAAATTGCAAAAGGGAAAATGGGCCAATGCAGAAGTATGGGCATCCTTGGAGTTTTGTGTGCTCAGATAACGTTAACCAAGGTTTCAGACCTTAATTGGCCTGTTATGGTAATGGCTTGTTCACTATAATCGTTAGGAAAGGTCAGGTGATGCAGATTTCAGAGTTTTATAAAAACCCAGTCTCCTCAAATCTTGTGACAAAAAAACAGCAGCCATGGGTTCTTCTAAGCAGCTGCCTAGCACTCTGAAAATTAAAGTGGTAGAGGCCCACAAAGCAGGAGAAGACTATAGGTAGATAGCAAAGTGTTTTCAAGTTGTCCTTTCCTCAGTTAGAAATATAATTAAGAAATATCAGTTACCAGGAACAGTGGAGGTCAAGATAAATTCTGGAAGACCAAGCAAAATTTCAGTGATAGGTTCTCATAGGATTGCTGTAGTCGCAAACCAGAACCAATGTTTGACTGCAAAAGACCTTCAGGAAGATTTAGCAGACTCTGGAGTTGTGGTACATTTTTCTGTTGTTCAGAGACACCTGCACAAATATGGTCCTCATGGAAGAGTCATCAGAAGAAAACCTCTCCTGCAGCCTCACCATAAAATTCAGTGTCAGAAGTGTGCAAAACAACATCTAAACAAGCCTGATGCATTTTGGAAATAAGCTCTGTGGACTGATGAGATTAACCCCTTCCTGACATGAGACGTACTATCCCGTCCATGGGACCCGGGCCCCTATGCCCATGGACGGGATAGTACGTCTACCGCGATCAGCGGCGCCCACGTGGGTTATAGCTCGCAGAATAAAGCGATGCAAAAATAATTATTTTTTATATAAAATAGTTTTCATTGCATAAAACCGACAAAACATAAAAAAACGACCTAAATGAGGTATCGCTGTAACCGTACTGACCCGAAGAATAAAACCGCTTTTAATTTTATCGCACGCGGAACGGTGTAAACGCACCCCCCAAAAGAAATTCATGAAACGCTGGTTTTTGTTCATTCTGCGTCCCAAAAATCGGAATAAAAAGCGATCAAAAAAGTCACGTGCCCGAAAATGGTACCAATAAAAACGTCAACTCGTCCCGCAAAAAATAAGACCTCACATGACTCAGTGGGTCAAAATACGGAAAAATTATAGCTCACAATATGTGGTGATGCAAAAACTATTTTTACAATAAAAAGCGTCTTTTAGCGTGTGACAGCCGCCAAACATAAAAACCGCCATAAATAGTAAATCAAACCCCCCGTTATCACCCCCTTAGTTAGGGAAAAATAATAGAATAAAAAAATGTATTTATTTCCATTTTTCCATTAGGGTTAGGGTTAGGGCTAGGGTTAGGGTTAGGGCTGAGATTAGGGTTAGGGGTGTGTTGGGGTTCGGGTTGGAGTTAGAATTGGGGGTTTCCACTGTTTGGGCACATCAGGGGCTCTCCAAATGCAACATGGCGTCTGATCTCAATTCCAGCCAATTCTGAGTTGAAAAAGTCAAATGGTGCTCCTTCCCTTCCAAGCTCTGCCATGCGCCCAAACAGTGTTTTACCCCCACATGTAGGGTATCAGCCTACTCAGGTCAAATTGCAAAACAATTTTTGGGGTCCAATTTCTCCTGTTACCCTTAGGAAAATAAAAAATTGGGGGCAAAAATATCATTTTTGTGGAAAAAAATGATTTTTTGATTTTCACGCCCGAGCGTTATAAACTTCTGTGAAGCACTTGGGGGTTCAAAGTGCTCACCACACATCTAGATAAGTTCCGTGGGGGGCCTAGTGTCGAAAATGGGGTCACTTGTGGGGAGTTTCAATAGTTTAGGTACATCAGGGGCTCTCCAAACGCACATGACACCCGCAGACCATTCCATCAATGTCTGCATTCCAAAATGTCACTGCTTCCCTTCCGAGCCCCGACGTGTGTCCATACAGTAGTTTTCTCCCACATATGGGGTGTCAGCGTACTCATGACAAATTGGACAGCAACATTTGGGGTCCAATTTCTCCTGTTATCCTTGGGAAAATAAAAAAATTGGGGACTAATTGATCATGTTTGTGGAAAAAATACGATTTTTTTATTTTCATGTCCGGGCATTATAAACTTCTGTGAAGCCTTTGGGGGTTCAAAGTGCTCACCACACATCTAGATAAGTTCCTTGGGGGGGTCTCGTTTCCAAAATGGGGTCATTTGTGGGGGTTTCCACTGTTTAGGTACATTAGGGGCTCTCCAAAGGCAACATGACACCCGCAGACCATTCCATCTAAGTCTGCATTCCAAAACGTCACTACTTCCCTTCCGAGCCCTGACGTGTGTCCATACAGTAGTTTTCTCCCACATATGGGGTGTCAGCATACTCATGACAAATTGGACAACAACTTTTGGGGTCCAATTTCTCCTGTTACCCTTGGGAAAATGAAAAAATTGGCGACTAATTGATCATGTTTGTGGAAAAAATACGATTTTTTTATTTTCATGCCCTGGCATTATAAACTTCTGTGAAGCCTTTGGGGGTTCAAAGTGCTCACCTCAGATCTAGATAAGTTCCTTAGGGGGTCTAGTTTTCAAAATGGGGTCATTTGTGGGGGGTTTCTACTGTTTAGGTACATTAGGGGCTCTCCAAAGGCAACATGACACCCGCAGACCATTCCATCAAAGTCTGCATTCCAAAACGTCACTACTTCCCTTCCGAGCCCCGACGTGTGCCCATACAGTAGTTTTCTCCCACATTTGGGGTATCAGCATACTCAGGACAAATTGGACAACAACTTTTGGGGTCCAATTTCTCCTGTTACCCTTGGGAAAATAAAAGAATGGTGACTAAAAGATCATGTTTGTGGAAAAAATACAAATTTTTTATTTTCACGCCCGGGCGTTATAAACTTCTGTGAAGCACTGGGGGGTTCAAAGTGCTCACCACACATCTAGATAAGTTCCTTGGGGGGTCTAGTTTACAAAATGGTGTCATTTGTGGGGGGTTTCCACTGTTTAGGTACATCAGGGGTTTTCCAATCGCAACATGGTGTCCGATCTCAATTCCAGCCAAAAACGTCAAATGGCGCCGCTTCCCTTCCGAGCTCTGCCATGCGCCCAAATAGTGGTTTACCCCCACATGTGGGGTATCAGCGTACTCGGGACAAATTGCACAATAACTTTTAGGGTCCTGTTACCCTTGGAAAAATAAGAATTGAGGGTGAAAAGATCATTTTTGTGGAAAAAATATGATTTTTTAATTGTACGGCTGTACGTTATAAACTTCTGTAAAGCCCTTGTGGGTTCAAAGTTCTCACCACATATCTAGATAAGTTCCTTGGGGGGTCTAGTTTCCAAAATGGGGTCACTTGTATGGGGTTTCCACTGTTTAGGTACATCAGGGACTCTCCAAACGTGACATGGCGTCCGATCTGAATTCCAGCCAATTTTGCATTGAAAAAGTCAAACGGCGCTCCTTCCATTCTGAGCTCTGCCATGCGCCGAAACAGTCATTCCCCCCCACATATCAGGTATCAGCGTACTCAGGACAAATTGCACAATAACTTTTGCAGTCCAATTTCTCCTGTTACCCTTGGTAAAATAAAAAAAATTGAACCTGAAATATTTTTTTTATGAAAAAAAGTTAGATGTTCATTTTTTTTTAAATATTCAAAAAAATTCCTGCGACGCACCTAAAGGGTTAATAAACTTCTTGAATGTGGTTTTGAGCACCTTAAGGGGTGCAGTTTTTAGAATGGTGTCACTGTTGGGTATTTTCTATCATATAGACCCCTCAAAGTGACCTCAAATGTGATGTGGTCCTAAAAATAAAATGGTGTTGTAAAAATGAGAAATCGCTGGTCAACTTTTAACCCTTATAACTTCCTAACAAAAAAAAATTTTGGTTCCAAAATTGTGCTGATGTAAAGTAAACATGTGGGAAATGTTAGTTATCAAGTTTTTTGTGTGCTGTATCTCTGTGATTTAAGGGCATAAAAATTCAAAGTTGGAAAATTGCGATATTTTCAAAATTTTCGCCAAATTTCCGTTTTTCTCACAAATAAACGCAAGTTATTTGAATGAAATTTTACCACTAACATGAAGTACAATATGTCACGAGAAAACAATGTCAGAATCACCGGGATCCATGGAAGCGTTCCAGATTTATGACCTCATAAAGGTACAGTGGTCAGAATTGTAAAAATTGGCCCGGTCATGAACGTGCAAACCACCCTTGGGGGTGAAGGGGTTAAAATAGAAGTCTTTAGCCACAATGATTAAAGGTATGTGTGGAGAAAAAAGGGCTCAGAATTTCAGGAAAAGAACATTTTGTTAACCACTAAGCATGATGGTGGATCAATCAAGCTTTGGGGTTGTGTTGCACAGAGAGGCACGGGGAACATTTCATAGGTAGAAGGAAGAATGGATTCAATGAAATTTCAACAAATTCTTGATGCAAACATAACATCTGTAAAAAAGCTGAAGCTGAAAAGAGGATGGCTTCTACAAATGGATAATGATCCTAAACACGTAAAAATCCACAATAGACGACCACAAAAGACACAAGCTGAAGGTTTTACAATGGCCCTCACTGTTCCAAGATCTGAACATCTTTGAAAATCTGTGGCTAGACTTCAAAATAGCAGAGGATGCAAGATGACCCAGGAATCTTGCAGAACTGTTAGAATAGTCCAAGGAAGAATGGAAGAAAATCCCTCAAACAAGAATTCAAAGACTCTTGTCCAGCTACAAAAAGTGTTTATAAGTTGTGATACTTGCAAAATGGGAAGCTACTAGGTACTAACTTTCAGGGTGCGAAAACATTTGCATGTGACCATTTTCCTTTTTGTAATTTTATAATGTAAAAGATGAAAAAAAATATATTTGTTGCCTAAAATACAAAGGAAATGTTTAATCTTTAAGCTTAGGCCTTGTAGAGATAAGCAGGTTGAAGATGAAACAAATTAACTGTTCACAATAATAGTAAGTAATTTTGATCAGGGGTGTCCAAACGTTTACATGCCAGTGTATGTACTGTATGTGTGTATATATGTTACCACCACTGGCCGCTCTTCCCCCACGGCTGGTCGCGCCACTGTTACCTCCGTGTCCGCTGCTGCCCGCTCCTCCATTCCTGTCCTTCAGTCCTGCCGTGCTCCCCGCACTGCTGGAGGCTCCAGGACTGGGTTCATGAGCTCTGGCACTCTTGGAGGGCAGTCAGGATATCCTGACCCAGAAATCCCAGCAGCCAATCCGGGTAAGGTGGGGGTTATTTGAACCTGCTTCCTCTTTCCTGTGGCGCCTGGTTTTTGTTTAAGCTCCCACTTCTGTGACCCAGGCCCGTGTCTATATTCTGTGTGCACTATCCTGCACGTCCGTGTCCTTGTACTCTGCCTTGTACTCAGCCTTGTACTCAGTCGTGCTTCACGCCAGCGCCGCCTGTCAGGTCGGTACCAGCGCCGCCTGTCAGGTCGGGGCCGGCGTCACCTGTCTCGCTGGGTCCCGCTCTGCCTGCTCCTGCTCCCTGGGTCTCCCCCCGACTCCCCGCTCATCATTCCCAGCGCCGCACTGTGCTCCCAGCCTCACATCCTGCAGCCCGGGGAATCCAGCGTGGGGTCTCCCCTTCTTGTTTCCGTCCTACGCCAGCCCCGGGAATGCGCCTTAGGCTGCGGGCGCACGCTCCTCCCTCCTCTTAACCCCTTCTGCACCTTCCCTAAGGAGTGATCTCCAATCAAGTGCCAGCACGAGGTGTATCAGGCGGCTCCTCCTTCTTGGAGGCGCCTGATTATCGCGTGCATTCCGTATGGTACTCTGGCCCCATCTGGTCACTCCTGTCTCTAGTCGCTCCTGACTCCGGTCGCTCCTGACTCCGGTCGCTCCTGACTCCTGTCGCTCCTGACTCCTGTCGCTCCTGACTCCTGTCGCTCCTGACTCCTGTCGCTCCTGACTCCTGTCGCTCCTGACTCCTGTCACTCCTGACTCCAGTCACTCCTGACTCCAGTCACTCCTGACCCTCTGCCTTGTTTGTCTCATCCGCACCTGAGCCGCCACTATTGGTATCAGCTGTCGCGGTATTCGACTCCTTCGGGCCTGCTCCTAAAGGTCACTGTATAGGTGTCGGCACCACCTGGCCAGCTCGCCCCAGGGATTCCGGTACCGTGACCCAAAGGGTCCACTCTTGCTACTCCTTACAGCATAATCAGGCCATGGACCCCGCTGGTGCCTCGGCAGCCACCCAAAAAGAACTACTCTTTTTGCGGGAGAACCAAACCCGGATTATGGCTTTTATGAAGTCCATGAACACTCGGTTATCCGCCATTCAAACCTCCGATCCAGGGAGCGCCCCCCTCCTGGCGGTACTCCAGCAGGAGCTCGCGCAGCAGCGTGATACACAGTCCCATATTCTAAATTACATGGCGTCTGTTGATGACCGTTTGCAGTCCCTGCAGTCGTCCGCAGCGGCCTCTGCCCCGCCCCGCGACCCTGCACCTCAGCCACCGCCACGTTTGGGGAAGCCTCCTAGGTATAGCGGGGATCTCATAAAAAAAGAAGAGAGATGCCAGCGCTGCTTGCGGTTAGAACGCATAACATCCCAATTTGTGCCGGGGGTTTCTTAACCAGTGCCGCCTACATTTCAAGCTGTTGCCCGAGCAATACCCGTCTGATAGGGCTAAGGTGGCATTTATCGTGTCCCATCTCGAGCGGGATGATCCGGTGGTATCCAGCCTACATGACTTCCTGGATACTTTTCACCGGGTCTTTGACGAGCCCGGGCATCTGGCCTCCACCACGGAGTCCCTTTTCAATCTCCGACAGGGAACTCTTACCATGGGACAGTACGCTATTCGCTTCCGGACCCTGGCCTCAGAGCTGGGGTGGAATAATGAGGCGTTGGTAGGGGCTTTTTGGAGGGGGCTATCGGGGAAAATCAAGGACGAGCTTGCTGGTCGGGACACCCCCACCTCTTTAGAAGACCTTATATCCCTGGCTACTCGTATTGACTTGCGGTTCCAGGAATGCTCCCGCGAGACAGTCAGGGAGAGAGGCCCCTCTAGGTTCAACCCAGCCCCCAGTCCTCATTCGTTCAAGCCTGCCAGTAGTTCTGCCCCGGAGCCCATGCAGGTGGATCGCGTTAAGCTATCGGAGCTGCGGCACAGGGAAAGGTTAGAGCAAGGATTATGCCTCTATTGTGGTGGAACCAACCATTTCCTGCGTTTCTGTCCTGAGAGGCCGGGAAACTCCTCCGCCTAGGCCAGGTAAGAGAGGCCTCCCTAGGTGACTCTGTTCCCTCTCTACTCCTTACTATCTCAGCTTTAATTCTCCTAGGTCGGGAGCGTAGATCTGTGGAGGCGTATGTGGACTCGGGTGCGGCGGGCAACTTCATTCGGATGGAAGAAGTGGACAAGTTTCAGATTCCTGTCGTCACCCTTGAAGAGCCACGTGTGATCACCTCGGTGGATGGCAAGCCGTTACCTGTCCCCGTCACCACAGTCACTCTCGAGCTGGAAATGCAAATCGGAGCTCTCCATCGGGAGAGAATTGCTTTTTATGTTTTGCCTAATTTGTCTCACACTCTGCTCCTTGGCCTGCCCTGGCTCATGTCGCATGAGCCAGTCCTTGCTTGGTGCTCCGGGGAAGACCTTTGCTGGGGTCACTCTTGCCAAGAACGTTGTTTGCTGCCTGTTACCCGTATCAGTCTGCACCAAGTGCCCGCGGACCTTCTGGGGCTTCCTGTGGCCTACCATTAGTTTGCGGATGTCTTCAACAAGAAGGAAGCTGCATCGGGCCTACGATTGCCCAATCGAGCTAGTTCCTGGAGCTACTCTTCCCAGGGGAAGAATATACCCGTTGTCGCCTGCAGAAACCTCAGCCATGACGGAGTACATCCAGGAGAACTTGGCCAGGGGCTTTATCCAGAAGTCGTCTTCTCCAGCAGGGGCCGGTTTTTCTTTGTTCGTAAGAAGGATGAATCCCTTCGACCTTGCATTGACTACCAAGGCTTAAATAACATCACGGTCAAGAATAGGTATCCTCTACCACTTATTCCCGAACTGTTTGACCGCCTGCGTGGTGCCCGGATCTTTACCAAACTGGATCTACGGGGGGCCTACAATTTGGTCCGAATACGTGCCGGAGATGAGTGGAAGACCGCCTTCAACACGCAGGATGGCCATTATGAATATTTGGTCATGCCCTTTGGTCTTTGTAATGCCCCAGCAGTCTTCCAAGAATTTGTTAACGACGTCTTCCGGGATCTTCTGTACTCGTGCCTTGTGGTGTATTTAGATGACATGCTCATATTTTCACCAGACCTGTCCTCTCACAGGAGGAGTGTTCGCCTGGTCTTGCAACGCTTGCGGGAGAATCAACTTTATGCCAAGTTAGAAGAATGCCTGTTTGAGCAGACCTCCTTACCCTTCTTGGGGTATATCATCACGGACTTGGGGTTGCGAATGGACCCAGAGAAATTGTCCCCGGTGCTCAAATGGCCACGACCTGTCGGAGTGAAAGCCATTCAGCGGTTCTTGGGCTTCGCAAATTACTATAGGCAATTCGTTCCGCACTTCTCTGCTTTAACCAAGCCTATTGTTGTCCTTACCCGGAAGGGAGCAAGACTGAACATCTGGCTCTCAGAGGCTGAAGACGCATTCCTCGCCCTGAAGCGGGCCTTTGCCACGGCTCCAGTTTTGCATCGGCCAGAGGTCGGCAAGCCCTTCGTCTTGGAGGTAGATGCATCTTCTACTGGGGCTGGGGCGATTCTTTCCCAAAAGACGTCCACTGGGTGCTTGGCTCCGTGTGGGTTCTTCTCCAAGTCATTCTCACCCGCAGAATGTAGCTACACGATTGGGGATCGAGAGTTACTGGCCATAAAGATGGCGCTGGAGGAGTGGCGTTATCTCCTGGAAGGGGCAGTCCATCCCTTCACCATCTTCACTGACCACAAAAACTTGGCCTACCTCCAGTCGGCTTAAAGACTCAACTCCAGACAAGCCAGGTGGTCATTGTTTTTCTCTCGCTTCGACTTCGAGCTCCACTTTCGACCAGGTGAGAAGAATACCAAAGCAGATGCTCTTTCCCGGTCCCTGCAGTCACCCGAAGTGGAGGAGGCTCCGTCGCATGTTATCGATTCTGCCCGGTTTATCACGGTAGCTCCTGTGAATCTTCGTTCCGTGCCGCCTGGCAAGACCCTCGTCCCGCAGGACAAAAGGGCAGAAGTACTATGCTGGGGACACTCCTCCAAGATCGCCGGACATGTTGGCATCAAGAAGACCCTTGCGCTGGTTTCCCGTTATTACTGGTGGCCTTCTCTACGCCAGGATTTGTTAGACTTCGTGGCCTCCTGCTCAATTTGCGCCAGGAACAAGGTACCTAGAAGCTTGTCCTCCGGCCTCCTTCAGCCGTTGCCTGTTCCCGAAGCCCCCTGGCAACACATCCGCAGCCCGGATGAAAATACATGCTGACAAGAGGCGGAGGGATCTCCCACCATACCATCCAGGAGACAAAGTCTGGCTGTCGACCAAGCACATCCGCTTGAAAATCCCTTCGTATAAATTGGGTCCTCGGTAGATCGGTCCCGTCGAGATTCTTGGACGCATCAATAATATGGCCTATAGATTGAGGCTGCCTGCTTCACTCCGGGTCCATAACGCCTTCCATGTCTCGCTCCTGAAACCGGTTGTCCTCAATCAGTTCTGCCCTGCGCCTCCTGTTGTTCCTCAGCCAGTAGGCACCGATGACGTCTTTGAGGTGAGAGATATTTTGCCCATGAAAAAAGTTAGGGGAAAGACCTTTTTCCTCATCGATTGGAAAGGGTTCGGTCCTGAGGAGAGGTCTTGGGAGCCGCGAGAGAAGGTGGACGCTCCATGCATCATTGGCCAAGAATCGGTCCATCTCAGAAGGAGGAGACGTAAAGGGGGGTACTGTCACGCCGGCGCCGCCTGTCAGGTCCGGGCTGGCGTCACCTGTCGCACCGAATCCCGCTCTACCTGCTCCTGCTCCCTGGGTCTCCCTCCGAATCCCCACTCACCATTCCCGGCGCCGCACTGTGCTCCCAGCCTCCTGTCCTGCAGCCCGGGGAATCCAGCGTGGGGTCTCCTCTTCTTCCTGCTTCCGTCCTGCTCCAGCCCCGCGAATGCGCCTTAGGCCGCAGGCGAGCGCTCCTCCCTCCTCTTAACCCCTTCTGCACCTTCCCTAAGGAGTGATCTCCAATCAAGTGCCAGCACGAGGTATATCAGGCGGCTCCTCCTTCTCGGAGGCGCCTGATTATCATGTGCCTTCCATATGGTACTCTGGCCCTGTCTGGTCACTCCTGTCTCCAGACACTCCTGACTCCGGTCACTCCTGACTCCGGTCACTCCTGACTCCGGTCACTCCTGACTCCGGTCGCTCCTGACTCCTGTCGCTCCTGACTCCTGTCGCTCCTGACTCCTGTCGCTCCTGACTCCTGTCGCTCCTGACTCCTGTCGCTCCTGACTCCTGTCGCTCCTGACTCCGGTCGCTCCTGACTCCAGTCACTCCTGACTCTCTGCCTTGTTTGTCTCATCCGCACCTGAGCCGCCCCTCTTGGTATCAGCTGTCGCGGTATTCGACTCCTTCGGGCCTGCTCCTAACGGTCCCTGTATAGGGGTCGGCACCACCTGGCAGCTCACCCCAGGGATCCCGGTACTGTGACCCAAAGGGTCCACTCTTGCTACTCCTTACACTCAGTCCCTGTACTCTGCCTTGTAATCTGTCGTGCCTCCTGGCACAAGCTCAGTCCCTGTACTCTGCCTTGTACTCTGTTGTGCTGCTGGGTTGCCCCGTCCCAGGGCTGTGGGGTACTCGGTACCGGGCCGGTGTCAGTGGGATGTGTCACAGCAGTGGTGACCCGGTCCATGGCCCTGGGCACCCAAATCAATGGTGGTTTGTAGTTAATGAAATGGAATAGTTTGTGACGCCACCTGTGGTGTTTGGCAAGCAAGATGTTAAGCCGACGCTGCGTGCAGATCCTCTGGGGCTGATGGTGTGTTGCAGCATAGATGGTGTAGCTCCCCACAGGTGAAGCTGTAACCCCAGGGCAGTGTATAGGCACAGGCGGTGTGAGGAATGTTGGTACCCAGATGTAGCAATGTTGACGCGTTGGCGCACAAGTGAATGGAAGACACCAGGGCTTGTAGTTCCAAAGCTTTACTCACAGTTCGTGGTACACACTGGTGCCTGCCTCCGTGCCTTCTCCTCCGGGGTCGAGACTCAATCAACCTCCCGGGAAAGTCAGGATTCTCCTCTCCAACACCCCGCCAACATGTACCTCTCCTGAACGACTCCTCTATTGCGCCTTGTAGTGTGAAGAGCTCCAGTACCGTGGTACTCTGAAGTTCCTCCTGTCAGATGTTCCTAACAGCTCTCCTTGTACGGCAGACAGCTGTAGCCTACTTCGGGGACTCCCTTTATCCTGAGTCCCGGCTCTCTATACAGATACTGTTGTGCCCCAAGTCTTGGATGGGAGTAGTGCATTTACAGCCAACTACTCCACCGGTGTCTGCTGCAGAACCATAAGTGTCCATACAACCTCGGGGACCGGGCCCCGGCCTTGCGCTGAGAACCTATAGGCAGGGTTCCTCTTCCAACCCACAACTCCTCTTTGTTCTCCTACTCCTTCGTTCCGCGCTGTTCCTTCTCTCTCTTATGGAAGTTTAGGTTGCAGTTCTTCGTCTTTCTCCTTCTGTTCCCTTCCTGTGCCAGCTGGCTCAGATCACTGAGGCAGCTGCAGCACTCCTTCCTCTCTCTCTCGGACCCGTCCTCAGTCTCTCCTGACTGACTGTCCTTCTCCCGCCTGACCTCCCGTCAGACTGACCTGTCATTCTAAACCTTCCCAAACTTTTATATATCTCAACTCCACCCACCTCCTAGCACATCTCATGTTACGAAGCAAGGACCACGAAAGGTGCTCTGCTATCCTCTAGGCATGGAGCCGCAAACTGGTCCATTGCTAAACTATCCTGTGTGTGGGTGCAGGTGTTGGAGTGTGGAAAGGAGTTCCCAACTTACCTAGGTGGTGGGGCACTACACCTTAGGAGAAGGTGCAGTACCTCTGTGGCGACTGAGCCTCAGGGGCGCCACATACCCCCCTGTTAAGCACAGCACGTCCGCGGGCTGCAAGATAACAAAGTAGACAGCAAAGAAACATACAAAAATTTTGTAATGCATAACAAACGTTTCTTATACTAATCTTCCTAGTATAGGAGGTACTCATCTTGAACGTTACAAACGATTCTATCTTAAATTCTATCTAAAATTTTTAATTCAAAGTGCTATTCTCTGTAACACATTTTTCTCTCATTTTTCTCTATTCCTCTAGACGCAAGACGCTGACCGCAAGTACCTGTTCCGTCACCTGTCTACTTTCAATTCTTTATTCACATCACTCATCTCTAGATCAGACATTCCTAATTCTTCTATAAAAGCCATTTCTCAGTTACTAATTCTCTTATAAAACACATTATCAAATACTTCACAGTAAAACATTCAACAGTTATTCTTGTAAATGCTGGACACCGCTCCCAGCCGGGATTTCTTGCAGTGTCCTTTGAGGTAGACATCATCTACGAAAAGTGTCCAAGCAAAAACATTATCTTCGCAAAGTGTCTTTTTATGTAAAACATCATCTTCGCAAAGTGTCTGTATATGTAAAACCAAGAGTGGGCACCTAAAGAGGCGCAACTATTTACAGGTGAGAGTTTTTGGATCACTCCAAGTTCATGATCGTTAGTTCAAAATTGAAGAACGCTGCCAATCAAAACAGGGCAACTCAAGGTGCTACCAGAAAAACATGATAACAAAAAGGCACAACTGGTGCAAACAAACCCTCCTGGGTAACGAGATTTGTAAAGTTTTCTTAGTGCTGATCCCCTCCTGGGGTTCTGGAAGCTGAACTGGAACTGCTACCAGGTGCGAGGTACTCATTTGCCATCCTCAAGTACTCCTTTTCCCATGGTGTCAAGCCAGGGATCTTTGGTCTGGGCTGCCGGGCTGGAGCTGATGCAAGATCAGCCTGGTTCCTGGGAACAGGTACCTGAACAGTCTGGGTAGCAACGGTGGGTGGAGGGGCAGCGAGCGACAGGTGGCTTCGGCTTGTACCTTTCAATAAGCTCTTCCGTTCTCGCGTTCTTCTTCCTGCCTTGGCCCCTTTCCTGCCACTGGCTTCTTCTGCCCCTCCTTTCGGGGGCGGCGTCTTCTTCCATCACCTCCATACTACTAAGCCAGTATACGAACCCCTCGGGGGGTGGGCCATGTGTCTGTCACAGTAATTCAGGCAGGGAAGGCCCAATACTCTTCGCGGTCTTTTCCTAGGACCTCCCATCTCTTCACGCCCTTCTTCTCCGCGCCAGCGGCCATTCCTAATGTCCATTTTACAGTCTATTAAATCAGGTCTTCTACACATTTTCAAAAGTTCAAAGTCTCACAAATTTCAGGTGCACAGAACCCGATGGTATCGGGTCTCGTCATCCTGTTCACAGCGCAAAAAATTGGGTTGCCCCGTCCCAGGGCTGTGGGGTACTCGGTACCGGGCCGGTGTCAGTGGGATGTGTCACAGCAGCGGTGACCTGGTCCGTGGCCTTGAGCGCCCAAATCAATGGTGTTACGAAGCAAGGACCCACGAAAGGTGCTCTGCTATCCTCTAAGCATGGAGCCGCAATCTGGTCCATTGCTGAACTATCCTGTGTGTGGGTGCAGGTGTTGGAGTGTGGAAAGGAGTTCCCAACTTACCTAGGTGGTGGGGCACTACACCTTAGGAGAAGGTGCAGTACCTTTGTAGCGACTGAGCCTCAGGGGCGCCACACTTCCTGGCACAGGCTCAGTCCCTGTATTCTGCCTTGTACTCTGTCGTGCCTCCTGGCACAAGCTCAGTCCCTGAACTCTGCCTGTTGCTCTGTTGTGCCTCCTGGCACATGCTCTGCTATACTCCTGTGCTCTGTTCCGTGTGTCCGTTCCTAGTGCCCCGGTGTTTGTCAGTCTCCTCAGTTACCCTTCTATTCCATGTCTCTCTTGCTATCTGAGCCGTCTTTCTTGGTACCGGCTACCGTGGCATTAGAGATCCCTAGGCCTGTCCCTGATGATCCCTGTATAGGGGTCGATCTTCACTAGGTCGGCTTGCCCTGGGCAATCTGTTCCACAGTGCACAGGGTCCACTCTTATAGCTCGCCTCACTGAGACGTTACAGTATATAGCTTCAGTACGTGTAGTAACATTACACATGTAGACCCATTCAAATGTATGGGTCTATGCATATGTCAGCGTGTTTTCACGGACCGTGTGCAAAACACACTGACATGTCCGTTTTTTTCCGGCAGCACGGTCTGCAAACCGTGCAAACGGAGAACAGTGTACACTGTCCTCCGTGTGCATTGACGGCCGCCGGGGAAGAAGCGGCTACTGTAAGTGTTCTTCCCCAGCTGCTGGTGCTGAAGCCGGCAGTCATTATTCTCCCCTGCTGTGCCTGCGAGCAGAGGAGAACGATGAGCGGTATATTATAGTCCGAACGACAGCAGGTGTCGGATGATGGAGATAACAGTCCCAAAAGGCCCCACCTGCTGTCGTTCAAACTTTAATATACCGCTCATCATTCTCCTCTGCTCTCAGGCAGAGCAGGGGAGAATGACAGCCGGCTTTAGCACCAGCCGCCGAGGGACAGCGGCTTACAGAAGCCGCTTCTTCCCCGGCGGCTGTCCGTGTGGTCCCGATGCAGCACACGGGTGGAACACGTGTGCCGCACGTAGAACACACAGACACGGATATCTCCGGTACCGGAAATATCTGGACGTGTGAAACAGGCCTTATTGAAGTATGCAAAAAATGGTACATATGCCATCAGTGTTTGGTCAGTGTGTCATCAGTGTTTGGTCAGTGTGTCATCAGTGTTTGGTCAGTGAGTCATCAGTGTTTGGTCAGTGAGTCATCAGTGTTTGGTCAGTGTATGATCTCTGTTTGGTCAGTGTGCCATCAGTATTTGGTCAGTGTGTCATCAGTGTTTGGTCAGTGAGTCATCAGTGTTTGGTCAGTGAGTCATCAGTGTTTGGTCAGTGAGTGATCTCTGTTTGGTCAGTGTGTCAGCAGTGTTTTTCATGTATGGTTAAGTAAATTACAAAGCTTCTCCTATCCTTTGCCATGTGAGGCTGGTTTCACACGTTCTGATTTTTCCGGTACCGGAGATATCTGTCCGTGTTAAGTGAATGGGATTTTTGCGGCACACGTGTGGCAACTGTGTACCACATCAGTACCACACGGACGGCTGCCGGGGAAGTAGCGCTACTGTAAGCCGCTGTCCCCCTGTGGCTGGTGCTGAAGCTGGCATCATTCTCTCTGCTCTGCCTGCAATATTAATATACCTGCCTGCTATATAATATGTGTATTATATAATATGCCTGCTATATATATGCGATATAATATCTGCCTGCTGTATTAATATACCGCTCCTCGTTCTCCTCTGCTCGCAGGCAGAGTCGGGAGAATGACAGCCGGTTTCAGCACCAGCCGCAGGGGGACAGCGGCTTTCAGTAGCGCTACTTCCCCGGCGGCCGGCCGTGCACACAGAGGACAGTGTGCACGTGTGCAGGACGATTTGCGGTCCGTGTGTTCTTGTGAAAAGGACATGTCAGCGTGTTTTGCCCACAGACACACGGTCCATGAAAACACATTTGAATGGGTCTACGTGTGTCATTGTCTCCGGTACGTGAGAAAACTGTCACCACACGTACCAGAGACAATGACGTGTGAAAGGGGCCTTAAACATAGACAGAACACAGAAAAAAAATGTTCAAAAGCCTCAGTGTTAATGTGGCGCCCCTGAGGGTTCAGTCGCCACAGAGGAACTGCACCTCCTCCTGAGGTGTGGTACCCCACTATCCAGGTAAGGTGGAGACACCGGACCACACTCCAACACCTGCACCCCACACCACAAAGTAGTGTAGCAAAGCACCTTCGGCGGCTCCCTGCTTGGAGTGTACCATAGCACACCTTGGTTGCTCCCTGCTTGGAACACGAAACGTGCTGGGGGATGGGTGGAGTTTAGTTTTCATAAAAGAGCGGGAAGAGTTGAGTGAGTGTCGTTCAGTCATTCATTCAGTCAGTGAGTGAGGATGTAGAAGGACAGAGTGAGAAAGAGAAGATCCCCGGGAGAGGGATGGAAGAAGGAAGTGCTGCAGCAGGCCACAGTGATCTGGGTCTGCTGGCACAGGAAAGAGACAGAGAAAGGAAGCTTGATTCTCCATTGGAAAGAAGGAATAGCACGGAACGTAAGGAGAATAGAGGAACTAAGGAACAGGGTTGGAAGAGAGAACCTTTCCCAAGTTCACAGCACAAGGCCGGTGTCCGGTCCCCGAGGTTGTATGGATACTAATGGTCCTGCAGCAGACACCGGAGGAATAGAAGTAGTGACCGCTTTATTCCCACACAAGACTTGGGGGCACAACAGCAACATAATAGTGAGCCGGGACTTAGTAGCAAGGAGTCCCCGAAGCCGGCTACAGCTGTCTGCCGTACAAGTAGAGTTCATAGAACATCTGACAGGAGGAACTCCAGTGTAACTCAGTACTAAGAGTACTTAATTCAAAGGCGCTATAAGAGGAGACGTTCAGAAAAGGCACATATGTTGGCGGAATGTTGGAAAGGAGTATTCCATCTTGCCTGGAAGTTGGCTGAGCTCCTGACCCGGAGGACACGGCACGGATGCGGGCACCTGTACCTGCAACAGACTGTGAGTAAAGCTTTGGAACTACATGCCC
This sequence comes from Dendrobates tinctorius, assembly GCF_039654945.1. Lineage (NCBI taxonomy): Eukaryota > Metazoa > Chordata > Amphibia > Anura > Dendrobatidae > Dendrobates > Dendrobates tinctorius. The sequence goes on from NW_027361677.1 coordinate 4,936,116, forward strand.
TGGTGTCCTCCACTTATTCCTGCTCCAACCTGCCCAGCACGGCTACATCCCTTGCACCTGACACTAAACCATCTAAGTGTTATTTCACCTACTCTGCCCTGGGACTACAGCCCTGCCTGTGGAGGGCTATAAGATCACTGCTGCACCGCACCATCTGTCCCAGAGGATCTGTCTGCAGTGTCGGCTTACATCTTCATTGCCGAACACCACAGGTGGCGTCACGAATCACTTATAAACTTTCACACTGCAATAACTCTCTTTGACAATGGGCGCCCAGGGCCACGGACCGGGTCACCGCTGCTGTGACAATCCCCTCTGAGAGAACGGGCCGGTACCGAGTACCCCACAGCCCTGGGGGGGGGCGACCCATTAACATAGCCTTAGAATTCCTCCTTATCCCCCCAGACTAGATCGCATGGTGGAAATTAGTTAGGCTTTTGGAATCTCAATCGCTAACTACTCTTCTTTGCAGAAAAAAGGACAGTTAACCTCGTTAACCTCAACACTAAGGTATATTCACCTGTTGAGTTTTTGCAGCATTTTTTTTCTGCACTAAAAATGCATCACGGAGAAAAATGCAACTAAAAAAAATTGTTTTCGATGTGATTTTTACTTGCGCTATTTTATGCATTCATTTGAAAACCGCTGAAAGAACTGACATGCCGCAGATGTGAAAAAAATGCCTGGATGGTTAAAATACGCAAAGAAAAAAAAAATCAGCGTGTGCATGAGATTTCAGAGCTCATCAAGTTTGCTTGTACTATCAAACGCACTGGAAAAGAAAACGCATGTGAATTTACCCTTAGGTCACTTTTAGTGGCACCAGGTAAGCTCAACCTGACTTCCCATGTCTTAGGTCACTTTTAGTGGCACCAGGTAAGCTCAACCTGACTTCCCATGTCTTAGGTCACTTTTAGCGGCACCAGGTAAGCTCAAGCTGACTTCCCATGTCTTAGGTCACTTTTAGTGGCACCAGGTAAGCTCAAGCTGACTTCCCATGTCTTAGGTCACTTTTAGCGGCACCAGGTAAGCTCAAGCTGACTTCCCATGTCTTAGGTCACTTTTAGCGGCACCAGGTAAGCTCAAGCTGACTTCCCATGTCTTAGGTCACTTTTAGCGGCACCAGGTAAGCTCAAGCTGACTTCCCATGTCTTAGGTCACTTTTAGTGGCACCAAGTAAGCTCAAGCTGACTTCCCATGTCTTAGGTCACTTTTAGCGGCACCAGGTAAGCTCAAGCTGACTTCCCATGTCTTAGGTCACTTTTAGCGGCACCAGGTAAGCTCAACCTGACTTCCCATGTACTTTTTTGTGGCTTTTTAGGTACTTCTAAAAACCTTATGAATTTGTTTATGTTTTTTATTTTTTTTTTACAAGCATTTTTTTATGAATTCTTATTGAAATAAAATAGTTTGATAAATGAGCCATGAGTCAGATGTGAGCAGTTTACAGGACATATGTGTCAGTCACCTCCATACTACATGGTGCAGAGTCTCCGATAGGAACTGTGATTCAGTGGGCATCAAATGGGCTCTGTGTGACGGCTTTACGTGATGTTGCATGTTTGTTCAGGGCATTGTGGTCGGAGTGTGAACACGGCATCGCTGCGCATTGTTCTGCAGTTGGGGAGGGGGTCAGTGCCAGCAAATTAGTGCTGAGTGTCTATCAGTGTGACCTGCTGGTGTGAATCAGCTGCAGCCCCTCTCTTTGTGACACTGTGACCTCAGTACACGGGTCCTTCTCGGCTACCGCCCGACCATCTCACGGGCATGGAGTTTGAGTAGCGCATATCTGTCACCATGCAGGAATCTTCTAACTCCCTGGCAATGGATGGGTACTGTAGTAGTGTGCCAGCCTTCCTCACCAAGCTGTGGACTCTGGTGGAAGACCCCGAAACCAACCATCTTATTTGCTGGAGTGTGGTATGTACTGGATGGGGGGCTTTACGGGGTATATAACAGTTTAGGGAAGAGAGAAAAACTAATTTACCTTATATTCTGTATTATTTTCTAACTTTAATAATTATTGAAAGTGAATCAAAACCCAACACAAGTATCTGTCACAGTGTGATAACGTCACGACAAAGTTTACATCACGGTAACTTAGAGAAAGTCACAAATGTGCTGAAAAAAACCACAATGATCTTACTAATCTACTAAAATACAGATGCAATAAAAAATTATTCATCCCCCATGGCATATTTGGTTTATTAGCAAAGTTTATAAAATGTTTCTGCTGTTTGTAGTAACCCAATAAAAAATACAGTATAAGTCATAAAATATCAAATAAAATTATTTTTTTCTATGTAAAAATTAAGTAATAATATATAAAATTTAATTAAAATTATTTTTTTCTGTGTTAAAATTAAGAAATAATATATTAATTTTAAATAAAATTATTTTTGCCATGTTAAAATTAAGTATTAATATATATAATTTAATTCAAGGTTTTTTATATGTTAAAATTAAGTAATAATATATAATATTTAATTCAAATTATTTTCTATGTTAAAATTAATCATATATAAAATGTAATTACAATTATTTTTTCTATATTAAAATTAGTTAAAGTAGAATAAAATTAAACCACTCAATACAACTAAATGTACTAAGTGGTTTCTCCAATTTCAACCCAAGATGACACTTTTTCCTGGCTACTGCAGTCTTAGAATTATTCACCCCCACATCCCCTTCATGACAAGGGTCTTTATTTCTTAGTAGAACCCCTCTGACTGTTATGACTTGCTAGAAATGTGATGCATAGCCACAGACCAGCTTCTGGCAGGGTTCATGAGGAATCGTAGACCAGTTCTCATTTCTCTGGGTAATGGCCTCAGGTTCACTAATATTCTTGGGTTGTCAAGATGGTGGCCCAGAAAGTTAGGAGAAGAGATCATTGCCTTGCATGATCAAAGGAAAGTGTGCAAAAATATGGAAAGGCAATGAAAGTTCTTAGAGATTAAGCTGGGAGCAAAGTTGGCAAGTTCAAGAAACCTGATGTGGCAGAAGTAGGAAGCTGTCAACGGTTGCCACTAGATTTCTGAGAATGTCGGTGGTCAAAAACCATCAAGTTACTACAAAAGTAGGCAGCAGAAACTGAGGTTTCAGTTTGCACAGTAAGGGGCAATCTAAAAGCTGAAGGTCTCCATGGCCGAACTCTAAGACTGACCCAAAACCAAAAGTCAGCTCTAATATGCTCAAAATCATATTAATAAGTCACAGAAACTTTTGGATTCTGTTCTGTCAGAGAATTAAATAAAACTAGAGTTTTTCGGCCTATAGGGTCAGCAATATATCTGCATAAGGAAGGAATGAAGCAAATGATACAACGAACACCCTACCTACAGTGAAGCATGGTGGCAGATCTGGGGCTGCTTTACTTCCTCTGTCACTGGAAATCTACAGCATGTGGAGCTCAAGATGGATTTCATCAACCACCAGGAAATTCATAATCCAAAGAGAAAAAAAAATGCCTGCTGTCAGGAAGCTGAAACTTGGGAATGACATGAACTTCCAAAAGAATCCCAAGCATACCTCACAGTCCACTAAGGCTTTTGTTTCAGAGGAAGACCAAGAAAATTCTGGAAGGGCCATCACAGTCACTTGATTTGATCATCATTGGAAATCCTTAGTGGGATTTGAAGAATGCGATTCCAACAAACTTAAGAACATTAGTGACCTGGAGGCCGCTACCCATGTAGAATGGGCTAATGTTCCTCAAGAACGCTGATTTCTGGGTATTCATCACATTTCCTGCAGGTTATAACAGCCAGATCGGTTCTACTAAGTATTAAAGATGCTTGCCATGATGGGGGGAATATGTCTAAGACTACAGTGGTCAGTAATAGTTGTATTTTGTGTTGAATTTGGATTAACCACTTGTTTTGAGTTACTTACTTTGTTTTGTTTCACTGGATTATTGCAAACAGCAGAAGGTTTGTAAATGTTGCTAATAAACTAAATTTGCATCGGTGGTGAATAATCTTGATTGCACCTGTAGCACTGTGCACAGACCACTTTATGATGCAGTCCGCAGCAGTTTCTAGCAAAGACTGCTGATGGATGTGTCTGATAACGTATTTGTTAAGGACAGGACTGCTGTGCAGGTGGTTGGAAGGGGTGTAACTGTACTGCACTGACTGTAATAACTAGATATTTGTACATGTTGCACTACATCCATTTGAGAATATTGATGAATTGGTCAACTTTGCCAGTAATTTCAGGGCCCATACTGGCAAAGTTTTCGGGCCCCATTGAGGCTCAGCCCAGGCTCCACCCCAGATCCACCTCCACCACAGTTCTGTCTCCACCTCTCAAACCTTCCATAGTCCCATTGCCCACTCTTGGAAAAACTCTACTTCTTCACCACATCCTCACGAATCACACATTGAAGCTATGTGCACACGTAGCGGAACTCTCGCGGAAGTTACCGCGAGAATTCCGGATTCCATTCAGCGGGAAAATCGCATTTTAAATTCCCGCCATATTCCCGCGAAAAAACTAGCATTTTGCAAGCGTAATTAGCTTGCAGAATGCTAGCGTTTTCCAAGCGATCTGTAGCATCGCTTGGAGAACTGATTGACAGGTTGGTCACACTCGTCAAACATAGTGTTTGACGAGTGTGACCAACTTTTTACTACTGATGCTGCCTGTGCAGCATCAGTAGTAAAAGATAGGATGTAAAAAATAATAAAAAAATTAAAAAATATTATTCTTAGCTTCCGGCGTCCCGCGCAGCATTCCCGCCTCTCTCCACGCTCCCGATCCCAGTAATCCTTTGTGAGAATGACCGCGAGACGTCGCGATCCCACGAGAACGGACGCCATCGCGGTCATTCTCGCAAAGGATTACTGGGACCGGGAGCGTGGAGAACGGCGGGAAGGCTGCGCGGGACGCCGGAAGGTAAGAATAACAATATTTTTTATTTTAATTCTATTTTTTACAGGGATATGGTACCCAGAGCCCGGAGGACAGTCTCCTGTCCTCCGGACCGTGGGTACCATCCGCAAATGTTCTGCTTACTTTTCGCATGGTGGGCACAGCCACATGTAGAAAGTAAGCAGAACAATGCATTCCCATGGGTGTGGGATCGCTGAGATTCCGCTAAATTAATGAGCAAGCTGCGCTTTTTACCGTGAAGCGATTCCGCCGTGGAAAAAGCCGCAGCATTAGCACAGCATTGCGGAATCCCATAGGAATGCATGGGATGCTTATTCTGTGCGTTTTTGTGGCAAAATCGCGCGTTTAAAACCGCCGCGGAAACGCGAAAAAAAACGCTACGTGTGAAATCAGCCTAACAGTTCCCATCGAACACCATATCACATACATAGCCAGCAGCTTTTATTTTAGTCAAAAGATTTTATAAGCCTGCCTCTACAACAAGATAGACTCTTTTGGCCAGGCCCTATTCTAACCTATTAAACATTTCTTAAAATATCCAAAACTCTTTTTAAGTATATTTTTTTTATTTATTTTCACTTTAAGGGAATGTATCACATACATTTTTTTAAATGACCAATAATACCACATACAAGGAGCAAATACCATCACACCATCGCCAGGCCACATATTACCATCACATAGTGACCAAATAATACCATATACAAGGGAGAAATACCACCACACATGACCAGACCACATATTACCACCACATAGTAACCAAATAATACCACATGCAAGGAACAAATACTGTCACACCATGACCAGACCACGTATTGCCATATCTTAGTGACCGAATAATACCAAATACAAGGGACAAATACCACCACACCATGTCCAGACCACATATTAGTGACTGAATACTACAATACTGATCATTAATAAAAAAAAAACAATTACCAGAAGTGCCATTATACATAGAAGCTCTGTACATAGTATACAGTGTATTGTGTCAGTGTGCAGGTAACACACAGACTCACCGGTGACATCTCTAGTTGAAATCCTTTATCTTCACTTTTTTTCTTCATCCAGTGCAGACCACATCAGTTATTGCAGGCAGGACTCATCTCTGCAAAAAATAACAACTTCTACATTACACCAGATAAAATAAAAAAGTGACAGTGTCGTCCTGCACAGTAACAGGACTCGCCCCACTGAAAACAGTATCCTCAAAAATAAAATACTTCACAGCAGTAATAATATCTGTTAATTACCCCTTATAATATCCCACATCCAGGCCCCTTGGTGTAATAACGCGCTCCATCCTGGCCCCCATGTGTCTCATTCCTGGCCCCATATGTTCTCCCATCATGAACCCATATGTCTTCATCCTGCCCCATATGTTCTCCTATTATGGCCCCATGTGTCCTGCCATCCTGCCCCCACCTGATCTCCCATCCTGTCCCCACCTGATCTCCCATCCTGGCCCCACGTGTCATCTCCATCCTGCCCCCATGTGTCATCTCCATTCTGCCCCCACGTGTCATCTCCATTCTGCCCCCATGTGTCATCTCCATTCTGCCCCCATGTGTCTCCATGTTTGCTTTAAGTACAAAAAAAAAGTTTCTGTTTACCTAACCACTGTAAAGCAGAGTCCTCTTCCTCATTCATTTAAGGAGCGGATGCACCGGCCCACATGCGCCAGCGACGTCTGCTGCTGGCCTGTGCTAGGCGTCGGGTTCCGACCTCTGCTCAGGAGGAATCTCGAGCCTTGCCTTCTGTGGTCTCCCATTCAGTCCCGACTGCAGAGGAGGATGCTCAGCAAAGGCGTCGTTCCCAGCGTCTTGCTCAAGCTAGTGCTGTCAGGTTAGTTGCTGCTGTCACCTCTGGTTCAGCTTTAGCAATCCGCACTAGCCAGTAGCGAGCAGTTCCAGAGGCTAAGTCCTTTTAGCAGCCTACTAAGCATGCCCGTGGGACGATCTCTCATTGGAGGTCAGAGGTCACATGCTCAGGTCCTCAAGCAGCTCGGATTGGACCATCAGGAAGGTCCCGGAAGGACGCTGCTATAAAAGGTTTGCATGGCCTATCGGCCATGCGCTAATATAGACTCAAATGGCTAGTTGTGTGTGTGTTGATGGATTCTTGTGAACCGCTGACTGACTCATTATGACTCCCTCCCTCTGGTTGTGTTTGTTTATAGGGTTAGGGTTTTGAGTCAGCCCCGAGCAGTGGCACTGCCTAGCGCCGCAGTGTTCCCAGCTCCGCACACCTATTTGTCCCAGTGTGTCCCACACAGCATGAGGCACCACTGTACCTTTTGTTCTGCAGTGCCCGTCAGTGCGGCGCCGTGCACAGTTAGTGTGCTTTCCAGGCTTAAGCTTTGGCTGGTTAGTGGCGTCCGCCAGTGCGGCACTACATGCCTTTGAGCGGTTTTTCCTAGCCTCATAGTCCCGGCATCGCAGTAGTGGTGTCGACCGCTAGTAAGACTAGAGGGACGCTTCCCGCGTCCTTAGGGCAGAGTTCTGTGTCTCTGTACTAGCGCTTACCCTGCCGAGCCCTGTGAAGTTAACAGGCTCCGACGGTGGTTCAGCGGCTCTGTGCAGTAACAGTGCGCTCTTCTGTACACATCGGGTCAGCGGTTATCCCGCCGGTTAGTGTCCGCCATTATCGAGTAGCAGTTTACCATCTCTGCACGATGGACTCCGGGTTGCGATCGCACTTTCTTATATTTATATTTAGTGCGATCTGCACACCCTAACAGCCTGTGATTGGTTGGTGGCTATTAAATATTGCAGTGCGCTGCTCCGCCATGCCTCCCACTACAACTTGTGGACAGGACATCAGACCCGACCGCCACTTCCTCCTGTGTAGTGTGACGGCGGGGATGGAAGTATTTACAAAGCACTGAAGATGTATCTGAGGGCAGTGACAGAACATAGGGAGACTGCAGCAGTAAGTCTTCGTGTAAGGCTGGGTTCACACGTAGCAGAACTCTCGCAGAAATTACTGCGAGAATTCTGGAATTCCATTCTGCGGGAAAATCGCATTTTAAATTCCCGCGATTTTCCCGCGGAAAAACTAGCATTTTGCAAGCGTAATTGGCTTGCAGAATTGATAGCGTTTTCCAAGCGATCTGTAGCATCGCTTGGAAAACTGATTGACAGGTTGGTCACACTCGTCAAACATAGTGTTTGACGAGTGTGACCAACTGTTTACTATTGAGGCCGCCTATGTGGCCTCAATAGTAAAAGATAGAATGTAAATAATAATAATAAAAAAAAAATATTGTTATTCTCACCTTCCAACATCCCGCGCAGCCTTCCCGCCTCTCTCCACGCTCCCGGTCCCAGTAATCCTTTGCGACAATTACGCGATGACGTCCGTTTTCGCGGGATCGTGCCGTCTCACGGTAATTCGCGATGACGTCACGCGAATGATGGCGAGACTTCGCGATCCCGCGAGAACGGGCGTCATCGCTCGCAAAGGCTTACTGGGACCGGGAGCGTGGAGAGAGGCGGGAAGGCTGCGCGGGATGTCGGAAGGTGAGAATAACAATACTTTTTATTTTAAATTCTATTTTTTACAGGGATATGGTACCCAAAGCCCGGAGGACAGTCTCCTCTCCTCCGGACCGTGGGTACCATCCACAAATGTTCTGCTTACTTTTCGCATGGTGTGCACAGCCACATGCGGAAAGTAAGCAGAACAATGCATTCCTATGGGTGCGGGATCGCCGCGATTCCCTGAAATTAATGAGCATGCTGCGTTTTTTTTACCGTGAAGCGATTCCGCCACGGTAAAAACCCGCAGCATTAGCACAGCATTGCGGAATCCCATAGGAATGCATGGGATGCTTATTTTTCGCGTTTTCGTGGCAAAATCACGCGTTAAAACCGCCGCAGAAACGCGAAAAAAACGCCATGTGTGAGCTCAGCCTAATTGTGGCCGGGACTGGAGGATGGGTGGCCGCCTGCCCGCAGTGCTAGGGTTGGGTCGGGGTGCACACACTTTTCTATACAGTGATGTTTTTTGCCACGCTGGGTTCAGCCATTCAAAAAAGGGGAGTGGCATGCAGGAGAAGAACACTGGCCAATGAGCATCAGATTGATAGAAGAGCTGATTGGCCAGTGCTCCTGTCCCCCTGCACTGCGTGCCACTGAGGAAGAGAACCTGCAACCAAGCTGCAAGGTCCGCCATGTTATCTACATACCTGTGTGTACTTCCAGGGACAGATAGAAGCAGCTTGTTACTTGTGTGTTTGTGTGTGTGTGTGTGTGTACACTTTTCCAGCATGCATAAGAGGTGTAATGAATCCAGCACATGTCCTCATCAAGCCCTGAATGAACAGCAATGGTCTTGATGAATCAGGGCCAAATTAGCTGATGTTTCACCTTAAAGGGGTTGACCACTATTCAGACAACCCCTTCTCATCTGTATGTTTCATTGAGTACAATAATATCACCTATAGTCGCCTCCGGTGCGGGCGTCTTCCAGCGGTGTCAGCACTGGCTCTCCCTGGGATTGTGTGACATTGTTATGTCATATCATCCCTGTGGCCAGTCAGCGCTGGCTTTGCTCTCCTCTCCTATGAACATAATTGATATCCGGAGGAAGTGAAAGGGCAGCCACAGCTCTCACATCCTCTGGATGTCTGATTGTCCGCAGGAGAGGAGAGCAAAGCCAGTGCTGATTGTCTGCAGGGATTACGTGACATAACAATGTCTCGTTATAACCTGGAGATCCAGTGCCAACACCGCTGGAACAGTACCAGCACCAAAGGTGACTATAGGTGATATTATTATACTGGGGAAACAGAGATTCAGAAGGAGTTGTCTCAGTAGTGGACAACACTTTTAAAGGGAATTTGTCATGTCAAAAACCACTGTTAACATGTAGGTATGGGTTTAACCTGGAGGTTAATAGCATTGTAAAGATGCCCTGCCGCCAGAAGGAAATTAACTTTATTACACTGAGTTTCAGAGTTTCAATCATAGAGACGTGTCTTCAGTCACCGCTCCGTATATAGTGAGCAGCAGCTGTAGCCATGCTACAGCACTGACTGACAGCCGGCTCAGTACATAGTGAGCAGCAGCTGTATCCATGCTCAGGCACTGACTGATAGCCGGCTCAGTACATAGTGAGCAGCAGCTGTAGCCATGCTCAGGCACTGACTGATAGCCAGCTCAGTACATAGTGAGCAGCAGCTGTAGCCATGCTCAGGCACTGACTGATAGCCGGCTCAGTACATAGTGAGCAGCAGCTATAACCATGCTCAGGCACTGACTGATAGCCGGCTCAGTACATTGTGAGCAGCAGCTGTAGCCATGCTCCAGCACTGACTGACAGCCGGCTCAGTACATAGTGAGCAGCAGCTGTAGCCATGCTCTGGCACTGACTGATAGCCGGCTCAGTGCATAGTGAGCAGCAGCTGTAGCCATGCTCAGGCACTGACTGATAGCCGGCTCAGTACATAGTGAGCAGCAGCTGTAGCCATGCTCCAGCACTGACTGACAGCCGGCTCAGTACATAGTGAGCAGCAGCTGTAACCATGCTCCAGCACTGACTGACAGCCGGCTCAGTACATAGTGAGCAGCAGCTGTAGCCATGCTCCAGCACTGACTGACAGCCAGCTCAGTACATAGTGAGCAGCAGCTGTAGCCATGCTCCAGCACTGACTGACAGCCGGCTCAGTACATAGTGAGCAGCAGCTGTAGCCATGCTCCAGCACTGACTGAAAGCCGGCTCAGTACATAGTGAGCGGCAGCTGTAACCATGCTCCAGCACTGACTGACAGCCGGCTCAGTACATAGCGGCAGCTGTAACCATGCTCCTGCACTGACTGACAGCCGGCTCAGTACATAGTGAGCAGCAGCTGTAACCATGCTACAGCACTGACTGGCAGCCGGCTCAGTACATAGTGAGCAGCAGCTGTAACCATGCTCCAGCACTGACTGACAGCCGGCTCAGTACATAGTGAGCAGCAGCTGTAGCCATGCTCCAGCACTGACTGACAGCCGGCTCAGTACATAGTGAGCAGCAGCTGTAGCCATGCTCCAGCACTGACTGAAAGCCGGCTCAGTACATAGTGAGCGGCAGCTGTAACCATGCTCCAGCACTGACTGACAGCCGGCTCAGTACATAGCGGCAGCTGTAACCATGCTCCTGCACTGACTGACAGCCGGCTCAGTACATAGTGAGCAGCAGCTGTAACCATGCTTCAGCACTGACTGACAGCCGGCTCAGTACATAGTGAGCAGCAGCTGTACCATGCTCCGGCACTGACTGACAGCCGGCTCAGTACATAGTGAGCGGCAGCTGTAGCCATGCTCCGGCACTGACTGATAGCCAGCTCAGTACATAGTGAGCAGCAGCTGTAGCCATGCTCCGGCACTGACTGACAGCCGGCTCAGTACATAGTGAACAGCAGCTGTAGCCATGCTCCGGCACTGACTGATAGCCGGCTCAGTACATAGTGAGCAGCAGCTGTAGCCTTGCTCCGGCACTGACTGATAGCCGGCTCAGTACATAGTGAGCAGCAGCTGTAACCATGCTACAGCACTGACTGATAGCCGGCTCAGTACATAGTGAGCAGCAGCTGTAACCATGCTACAGCACTGACTGACAGCCGGCTCAGTACATAGCGGCAGCTGTAACCATGCTACAGCACTGACTGACAGCCGGCTCAGTACATAGTGAGCAGCAGCTGTACCATGCTCCGGCACTGACTGACAGCCGGCTCAGTACATAGTGAGCGGCAGCTGTAGCCATGCTCCGGCACTGACTGATAGCCAGCTCAGTACATAGTGAGCAGCAGCTGTAGCCATGCTCCGGCACTGACTGACAGCCGGCTCAGTACATAGTGAACAGCAGCTGTAGCCATGCTCCGGCACTGACTGATAGCCGGCTCAGTACATAGTGAGCAGCAGCTGTAGCCATGCTCCGGCACTGACTGATAGCCGGCTCAGTTCATAGTGAGCAGCAGCTGTCGCCATGCTCCGGCACTGACTGATAGCTGGCTCAGTACATAGTGAGCAGTAGCTGTAATCATGCTCCAGCACTGACTGACAGCCGGCTCAGTACATAGTGAGCGGCAGCTGTAGCCATGCTACAGCACTGACTGACAGCCGGCTCATTACATAGTGAGCGGTAGCTGTAACCGTGCTCCAGCACTGACTGACAGTCGGCTCAGTACATAGTGAGCGGCAGCAGTAACCATGCTCCGGCACTGACTGACAGCCGGCTCTGTACTGATGCACTGCTGAGCAGGTTATTAGTGCCGGTGCCTAAGTACTGAGTGGTGACTGAAGCTGCACTGGCCGCTCTCTATGTAACTGAAAGCTGGAGGCCTCTGGGACTAGTAAAGTTCAAATTAACCCATATTTTTAGGGTTAATAGCATTTGGGATTTGACAGGTTCACTATAAAGTGGTTGTGCCCCAGTGTGTTGAATAAAATAGAAGAGTACTTACTTCAGGACCAGCGCAGATGTCAGGACATTGATTATGGCACAAGAGCAGCCCATTATCATTAAACCATAATACGAAAGCTGCAGATCATCAACGTCCTCCGATAGTTTGCAGCGCTTATGTCATATAATGTCATGAGATTGCTGGGGGGGAGGGGAACAGCGCTCAGAATGGAGGAGTGTTATCGGTCCAAGTGGTAACAAGGCATTTTTTATTTTATTGCGTACAGTAGGAGAATTCAGAGAGGGTTGTCTTCTAGTGCAGGGTTCCCCAACTCCAGTACTCAAGGCCCACCAACAGATAATGTTTTCAGGATTTCCATAGTATTGCTCAGGTGATAATTGCTTCACTTGTGCAATACAAAGGAAATCCTGAAAACATGATCTGTTGGTGGGCCTTGAGGACTGGAGTTGGGGAACCCTGTTCTAGTGAACAATCTAATGTGGAAACAATGCATTTTGTCTGATCAGTGCTGTATTTTTTAGCATATTCTGCAGTGTGATAATAGTCTGCAGGCCGTATTGAACTGATGTCTATTTCCCCTATGGCCACTGCAGTTTACATATGTAAAGTGGTTGTTTAGCACATTTGAATGGTCTAACAAGTAACGCAAAAGTCGGCACAACCTGTCAGTGTTCTACGATTTGATTCTACAACACTTGTATGTGGACTGGTTAATTTTTATTTGTGCCAGAGCTGCTTTTTGGCCCTAGTCCGGCCCTGCAGTGAAGGAAGCCAGTGTCTTCCTGCACAGATAGATATGAACTCAATGTGTATCCGATGACACATTCAGTTACTGAACAGGCAGAATCCGGCCCTTGGGGCACGGTGAGCAGAAGAAAGAAGAGGAGGGGGCCAGATTGGGCCCGCCCTCCTTGCTTCTTTTCACTGGGTCCCATACACTAGTAAGGGCAGTAATGCATATATATATATATATATATATATATATATATATATATAGTAGGGATTCGCTCTGGTAGGTAATGGCAGGGCGGCAGTAACGAGGCAACACACAGGCATAAAGTCCAGTTTCAGTCGTTTAATGTCACTTAGTGTTACACCGCTCCGCCATACTCACCCGGCCTCCGCTTCCACGCCGCAGTCGCCCTCCGCTCCCACGCCGCAGCCTCTCTCCACCCGACGGCCGCGGCGGTCACCTGAGACAGACCCGCGACCGATGCCTTCCCTGCATGCTATGCGCATGCGCCATAGGCCGCGGCCGCGCCTCCTTCCTGCTTCTTATGCTCCGGCTGTGCCCTGACCCGGATGCACATTTGGACCAATGGCTGACCAGACGGGGCCATATCAGGCCGCTTCCCCCTGAGGGAGGCGCCTGATCGTTGTGTTTCCTGACACTCTGGCCTCGCTCCATCGTGCACACTCTGCTCCTGCAGTTCCTGTCTCGGCTGCTCCTCACAGCAGCTTCTCAGTCCTGCTACCCGTGTTCCTGTCGTCCTACTCCAGTCCTGCCTTGTGTTCCTGCCGTCCTACTCCAGTCCTGCCTTCACTGTTCCTGCCGTCCTACTCCAGTCCTGCCTTGTGTTCCTGCCATCCTACTCCAGTCCTGTCTTCAGTGCTCCTGCCGTCCTACTCCAGTCTCAGTCTTACTCCGGTCCATCCTGAGCCGCCCCTCTCGGTACCGGCTACCGTGGTACTCGAACCCCTGGGCCTGCTCCTAACGGTCCCTGTATAGGGGTCGGTTCCACCTGGCAGCTCGCCCGGGGTCCCTCGGTGCCACGGTCCAGAGGGTCCACTCTCGGAGCTCCCGCTCCTGACCACTCACGGTCGAACAGTACGATCAGGCCATGGACTCCGCCGGTACTACGGCTGCTACCCAGAAAGAGTTGCTATTCCTACGGGAGAATCAGGGGCGCATTATGTCAATCATGAAGTCGATGGACACCCGTTTGTCGGCCTTACAGGTGGCCGATCCTGGAAATGCCACTCAGCTGGCCAGTCTCCAACAGGAGCTGGGCCAGCAGCAAGATACTCAAACCCACATTTTGTCCTACATGGCCTCCTTTGATAGTCGCTTGTCGGCCCTCCAGGCTGCCGCTGCAGTGCCGACTCCTCCCCCTGCGTCTGCTGCTCATCCGACGCCCCGCCTCGCCAAGCCGCCTCGTTTCACCGGGGATCCCAAGCTCTGTAGGGGGTTCTTAAATCAGTGTAGTCTCCACTTTGAATGGCTGCCGCAGCAATATCCCTCGGACCGGGCCAAAGTGGCCTTCATGCATCATATCCCATCTGGAGGGAGAGGCCCTTTCTTGGGTAAACCCGCTCTGGGAACGTGACGACCCGGACGTTTCGAGTCTCCCGGTTTTCCTGGATACGTTTCGTAAGGTTTTCGATGAGCCGGGCCGGTTAGCCTCTCTCACTGAGTCACTCTTTAACTTACACCAGGGCTCTCTCACGGTCGGACAGTACGCTATTCGCTTTCGCACTATTTCCTCTGAGCTCGGCTGGAATAACGCAGCTTTGGTGGGGGCATTCTGGCGCGGTCTTTCTAGTAAAATAAAGGATGAACTCGCTGGTCGAGATACCCCGTCCACCTTAGAGGACCTTATCTCGCTGGCTACCCGCATTGACCTGCGCTTCCTGGAGCGCGCTCGGGAGTCAGTGAGAGACAGGCGCTCCTCCAGGTCAGTTCCTCCTTTCACTCAGTCGGCCAGCTCACGTTCAGTCGGATCTTCTTCCCTCTCTTCGGGTGAGTCCATGCAGATAGATCATCTCAGGTTGGCCGAGTTACGTCAGAGAGAGAGACGGGCACAAGGTCTGTGCCTCTATTGCGGTCATTCGTCACACTATATCCGCACCTGTCCTAAGAGACAGGGAAACGACTCCACCTAGGTCAGATAAGAGAGGCCTTCCTAGGTGATGATGATGATTCCTCTCAACCCCTTACGATTTCTGTGCTTTTGGTTTCAGGAGGGAGGCGTGGTTCCGAGGTGGCCTACGTGGATTCGGGCTCAGCGGGTAACTTCATTCGGCCGGAAGAGGTAGACAAATACCAAATTCCTGTAGTCACTCTATCTAACCCAATTCAGATTGCCACCGTGGATGGCAAACCGCTACAGGTGACCGTCACCTTGGTCACTGAAGAGGTGGAATTGCAAATCGGAGCCTTACATCGAGAGAAGATAGCCTTTTACGTTTTACCTAAGCTCTCTCACGCCATTCTACTCGGTCTTCCATGGTTAAGGACTCATCAGCCTGTTCTCGACTGGTCTTCTGGGGAGATACTCCGCTGGGGGCACCCGTGCCAAGCTCGCTGTCTGACTCCTGTCCGCCTGGCGGCCGCTCCACGGTCACCTCCAGACCTCCCGGGTCTTCCTCCAGCTTACAGCTCCTACGCCGATGTTTTTGATAAGAAGGAAGCAGAGGTCCTCCCTCCACACCGGCCGTTTGACTGCCCAATTGAACTTGTTTCTGGTTCAACCCCCCCAAGGGGCAGAATCTACCCTCTGTCTCCCGTGGAGACCACCGCCATGTCCGAGTACGTCCGAGAGAACCTCGCCAAAGGCTTTATACGGAAATCCTCTTCGCCCGCGGGAGCCGGGTTCTTCTTCGTCAAAAAGAAGGACGGGACTCTACGGCCATGCATTGACTATAGGGGCTTGAATGAGATTACCATCAAGAACAGGTACCCTCTTCCACTCATTCCGGAACTGTTTGACCGTCTCAGAGGGGCTCGGGTCTTTACCAAGCTGGACCTCAGAGGAGCCTACAATCTGGTCCGTATCCGTGCAGGTGACGAGTGGAAGACCGCTTTCAACACTCGAGATGGCCATTACGAGTACCTGGTCATGCCCTTCGGTCTTTGCAATGCTCCTGCAGTCTTTCAAGAGTTCGTCAACGAGATCTTCCGGGATCTCTTGTACTCCTGTGTGGTCGTGTACTTAGACGACATCCTCGTCTTCTCGCCGGACCTCTCGTCCCACAGAAAGAGTGTCCGCCTGGTGCTTCAGCGTCTTCGGGAGAACCGTCTGTATGCAAAGATCGAGAAATGTCTCTTCGAACAGACCTCTCTGCCATTTCTGGGATACATTATCTCCGACGCTGGTCTAAGGATGGATCCCGAGAAGTTGTCTGCCATCCTCAAATGGCCTCGCCCCGTCGGATTAAAGGCGATACAACGATTCCTCGGGTTCGCCAACTATTACCGGCAATTTGTCTCCCACTTCTCCGCGATCACAAGACCCATTTCTGTGCTCACCCGTAAAGGGTCTACTTCCAAGGATTGGTCTCCTGAGGCAGAGGAGGCCTTTCTGTCCCTAAAACGGGCTTTCTCCACGGCTCCGGTCCTGCATCGCCCTGAGAGCGATCGACCTTTTGTACTCGAGGTGGACGCTTCCTCGACTGGTGCCGGGGCGGTGCTGTCCCAGAGAACCGCCTCCGGTCGCCTGCACCCTTGTGGCTTCTTCTCGAAGGCCTTTTCTCCATCCGAGTGTAACTACTCGATCGGTGACAGGGAACTTTTGGCCATCAAGTTGGCCTTGGAGGAATGGCGCCACCTCCTGGAAGGAGCTGTCCATCCTTTTGTCATCTTCTCGGACCACAAGAATCTGGCCTATCTCCAGTCTGCCCAGAGACTAAACCCTCGCCAGGCCAGATGGTCTTTATTTTTTGCCCGATTTGATTTCGAGCTCCGATTCCGTCCCGGCAGCAAGAATTCCAAAGCCGACGCCCTGTCCAGGGTCTTCCAACCACACGAATCCACGGAGGAACCGTCACATATCATTGATCCCACTAGGATCATCACCGTGGCTCCAGTGAACTGGCTTACTCCTCCGCCTGGCAAGACGCTTGTGCCAGAGAATCTGAAGCAAAAGGTTCTTCTATGGGGGCACTCCTCCAAACTGGCCGGCCATGCCGGAACTAAGAAGACCCTTGATCTTATCAAACGTCACTACTGGTGGCCCTCACTTCGCCAAGATGTACTCGATTTTGTGGCTTCTTGTCCATCCTGTGCAAAGAACAAGGTACCACGGAGATCTCCGTCTGGCTTGTTGCTTCCGTTGCCTGTCCCTACGGTTCCTTGGGAGAACATCGCCATGGATTTCATCACCGACCTACCCTGCTCTGCGGGCTGCTCAGTCATTCTGGTGGTGGTGGATCGTTTTTCCAAGATGGCTCACTTCATCCCTCTGCCCGGTCTTCCCTCAGCGCCGGAGCTGGCCGAGATCTTCATTCATCAAGTCTTCAGGCTTCATGGACTACCTCGACGCATTGTGTCTGACTGAGGGGTTCAGTTTACCTCCAAGTTCTGGCGTTTGCTTTGTAAGCTTATGAACGTTTCCCTCGACTTCTCCTCGGCCTACCATCCACAGTCCAACGGACAAGTAGAGCGTACCAACCAGACGCTTACGGGATACTTACGCCACTTCTCTAACGCCCACCAGAACGATTGGGTCAGCTTACTCCCTTGGGCAGAGTTCGCTTATAACAACCATGCTGGTGAGTCTTCGGCCAAGTCTCCGTTTTTCATTGTTTTTGGCAGACATCCTGGTGTCCCTCTTCCGATAACCCCTGCCTCTGAGGTACCCGCGGCCAATGCCTTGTCCTCGGAATTTTCTAAGATTTGGGCTGAGACCAACACATCACTCAAGAGATCCGCTGATCAGATGAAGAACTATGCAGACAAAAAGAGGTTGGATTCTCCTCCGTATCGTGTTGGCGATAAGGTCTGGCTCTCCTCCAAATTCGTCCGACTAAAACTGCCCTCCTACAAGTTGGGTCCACGCTACATCGGTCCGTTTGAAATTCTGGGACGTATTAACGAAGTTGCCTACAAATTGAGGTTGCCTGCTTCGCTCCGGATCCCGAACACCTTTCACGACTCTCTCCTGAAGCCTGTGGTGCTGAATCGTTTCCATTCCTCGCTTGATCTTGGTCCTCAGCCGGTGGGTGCCGACAACGTTTTTGAAGTGCAGGACATCCTCGCTGTGAAAAGGGTTAGAGGTAGGACTTTCTTTCTCGTTGATTGGAAGGGCTTTGGTCCTGAGGAGAGATCCTGGGAGCCTCGGGAGAATATTAATGCTCCCCGTATCCTCAAGAGGTTTCTTGTTAATCTCCGGGGGGGGCGGCTTAGGGGAGGGGGTACTGTTACACCGCTCCGCCATACTCACCCGGCCTCCGCTTCCACGCCGCAGTCGCCCTCCGCTCCCACGCCGCAGCCTCTCTCCACCCGACGGCCGCGGCGGTCACCTGAGACAGACCCGCAACCGATGCCTTCCCTGCATGCTATGCGCATGCACCATAGGCCGCGGCCGCGCCTCCTTCCTGCTTCTTATGCTCCGGCTGTGCCCTGACCCGGAAGCACATTTGGACCAATGGCTGACCAGACGGGGCCATATCAGGCCGCTTCCCCCTGAGGGAGGCGCCTGATCGTTGTGTTTCCTGACACTCTGGCCTCGCTCCATCGTGCACACTCTGCTCCTGCAGTTCCTGTCTCGGCTGCTCCTCACAGCAGCTTCTCAGTCCTGCTACCCGTGTTCCTGTCGTCCTACTCCAGTCCTGCCTTGTGTTCCTGCCGTCCTACTCCAGTCCTGCCTTCACTGTTCCTGCCGTCCTACTCCAGTCCTGCCTTGTGTTCCTGCCATCCTACTCCAGTCCTGTCTTCAGTGCTCCTGCCGTCCTACTCCAGTCTCAGTCTTACTCCGGTCCATCCTGAGCCGCCCCTCTCGGTACCGGCTACCGTGGTACTCGAACCCCTGGGCCTGCTCCTAACGGTCCCTGTATAGGGGTCGGTTCCACCTGGCAGCTCGCCCGGGGTCCCTCGGTGCCACGGTCCAGAGGGTCCACTCTCGGAGCTCCCGCTCCTGACCACTCACGGTCGAACACTTAGTAACCAGCGGGTTAACAGAATATAAGGAAAAACCAAACACATACTCCAGCTTGGAGAACCACCGGTCCCAGACTCACCCCTTTCAAAGGACGGGCTTAACTAAGCGGCTTCCAGGTCCTGCGGCCTCCGCGAGGTGCCATTCCCGGGGTTCTTCCGAGTCTTGCTGCTATAGTCCTGCAGCATGGGGATCCGGTATACAAGTTTCAGGCTGAGTGTAGCCAAGTTCCTGTAGCTTCCAGAAACACACCACCTTGTGGCAATTACCAACCTCCATTACATAGGGCTCAACCCCTCCCACCAGTGAGATAGACATCACATGGGCTGATCACGTGACCCTGACATCATCGCAGGTCCTGTCTTTAGGGAAAAACCCGGCCAAACATTAATCTGCTGGGAGAAACATATCTCCCATCCAGTAAAACACCCTTTACTGTACCACATACCTCCCCCATATGTTCAACCCTAAGGGGGTGGACACATGACACAAAGTGAACTGTGGACAGGGTATCTGCATTCCCCTGTAGACTGCCTGCGCGATGTTCCACTGAAAACTTTAAATTTTGCAGGGACAGGAACCACCTGGTGACTTGGCATTCCTCTCCTTAGCTTGACTCATCCACGTAAGAGGGGAATGATCTGTCACCAACCAAAATGTTCTCCCCAGCAAATAGTAGTGCAATGACTCCAGTGCCCACTTGATGGCCAGGCACTCTCTCTTCACAATACTGTACCTGGTTTCAGCTTAGGAAACTAATGGGATGCTCTTCCCTGTTAACTTCCTGAGACAGCACGGCACCAAGCCCTATCTCAGAGGCATCAGTCTGCACAACAAACTCTTTTTTGAAATTTGGAGTGATCAGGACTGGTGTACCACACAGTGCCCATTTTAACTTTGTAAAGGCCTCCTCTAACTGATCATTCCAGTCGACCATCACAGATTTTTTTCCTTTTAAGTAATCTGTTAAAGGCGCGGACAGGGTTGCAAAGTTGGGAATGAACCGCCTATAATATCCCACCAAACCTAAAAAGGCTTTTACCTGTTTTGTTGTGAGGGGACAGGGCCAGTTCTGGATTGCCTCTACTTTGTTTACTTGGGGCTTGAGAACTCCTCTCCCAATGACATACCCCAAGTACCGAGCTTCTTCCAACCCTATGGAACACTTCTTTAGGTTGGCGGTTAGTCCTGCTTGTCGCAGAGAGTCTATCACTGCCTGTACTTTTGCTAAGTGGCTTTCCCAGTCAGTGCTGTACACAATGATATCGTCTAGATAGGCTGAAGCATAGCGGCGATGGGGACGGAGCACAATATCCATTAACCGCTGGAACGTTGCTGGTGCGCCATGCAACCCAAAGGGTAACACTTATACTGGAACAGCCCCTCAGGTGTTACAAAAGCCGTTTTTTCCTTCGCCGCCTCTGTTAGGGGTACCTGCCAATAACCTTTTGTGAGGTCCAGAGTTGTAAAATACCGTGCTTGCCCAAAGCGCTCTATCAACTCGTCAACCCGGGGCATGGGGAAGGCGTCAAATTTTGAAATGTCATTGAGTTTTCTAAAATCATTACAGAATCTTAGAGACCCATCAGGCTTGGGTATTAGGACTATTGGGCTGGCCCACTCACTTTGAGACTCTTCTATGACCCCTAACTGTAGCATAGCTTTCACCTCTTCCGAGATGGCTTGTCGCCGGGCCTTAGGCACCCGATAAGGCTTTAGTCGGACCTTGGCCTGTGGCTCTGTGACAATGTCATGTTGGATTAGGGAGGTGCGTCCAGGGAGCTCCGAAAAAAACATCTGTATTTCGGCTAATGATCTCCCGGACCTCCTGAACCTGTAAAGGAGACAAAGTATCTGCAATTTTGACCGTGGGTTGGGCTTCTCCTGCCTCGCCCCGAGGTACTGGAGCTTTTTCCATCTGAAACGCTGGCAGCGGACTATCCCCACCAAGGTGCTCTCTATCTTTCCAGGGTTTAAGCAAATTAATATGGTAAACCTGTTCTGGCTTTCTCCGTCCTGGCTGGTGTACCTTGTAGTCTACTGGCCCCACCTTCTCCATGATCTCGTAGGGTCCCTGCCACCTTGCGAGAAATTTGCTATCTATGGTAGGCACAAGCACCAACACCCGATCCCCAGGGCTAAAGGTTCTTACCCGAGCCTCCCGGTTATAGACCCGACTCTGTGACCGTTGTGCTGCCTCCATATGTTCCCGGACCAGGGGTAGGACTGTCTCCATTCTCTCTTGCATTTTTGCAACATGTTCTATCACACTTTTGTGGGGGGTAGGTTGGTTCTCCCAGGCCTCTTTGGCTATATCGAGTAGGCCCCGTGGATGTCTGCCGTACAATAGTTCGAAGGGCGAGAACCCCGTAGATGCCTGAGGCACCTCCCGTACTGCAAACAACAAATATGGCAATAAGAGATCCCAGTCCTTCACATCTTTGGAAACTGCCTTTTTTAACATGCTCTTCAGCGTCTTATTGAACCTTTCTACCAGACCATCTGTTTGGGGATGATAGACCGATGTGCGCAACTGTTTAACATTTAACAACCGGCAGAGTTCCTTCATAATTTTTGACATAAAGGGTGTTCCCTGGTCTGTTAAAATCTCTTGCGGAATTCCCACCCGTGAAAACATACCCATGAGTTCCTTTGCTATAAGCTTAGCTGATGTGTG
Organism: Dendrobates tinctorius; assembly: GCF_039654945.1. NCBI lineage: Eukaryota > Metazoa > Chordata > Amphibia > Anura > Dendrobatidae > Dendrobates > Dendrobates tinctorius. The sequence goes on from NW_027361677.1 coordinate 4,957,972, forward strand.
ACGCAGAGGAATGGCCTCAGGATATCAGGTAGCATAATCTAGAACTTCAAGAATGTGTTGGTGTCCCCTTGCCAACTTATTGAGAGGCCCCACAATAATGTTCCATATTGGGACCTTTCGGGGTACCCATTGCATTGCACACATCGGTTCGGCATAGTGGGACTGGCGGTACCCAAAATTTGTGTCCATGGGCTCAGTCAGGTGGGGGCTGTCAGCTCTCCTATGACCTGGTTCCTGGCACTGCCAGGAGATTATGGGGCTCCTTACTTCCCCAGATAAGTCCTGAGCGGCCCTCCTGGGCTCCGCTCGACGAACCAGGGGTGGGGACTTAGGGAACCTTCCTGTAACCTTCCGGGGGGCCCCTCCCTGTAGCTCTTTGGTAGCCCCATACCTTTCTATGAGGTCTATCACCTGCATGGCATTAGTAGGGGATGCCTGTCCGACCCATGTCTGGAGGGAGTGGGGCAAAGCCCTCCAAAATTTATCAGTCACTATGCGGTCCAGCATGGCCGTGGGGGACAACACCTCAGGCTGCAACCACTTTTGTAACAGGTGCAACAGGTCGTAATACTGGGACTGGGCCGGCTTGGAGGGGGTAAACTCCCACTGGTGTGCCCACTGGGCCCGCACTAACACATTTACCCCAAGACGTGCCAGTATCTCACCCTTGACGACCGTGTAGTCCGCACTTTGCTCTGTGGGTAGGTCCTGATACGCCTACAAAGGTCCTGGGGTCAGAAACGGAGTGAGGACATCCGCCCAATGGTCCCGGGGTAGCTTCTCTCTCTCAGCGAGTCCTTCGAACATCTCCAGGTACGCCTCCACATCGTCCGATTTCTCCATCTTGGGAATCGCTATACGAACCGCTTTCCGGACCTCATGGATTCCCCGGTCAGCCCCTTTTGTCTGCGCTGTCGTGATATGCTGTATCAACAGCTGATTGGTTTCCTACTGCTGCATAGCCTGCTGTCGCTTGGCCTCCTGTTGCTGCTGCCGCATGGCCTCCTTTTGCTGCTGCATAGCCTGCTGCTGCATAGCCTGCTGCTGCGTAGCCTGCTGCTGCTGTCGCATGGCCTCTATGAGCGTTTTTACCGTGGCCTCCATTTCTGGAAAGTTCCCTGCCTGGGTCTCTGCCACTCGTTTCACCCAGGACATAGGCTGGGGTACAAATTAAAAAAAAATAAAAAAACAGCCTGGCCTCACTGCTTCTGCCCACATTCTCCACCAATTGTAGGGACTCGCTCTGGTAAGTAATGGCAGGGCGGCAGTAACGAGGCAACACACAGGCATAAAGTCCAGTTTCAGTCGTTTAATGTCACTTAGTAACCAGCGGGTTAACAGAACATAAGGAAAAACCAAACACATACTCCAGCTTGGAGAACCACCAGTCCCAGACTCACCCCTTTCACAGGACGGGCTTAACTAAGCGGCTGCCAGGTCCTGCGGCCTCCGCCAGGTGCATTCCCGGGGTTCTTCCGAGTCTTGCTGCTATAGTCCTGCAGCATGGGGATCCAGTATACAAGTTTCAGGCTGAGTGTAGCCAAGTTCCTGTAGCTTCCAGAAACACACCACCTTGTGGCAATTACCAACCTCCATTACATAGGGCCCAACCCCTCCCACCACTGAGATAGACATCACATGGGTTGATCACGTGACCCTGACATCATCGCAAGTCCTGTCTTTAGGGAAAAACCCGGCCAAACATTAATCTGCTGGGAGAAACATAAAAAAACGCCCTTTACTGTACCACTATATATATATATATATATATATATATATATATATATATACAGTGGGTACGGAAATTATTCAGACCCCTTTAAATTTTTCACTCTTTGTTTCATTGTAGCCATTTGGTAAATTAAAAAAAGTTCATTCATTTTTCTCATTAATGCACTTTGCACCCCATCTTGACTGAAAAAAAACAGAAATATAGAAAATTTTGCAAATTTATTAAAAAAGAAAAACTGAAATATCACACGGTCATAAGTATTCAGACCCTTTGCTCAGACACTCCTATTTAAGACACATGCTGTCCATTTCCTTGTGATCCTCCTTGAGATGGTTCTACTCCTTCATTGGAGTCCAGCTGTGTTTAACTAAACAATGATAGGACTTGATTTGTAAAGGCACACACCTGTCTATAAAAGACCTCACAGCTCACAGTGCATGTCAGACCAAATGAGAATCATGAGGTCAAAGGAACTGGCCAAAGAGCTCAGAGCCAGTATTATGGCAAGGCACAGATCTGGTCAAGGTTACAAAAGAATTTCTGCAGTACTCAAGGTTCCTAAAAGAACAGTGGCCTCCATAATCTATAAATCGAAGAAGTTTGGGACCACCAGAAGTCTTCCTAGACCTTGCCGTCCAGCCAAACTGAGCAATCGTAGGAGAAGAGCCTTAGTGAGAGAGGTAAAGAAGAACCCCAAGATCACTGTGGCTGAGCTCCACAGATGCAGTAGGGAGGTGGGAGAAAATTCCACAAAGTCAACTATCACTGCAGCTTTCCACCAGTCAGGTCTTTATGGCAGACTGGCCCGACGGAAGCCTCTCCTCAGTGCAAGACATATGAAAGGCCACATAGAGTTTGATAAAAACACATGAAGGACTGCCAGACTATGAGAAATAAGATTCTCTGGTCTGATGAGACGAAGATAGAACTTTTTGGTGATAATTCTAAGCTGTATGTGTGGAGAAAACCAGGCACTGCTCATTACCTGCCCAATAAAGTCCCATCAGTGAAACATGGTGGTGGCAATGTCATGCAGTGATTCAGTGTGTTTGTGGCATTTGTCTTCAATTTCTACTTGGCAGGGTGGCGGGCTACATAAGATTCTGTATGCCTATTCCCCATTGCCAGTTATTAAGTTCAGCTTAACTTGGTCCACATCCCTGCTCACAGGGCATTATTTAGATTATTCCATTTTGTGGCTTCGCCTTTATTTCGGGTTTCTGATTCTGTCCCTAACTTGACATTTTGGTAATGACCCCATGTGACATTGTTTTTTATGGCAATTTGCTCCACCGGCTAGCAACCTACTTGGTGGCCCCACTACGGGGGACACTATGTAAGTCCAGATCCCTGTACTGGGGTTAAAGGGTTGTAAGGAGGTGGCTGGGACCCTCATGTGCCTCCTCTCCCCTGGACATTGTTCACACGATTACATGCGGCACCTCATCATTTATTAATTCAAATAAAATGTTTGTGTATTGTGATGTCATGTACTGTGTATAGGGTTAGGATTAGGGATAGAAGTTAGCATAGAGTAACAGCAGGGTTAGAGTAGAAGGGGGGCATATTAGAGAAAAGATAGGAGTGTTAATTTAGATCAGGCAGCATAGGGGTTAAGCAAAAGCCTGTCTATTATTGTCTGCAGTGCCGATATCACGTTAACAGCATTGCAGTCAATTAGTGAGCTTAGCGGCTCTGAGCACCTCTGGCAGAGCTCCTGAATTCACTGATTGGCAGCAGCTCTGTATCAGGATCCTGTCAGCGCCAGCGGACTGCCACGGCTGAACACGGTAACTCACCCAGACTACAGGAGGACGCGGGGTCCGATACTGCAGGGAAAGTTCAGATAACAGGACCTGCGACACTGAAAGTAGTTTAGCAGTACAAGGACCTGCGATCTTGTGACCACAGGGGGCATGGCTTAGCGTCCTGCTGTAGGAGAGGGCTATAGGGTTCTATTACAGGAATCCTGGAGTAAAGGCTAGGGAAACTCAGGTCAGACAAGCGGGGGTCATACACGGGGAGGGCGGCGCGGTACCAGAGAGACAAGCAGAGAATAGTCAAAACGTAACCAATGAATCATACATAGAGATAGCAACACGGTACAAGGGAGGCAGTCAGAGAGTAGTCAGGTCCAAGGCAAAAGAGTCATACATGGGAATAGCAGAGCAGTACAAAAGATACAGGCAGAACTCGTAACAGGGACAGAACCGGATCAAAACCAAGCAAGCATAAAGTATCACAGTCACAAAGCACACCAGGGTCACACACTCGGCCAAGGGTCTGAGTATAAGCGATGAGGAATGAGCCCACAATGAGGCTATAAAAAGCCTCCCAGAATCTCAGAGTGAGGCCGTCCACATTAACCTCTGAACTACCTAATCCCACAAGCTGAGCAAACCATGACAGTACCCTCCTCTCAACGGGGGGCCTCCGGACCCCCAGGTTTCCCAGGATGCCGGGCATGAAACGCACGAACCAGATGGTCAGCGTGTACTGACTTGGCTGGTACCCATGACCGCTCCTCTGGACCGTACCCCTTCCAATGTACCAAATACTGCAAAGAGCCCCGAACCCACCTGGAGTCCACAATGTGTTGTACCTCGAACTCCATATGTTCCTCAACCAAAACTGGAGTAGGAACAGTGTCAGTACCTTCCCTCACCGACCCCAAGGGTTTAAGTAAAGACCTGTGAAAAACATTATGAAGTTTTAAGGAGGGAGGAAGACGGAGGCGGTAGGTTACCGGGTTCACCACTTCGATGACCTCATAGGGGCCAATAAATTTAGGCCCCAGTTTGGCGGAGGGCAATCGAAGATTTATATTTTGTGTGGACAGCCACACCTTATCCCCACAAGACAGTGTCTGAGCAGCGTCCCTTTTCCTATCTGCAAAACGTTTATATTTCTCCTGAGCCTTAGAAATATTTACACGAACCTTTGTCCAAAGGTCCTTGAGACGATTGACCCCGTCCTCTGCCCCCGGACAACCGGAATCTATCCGAGAAAATTCGCCAAAATGAGGGTTGATCCCATAATTAGTAAAGAATGGTGACCTACCAGTAGATTGGTTTACCCGGTTGTTGAAGGCGAATTGAACTAATGGTAAGGCATCAGACCAGTCATTCTGCAGGGTAGAAGTCAGGCACCGAAGAATTTGTTCAAGCGACTGGTTGGTGCATTCAGTTTGACCGTTGGTTTCTGGGTGATACGCTGAGGAAAAAGACAGAGATATCCCCAATTTTTTGCAGAAGGCCCGCCAGAACTTAGACACAAACTGAGTCCCCCTGTTTGACACAATATTAGTGGGAACCCCGTGCAAGCGTACCACCTGGGACAGGAAATGTCTAGAGAGCGTTTCTGCTGACGGTAAACTTGTCATGGGTACAAAATGTGCCAATTTAGAAAACCTGTCCACCACAACCCAAATAACAGTATACCCACTGATGATGGAAGTTTGGTGATGAAGTCCATGGACAAGTGAGTCCATGGCCTTCCTGGGACTGGCAAAGGCACCAATTCCCCGGCCGGCCGGCAACTCAAGCTCTTAGAACGGGCACATATCCCATATGATGCAACATGTTTCTTGACATCTGAGGCCATTAAGGGCCACCAAAAGACCCTTGCCACTGCTTCCCGTGTGGCGGCTATACCAGGGTGTGCACTCAACTTTGAATCATGGAACTCCCACAGGAGTTTGTTGCGCAAATGCTGCGGGACAAACAATTTGTCTACATGTTTGGGCCTTGGAGCCAAAGATTGAGCCCCCACAATCTCTCGCTCCAATTCTGAAGAAACCTCTTAGAAAAATAGGCACAGGGCCTGAGATTTGTCAGAGAAGCTGGTCCTTGTGACAAAACTGCCCCCACCCCCGCCTCGGAATCATCCACCTCGACCACTAATGGTTTGGAAGGATCCGGTTGGACCAGGATAGGAGCAGATGAGAAACAGTTTTTTAGCGTCAGAAAGGACTGTTTAGCTGATGAGGACCAGTTTCTGACATCTGCCCCCTTACAAGTGAGGTCCGTGACAGGCTTAGTTACCTGAGAAAACCCTTTAATAAACTTGCGATAATAATTCGCAAATCCCAAGAAGCGCTGGAGTCCCCTAAGGTCCCGGGGCTGGGCCCACTCCACAATAGCTTGCACCTTCTTGGGATCCATGCGAAACCCCTGAAGTGAAATTATCAGACCTAGAAATGACAATTCCTGAACAAAAAATGAACATTTCTCGAGTTTGACGAACAATTGGTTTTCTCTGAGCCTCTGAAGCTCTGTTTTAACATGCAACAAATGGGAAACTTCGTCAACAGAATACAGTATATCAGGATATCGTCTAGGTATACCACTACAAAACGGCCGATAAGATCCGAAAATACCACATTGATAAAATTCTGAAACACTGCGGGTGCATTGGTGAGACCAAAAGGCATTACTAGATTTTCAAGCAACCCCTCAGATGTAAGGAAAGCAGTTTTCCATTCGTCCCCTTCTCGTATTCTTATTAAGTTGTAAGCCCCTCTCAGATCCAGTTTATAAACCATTCGGAACCGGAGAGCTGGTTACAGAGATCAGGAATCAACGGTAGGGGATGTGTGTTCCTAACAGTAATTTTATTTAGTTCAAGAAAGTCGAGGCAGTGACGTAGGCCGCCATCTTTTTTCTTAACAAAGAAAAATCCCGCTGCAACCGGGGACACAGAGGGTCTTATGTGCCCCTTACAGAGACTTTCAGAAATGTACTGTTTCATAGCTAGTCGCTCGGGGCCTGACAGATTGAACAGGCGAGCTTGGGGCAATTTGGCTTCAGGAATCAGATCAATGGCACAATCAAATGGTCTATGAGGGGGTAATGCCTCGGCCTCGCTCTCAGAAAACACGTCCTCAAAGTCTTTCAGGCACTCCGGAATACCCTTCAGACTAGTGGAGAACACAGAGACAGATTTTGCTATTTTCATACAACAAATTGATTTATGGTAGCAATCAGCACACTTAACAATCTCCCCAGATTCCCAGTCAATCACTGGGTTATGGCACTGAAGCCACGGCATGCCCAGCACCAGTCCTGCTGGTAATTTGTCCATGACAAAACATTCAATTTCTTCCACATGGGAAGAACCGATTTTCAACGTAAATTTTTCAGAAACCGAAATGATCCCAGTTCGGGTAAGAGGAGATGAGTCGATAGCCACAACTTTAAGTGGTGTGAAAAGCCTTACACGCCCTATCTGGAATTGGGAAACAACCTCAGAGTTGACCAGGTTGAGTGACGAACCACTGTCCACCATTGCTGTAGAACAAAAACAGACATTGTCTATCAACAGTTCAACCCTTAGCAAAACTTTAGAACATGAGGAAGAAAGTACCTGAAGGTCTGGGCAGCCTCCTCGATCACTACCCAGACCTAGTCGTTTCCCGTCACCTTGGAGGACGATGGGCATGAGGGACAATCCTTTTTCCAATGACCAGACTCCCCGCAATAAAAACAGAGCTGCTTCTCACGACGACGTTTCCTTTCCTTCTCTTTGACCGAAGTGGCGCCGATCTCCATGGGTTCATGAGCAGCACCGGTCTCTTTGCTGCCGTAGAATAGGGATGTCTCGGAATGCATGACACCCCTAGCCCGCAGTCTGTGGTCCATACGCACGGCCTGAGTAATGGCATCCTCCAAGGTGTCAGGTGGGGAATGGAGGGCCAGAGCATCTTGGAGATGTTCGGAGACAGGCCTCTGCGGAATAAGCCCCGAAGGGCGGCATCATTCCATGAGACCTCCGCAGCCCAGTGTTGGAAATCCGCACAAAACCACTGAGCCGAGCGTTTACCCTGACGAACACTCATGACCATATCTTCAGCCACACGTATTCTGTCAGGCTCATCATATATGCGGCCCAGGGCATCAAAGAAGGCATCCACTGTCATTCTCTCGGGGGCGACGGGAGTCAGAGAGAAAGCCCAAGCTTGGGGGCACCCCGCAGCAGAGAAATAATAACCCCCACCGTCTGGAACTCGTCCCCAGAGGAACGGGGCCTCAAAGAAAAAAAAAGCTTACATCCCTCCTGAAGGGCCTAAACTCCTTCTTATCCCCTGAAAAGTGGTCTGGCAGTTTGACCGGAGACTCAGGGGATCCCACAGATCCGTCCCTATTGCCGAGACCAGTAGACCCTGCCGCCATGGCCCCGTGCACGGTGTCCACCAACTGCTGTTGTGTATGGGCCATCGTGCGTTGTTCCACATTGAGTTTTTGGAACATTTGGGTTAGCTGTTTGACCTGATCAGCCAAAGCCTGCAGGGGATCCATAGTGCTAATTTGCCCAGAAAATATACACAACTTTCCCCTACCCTAATAAATGTACGGTCGCTTATAATATCAGGATCCTGTCAATGCTGGTGGATTGCCGCGGCTGAACAGGGTAACTCACCCAGACTATGGGAGGACCCAGGGTCCGATACTGCAGGGAAAGTTTAGATAACAGGACCTGCGACACTGAAAGTAGTTTAACAGTACAAGGACCTGCGATCATGTGACCACAGGGGACGTGGCTTAGCATCCTGCTGTAGGAGAGTTGGATCGCCCTCGCACCCAGGGTGGCGGGGTACTCGGTACCGGGCCCGTTGAGCTCAATGGGAGATGTCACGGCAGCTGTGACCCGGTCCGTGGCCCTGGGCGTCCATTGTAAAAGGGAAGATGTTGAACGTGTGGATGATGATTAAAGTTTATAAGTGTATGATTCGTGACACCACCTGTGGTGTTCGGCAATGAAGATGTTAAGCCGATGCTGCAGACAGATCCTTTGGGACAGATGGTGTGGTGCAGCAATGATGCTGTGGCCCTGCACAGGTAGGGCTGTAGTCCCAGGGCAGTGTAGATGGGGAGAGAGTAAGGAGACGTAGATGGTGCCATGTTAGGCACAGCGATGTAGCAGTGCTGAGTGTGTTGGCGCAGGAATAAGTGGAGGACACCAGGGCATGTAGTTCCAAAGCTTTACTCACAGTCTGTTGTGCATACAGGTGCCCGCATCCGTGCCGTGTCCTCCAGGTCAGGAGCTCAGCCAACTTCCAGGCAAGATGAAGTACTCCATTCCAACACTCCGCCAACATGTGCCTTTCCTGAACGTCTCCCTTTTAGCGCCTATTTGAAGTACTCACAGTACTGAGTTACACTGGAGTTCCTCCTTTCAGATGTTCTTAGAACTCTACTTGTACGGCAGACAGCTGTAGCCTGCTTCGGGGACTCCTTGTTACTAAGTCTCGGCTCACTCTCATTGCTGTTATGCCCCCAAGTCTTGTGTGGGAATAAAGTGGTGACAACTTCTATTCCTCCGATGTCTGCTGCAGGACCATTAGTATCCATACAACTTTGGGGACCTGACCCCGGCCATGCGCTGAGAACTTGAGGAAGTGCTCTGCTCTAACCCTAATCCTTAGTTCTTTTCTTCTCCTTACGTTTCATACAAAACTATCTTTCTAAATGGAGAATTAGGCTTTCTGAATATCTCTTTCCTGTGCCAGCAGACTCAGGTCACTGAAGTCTGCTGCAGCACTTCCTTCAATCCATCCCACTCAGGGGATCTTCTCTCACAGACTGACCTAGTCAGACTGACCTAGTCCTAATGATCTCCCGCTCTCTTGTGCAGGCTAAGCTCCACCCACCTCCCAGCACTCTTCGTGTTCCAAGCAGGGAGCCACCAAAGGTGCTTTGCTACACTACTATGTTGTGTGAGATGCAGGTGTTGGAGTGTGGTGAGGTGTCTCCACCTTACCTGAATGGTGGGGTACCACAGCTCAGGAGGAGGTGCAGTACCTCTCTGGCAACTGAACCCTCAGGGGTGCCACAGAGGGCTATAGGGTTCTATTACAGGAATCCTGGAGTTAAGGCTAGGGAAACTCAGGTCAGACAAGCGGGGGTCATACACAGGGAGGGCGGCGCGGTACCAGAGAGACAATCAAAGAATAGTCAAAACGTAAGCAATGAATCATACACAGAGATAGCAACGCGGTACAAGGGAGGCAGTCAGAGAGTAGTTAGGGCCAAGGCAAAAGAGTCATACACGGGAATAGCAGAGCAGTACAAAAGGAACAGGCAGAACTCGTAACAGGGACAGAACCGGATCAAAACCAAGCAAGCATAAAGTATCACAGTCACAAAGCACACCAGGGTCACACACTCGGCCAAGGGTCTGAGTATAAGCGACAAGGAATGAGCCCACAATAAGGCTATAAAAAGCCTCCCAGAATCTCAGAGTGAGGCCGTCCACATTAACCTCTGAACTACCTAATCCCACAAGCTGAGCAAACCATAACACTCTGTCGAAGCAAAATCAGCGCCTCAGACAATAACAGAAACTGGGAGCAGTGGCAGAGACTCCGTGCTGGATCTTGGGAGGAGGAGTAAAGAGCAGTTTATTTGCCAGGAAGGTCGCTCATGGAAGAGATAGTTAGCATACAAATTCAGCAAAGGTATTCAAAAAACTGAAAAGCAATTTTCTGCAACAAATATTTTCTCCCCGCCCGCAGCAAATGATTAAAATGTCTCTCTATACACGCACACAGGAAGAGACCTGTCACTCAAAGGGTGCGGGCAGGTGTCAAGAAGCCGCCAAGGACCTGCCCTTTTGCCTAGTCACCAGTGCAGCTCAGTCTCCGGTATGTTTTAAAGTAAGTTATTCTCTGAAACTCTTCTGCGTTTCAGAGTCATAGCTGAAATCATACAGCCAGTGCCTGTGAATCGGGCAGCATGTATCAGTTTTTCAGGTGCCCTTTAAAAAAAAAAAATCAGATTAGTTTTTTTTAAAGAAATCATTTTATTGAATAAAAATGACATTATTTTCATTACGGTAAACTGCTTAAAATTGCATTTCCCAATCGTAAAAAAGCATAGACCACCTTTTCTCAATATAAAATGTATAGTGCCTCTACCCCTCAAACCGTCCACCGCCCACTCTCGGAAAAACTCCATTTCTGCACCATGTCCTCACCAATCACACATTATCAGTTCCCATTGAACACCATATCACATACATAGCCAGCAGCTTTTGTTTTTAGTCAAAAGATTTTTTAAGCCACCACCACGAAAAGGCAGACTATTTTGACTGGCCCTACTGTACTCGACTCTACTCTATCAAAAGATAGTCCTAATACCAAGTATACTGGCACTTCATAAACCATAAGAATACAACAATTATCGGACTTATATACTCATATATGCCGAACTGAAGAGACGCAGAAATAATTAAAAAACAACGTTTTATTGAATGTATTAAAAGTGTTTAAAAAAAGCAAAATAACCCAGTAGGAGGAATTATACATCCAAGACGCAAGAAATTATGTCAAAGGTAATCATGTAAATATTACTATCTCAGGCCAATAAACCGAAATTAGCAACCACGGTATAAACACCATATTAACTATATGCAAATTGCAAATACACAATTGGTGCCAACATAGTAATGGCTGTATTGCTAATTAAATATACATCCCAACCTTAAATACCCATCTTATTAACTAACATCATCATGGATAAAAAATCCTAAGTAAGATGAGAAATACAAATGAACAATTACCTCATATAAACAGGCGTCTGTGACAGTACATGGCGTGACCTCCCCAACCCCAACGCGCGTTTCGCAGTCGCTTCTTCCGGGGGCGTGACTGCGAAACGGACTCCCTTGATAAAGTGCCTGTGGCGGGCGCGAAACGTACGTCGGGTGTCGTTGCATGGGCCTTCACCTCCTCTGCTCCCCGGTAAGCAGCCTGCCTTTACTTGTTTCCACACTTCGGTCATTTGGACCGCTGGGCGGGTCGTCTCCCGGGTTCTCTCTGGCACAATTGCGCAGTTTTGATATGCTGATACATATGTTATTTACTATTTAAGAATCCTTCCACATGTCATTGATTCATTTATGTTCAGTGTCTATTGGACTTGCACATTGACCCCTCTGGATGGTTTTTTTTTTTTTTTTTTTGGCGCTCTAGACATGTACAACTATGTACAATACACATTTAATTGAGTATGCCATATTTGACTATCTTTTACCATTAGACACATGTCTGTTATGTGCAATGCCCATGGGCTGACTGAACGTTGTGCCATGTAGATTTCGAGCACTGGTATCATTTTATTTACCCTGTCCTTGTCTGTCCTGATTGTTGTATCATTGGGGCTTATCCCCCCTATTTTAGTCAACTTGTATACTTGTCAGCACTTGATGTGAGTACTAATAAAATTTATACTTTTGCATATATTTTGTATCCGTTACTCCGTTTTCTCCTTTTTAAGATTAGCATATGGAGTGGTAATCCATGCACAAGGCGTTTTTGGACCATGGTCACCGCCTTGTCTCGTTCTCTGATACTGGGCATTATCATATATGTATAAAATAACATATATCTAGAGCCCGGCTTCCTGAACACATTCCCTACTTTTTCCCAAAATTCTACACTATGTAGCTGAATACAAACGTGCATCCACCATCAATGTATAATTAGTTATTATGTAACCCACCGTTCCAAATATAAATTGTAATCCACCACTTTGCCCCCACCAACTATCAATAGCCACTTTTCCACCAAAATAAATAAATTAATTGGAACCTGTACTCTTTATCCCAAGTCATTACCAGTCACACGTTTGCATCCTCAATGCCTCCCACTCTGTACCTCCCGCTTCCCTGCTTCATTATTTACATGCCTCCCTCTTCCCCAATTCATTATGTCATATCCTCTCCCTCACACCCTCAATTCATCAATTACTCGCCCCACCCTAAATTCATCATCATTTACTTTGCCCCACCCTAAATTCATTATTATTTGCTCTCCTCACCGCCAACCCTCAAGTCATCATTTGCTGTCCTCCGTCTCCCACCGTTAATTCATTATTTGCTGTCACCTACTCCAATTTATCATTATTTGCACTCCCCCACCTCAACACATTCATCATCATTTGCTCATTCCCTAGCCTATTTAATTAATTTCATTAAAAAAAAAAAGTTTTTCATACTTGCCTCTCATATGATCCCCTGCAGGCGCAGCTCTGCTTTTGGTGTCATGGCGAGTGGTGCACATACATGTCAGCGTGTACGCGCCGTCCCCAGCGTGTCACAGGAGAGGCAGAGGGACTCCCTTGGGCTGTTCCGTGGACCTCCAGGAAGGCTACCTACGCCAAGATGTGCGCCGCCAATGGCGGAGCACTGGCACGAATACTTCATTATACCCTGGGACCCGGTGAGTAGAAGCACAAGAGAGTGGGCCTGGACTAGGTCTGGCCCCCCCATCTTTATTTCCGCTTACCGAGTCCCATTCAACAGTAAGGGCAGTAATGCCCTGATGGCAGCCCTGAAGGCAGTCTCAGAATTATTTACCCCTTCATGACAAGTATCTTTAGTATTTAGTAGAGTCTGTCTGGCTGTTATAACTTGCTGTAACATGATTCTTTTCCTGACACCAAATTTCATCAGCATTCCTGAGGAATTTTAGCCCATTCCTCATAGACAATGGCCTCCAGGTCACTAGTATTTTTGGGTTTGCTGCATACAACTTCTTTAAATCCCACCAATTTTTTAATCAGGAAACTTTTCCGGATACTTCAGAAACTCCCAGGACTTCTTATAAAACTAGTGTGCATTAGTTCAATACTGGTAAGCTTATATTCATGAATTTATTCTGAAACTTCAAACTAAGTCTTGGTGGACTTTGAGGTATGCTTGCAACCATCATCTTGTAGGGAGGTCCTATAGCTTTCTGATACTTGATTGAATTTATCTTGCTCTCCACACGCTACAGTTTTCCAATGTTTCTGAGCCACACACCAAGCTTCACTGAGGGGCATCACTGGTCAACCGCCATACTTCACTGTAGGCATTACAGAACCCTTGCCATGCTTCACTGTAGGCATCACCGAGTCCCTGACATGCTTCACTGTAGGCATCGCCGAGTCCACTAAATTCTTCACTGTAGCCATCACCGAGCCCCCTACATGCTTCACTGTAGCATCACCGAGCCACCACCGTATTTAACTTTAGGCACTAGAGAGCCAATGCCATGTTTTACTGTAAGTATTAGAAAGACACCGCCATCCTTCACTGTAGGCACGATAGTCTTTTCAATGGATGTTTCATTCTTTCAGCCATATCGCTGATCCACATGCCTGAAAAGTTCTAATTTTGTTTCATCGCATCATGGTTCAGAATCCAAGGACTTCTGTGTCTTAAATTTTATAGTTTTAGCATATTGGAGGTGACTTTCTTGTGCTTTTGGTTTGGGTCAGTAGAGGTTACATCTTGGAGTTTGGAAGACCTTCAGTGTTTAGTTTTCACCTTTCTGTGCAAACTGAAACCCCAGTGTCTGCTGCTACCAAATGTTGCTCCAGATCTTCTGCAGTCACTGGAAGGATTTTGACTACTTGCCTACAGGAATTTCTAGGAAAACTCAGAGGTTTTGTTATCTTTTTGTGTTTCCTTGTTTGTGCAAAACAACAATGTCTACCCTTAAGTTTTTGGACTCTTATTTACAATCGGGGTATATGATGTGTTTTATCTCATGCAAAACCCAATGAACCCTTGTCTCCCAGCACACCTGATGCCATCCTTGATCATAGCATCAGGTGTGCTTGAGACAAGACATGGTTTGCAAATGCGTGCATTCACTTGTTGTGGCCGCATTGCGTTTTGTTGGGTTTTTTTGCCGTGATTTTGGCTTATTGTGGTAAAACTATGCTTTTTTGGCAAAGATCTGGAACATGTGAACATAGTCTTCTGGGGGATTCTGTTCACTGAGATGAATAATTCTGAGACATCAGTAGTCATCAATAGTGTCATTTGTGTTATACTAGTTACGTTGAGCTATTTACATTGTTTTTGTTTCATTGGTTTATTGCAAACAGTGGAAAATTTGAAGATTTTGTATACAGTCTAACTTGCCATGGGGGTTGAATAATTTTGACCGCACATTACATGCCACGAAGAACACACTGCAGTTTTACCTCCTCCAGCAATGAACGGTGAATTATTCAGTTTTTCAGTAAATACAAGTGTGTACATTTCTTAAAGTGGTTGTCTCTATTTCTTAAATGGGTAAAATTGCAAAGTTCTTGTAAAAATAAGAAACTTTTCCATTTACCTTTTATTAAGTATGCACTCCATTCTGACCAACAGAGGGATTTTTTTTATTTTATATTGTACAGTTTGTTGTCTAGGTCAGAGGCCACGCTTCAGTCTCAGTCTGACCGGTTACCTATGGGTCGCCCTCCCAGGGCTGTGGGGTACTCGGTATCGGGCCGGTGTCAGCGGGATGTGTCACAGCAGCGGTGACCCGGTCCGTGGCCCTGGGCGCCCAAGTAATGGGCGAATGGAAATGGTGGAATGTAATTGAATGCATAGTTCGTGACGCCACCTGTGGTGTTCGGCAAGTGAGATGTTAAGCCGACGCTGCATGCAGATCCTCTGGGACTGATGGTGTGTTGCAGTCAAGATGGTGAAGCTCCCCACAGGTGGAGCTGTAGTCCCAGGGCAGTGTAGATGTAGGGGTAGAGGAGAGGCACAGGCGGTGTAGAAGCTGGTACCCAGATGTAGTGGTACAGGGTGTGTTGGCGCAGGAATAAATGGAGGACACCAGGGCTTGTAGTTCCAAAGCTTTACTCACAGTCTGGAGTACACACAGGTGCCTGCCTCCGTGCTGTGTCCTCCGGGTCAGGGACTTAGTCAACCTCCAGGTCAGATGGAATGCTCCCTTCCAACACTCCGCCAACATGTGCCTTTCTGAACGTCTCCTCTTATAGTGCCTTTAGTGTGAAGCACTCCTAGTACTGAGTTACACTGGAGTTCCTCCTGACAGATGTTCCCAAGAACTATACTTGTACGGCAGACAGCTGTCGCCTGCTTCGGGGACTCCTTGCTCCTGAGTCCCAGCTCACTATCAAAGTTGCTGTTGTGCCCCAAGTCTGAGATGGGAGTAGTGCGTTTACAGCCCACTACTCCTCCGGTATCTGCTGCAGGATCATTAGCATCCATACAACCTCGGGGACCGGGCCCCGGCCTTGCGCTCAGAACTTCTAGGCAGGGTTCTTCCTCTAACCCACGTCCTCTGTTCCCTTTTACTCCTACGTTCCGTACTAGTCTTTCCTTCCCATGGAAGATCAGGTTTCTGTTCAATGTCTTTCTCCTTCTTTCCTTTCCCATGCCAGCAGACCCAGGTCACTGAGATCTGCTGCAGCACCTCCTTCCTCCATCCTTCTCCCAGGGATCTTCTCCTCTCACTCCTCGCTGACTGACTGACTGAAATCCTAAACCTTCCCACTCTTTTATGTATTCTAACTCCACCCGCCTCCCAGCACGTTTCATGTTCCAAGCAGGGAGCCACCAAAGGTGCTCTGCTACACTCCAAGCAGGGAGCCGCAATGTGGCTTTGCTGATCTACTGTGTTGTGTGGGATGCAAGTGTTGGAGCGTGGTCAGGAGCCCCCAACCTACCTGGATGGTGGGGCACCACACCTCAGGAGGAGGTGCAGTACCTCTGTGGCAACTGAATCCTCAGGGGCGCCACACCTAGATAAGGGAGCACATGTGCAAGCAGGTTTTATGATTCATCCCCGATACGCATAAAAATGGTGGCCGCTAAGAAGCCTCATTACTTCATTCATCGCCGAAAATGGCAATTTTGAATAAGGTAATAGTGTATCACTATAACCTTATGTGAACGGAGCAAGCTTAAAAGGGACATGGACGCCCAACACTCATTGGGAGAAAAGACTAAACTGCCTGGTCTGATTGCCCAAAGAAGCTATTAAAACAGTGGTGTCCCTTGCTGTCACAGGTTGTGAGAACTATTCAGGAATGGTTTGAGGAACATGAGAGGAGAGTTCAAGATGTTGATTTGGCCTTCAAAGTCTCCAGATCTTAATCCAATCAAGCATCTGCTTGCAACTTGGATTTAATGGACCTTGCCACCAGATACCACAGGACACCTTCAGAGAAGTCTGGTAGAGTCCATGCATTGACAAGTTATGGTGGTTTTGACCTCACAGTGTATAGTTTCTTGATCTTAAAGGGAACTTGACATTACCAAAAACACTATTAACCTGCAGCTACAGGGTAAATCTAATCTCGTTTACCTGCTGATTAACCCTATATCTATAGGTAAATGCCATTTTTGGTGACTTGATGTCAGATTCCCTTTAAACAGTCAGCAGCTTGTAGTAAATATTGGCGTTTTCAATCTCTGTTCTTCCTTGTTTTGCTCTTTTTTTTTCAGAATGGAACCAGTTTCCATGTCTTCGACCAAGGCAGGTTTGCCAAGGAAGTCCTGCCCAAGTACTTCAAGCACAATAACATGGCCAGTTTTGTGAGGCAGCTAAATATGTGTAAGTATATCATTGAATGCGTCTGTTCAAGCAAAATGGTCAGCGCAAGAAATCGGACAGCGCGTACTGTTTCCATCTGTGTTGCATCCATGTGGTCGCCATTTTTCATTAAGCGTACGTCCACACAAATGTAGTTTTGGCCCTTGTGCTTTCCTTGTGCGCAGCAGATTATGTAGGAAAACGCATTTGGCCTTTCGTTTTTATAATACTAGGTGTAAAATAAATGAATGTCAGATGGATGTCAAAAACAGGCGATTTTTCATACGCTCATCTGCACTTAGCGTTGGGCAGGCGCAGACGGACGTAGATTCTCTCATCCAGTAGAATCGGGCCAATTATGCAAATCACACTGTGATCATACTCTGATCAGAGTGTGATCACAAAATGATCCGATTCTCTTGGCTGAGGAGAAGATGAAGAAAAAAAATTCTCTATGTTCTCCTTTCTATGAGGGCGCAAAAATTGGACAGCACTCAATTGTCATCCGAGTGTAGTTCGATGTTTCCAGCGCACTCATTGATTTGTTTTCCCAGACAGTCTCTGCCTGAGGAAAAAATCATGGCCCCATAGACTAACATTGGTCCGATGTTTTGTCGGATCACACTCGGACCAACAATACCCTCATCTGCTCCTGCCCAATGCTAAACTTTAGGGGTTTTTTCTTACATGAGAAAAAGGGATGGCACACTGATAATAGAATGGGCACATAGGCCAAAAATGTATGAAAATCAGATCCAGAACACTGATCAAAGTCAGTCTGTTTTTATTTTTACCTGCGGGCAAAATAACTGACCTGTGAATTCATGATATTTAGACCATTATATTTTTATTTTTAGATGGATTTAGGAAAGTGGTGAATATTGAACAAGGAGGACTGGTGAAGCCCGAGAGGGACGACACAGAGTTTCAACATCTGTACTTCCTGCAGGGCCATGAACATTTGCTGGAGCATATCAAGAGAAAGGTGAGACTCCACTCTGCTTTAGTATACAATGAAGACTTTTGGACTAATGGCGATATCGACAGGTTTGGCCGATGGTCTAATGTGTAGCCATATAGACTGTAAGCCCTCGTGGGCAGAGTCCTCTCTCCTGTACCAGTCGGTGACTCATTTTATTATTGTACTTGTTTTTTGTTATGTATACCTCTTTTCATATGTAAAGCGCCATGATTCTCCCTGAGATAAGGCGCCAGCCGAAGTGTGAGTCGGAGGCTCTCTCATGAAGAACACAGGAGCGCTCCTTGGTATGGGAGTTTGCTGAGATGGCTGTCAACCGAACAGTCAGCAGAAGCATTGTTTGGCCAACATCCATCTAATGTGTATGATCAGCTCAAGAATAAAACCTTCAAAAATCATGTTAGTAGTTTAAAAAAATTATTTGATAAAAATCTTCTTCATTCTTAAAGTAAGAAAGGGGTTAAAGGGAACCTGTCAACTGATTTGTGCTGCCCAAACCACAGGCAGCTTGAATCAGAGCCATGCTGCATTTTTCCGGTATTTCAGAAAATATATAATTAGTAGATCCGACTGGGTACCATGGCTGATGATGAGACCAGTCCGGCGCCGCTCTTTTCCAGCTAGAGGTTATTCCATAGCAAGAAACCTGTCAATCATCTGCAGCAGCGCTCGGAGAAGACAAGAGAGCTTCTTGAGTGTTTCAGAGAAAATATTCCTAGATGCAATCGTTTGGCCAGGCTCTGATTCATGCTACCTGTGAATTGGGATCAATAAATCAGGTGATGGGTTCTCTATAATGTCTTCAAGCCTATCAATTTATACATTTAGGCCGCTTTCACACGTCCAGATATTTCCGGTACCAGAAAACACAGTACCAGAGATATCCGTGTCCGTGTGGCACACGTGTGCCGCCTGTGTGCCGCATCAGTACCACACGGACGGCCGCTGGAAATGTAGCGCTACAGTAAGTGCTGCTCCCCTGAATGTCGTGCTGAACGCGGCTGTCGTTCTCTCTGCTCTGCCGGCAATAGCGTGAGAAGGGAAGAATGAATGAAAAAAAAAAACAATGTGGGGTCTCCCTTATATTTTTAACCAACCCGGCAAAACGAACAGGTGCAGGCTGCTATTCTCAGGCTGGTAAGGGGCCATGAATATGGGCCCCCCCCAGCGTACGACCAGCAGCCCGCAGCTGCCCAGAAAAGGCGCATCTATTAGATGCGCCTATTCTGGAGCCTTGTTGGGATCTTCCCACTTGTTCTGTAGAGGTGGCAAGTGGGGTAATAAGGGGTTAATGTCACCTTTCTATTGTAAGGTGACATTAAGCCCGGCTTAGTAATGGAGAGGTGTCCATTACTAATCCTATAGTAAGTAAATGGTTAAATAAACACACACACAGTAAGAATAAAGTCTTTTAATGAAATAATACACCACACATTTTTTCCATCTTTATTGCACTGCTAATCCCATCTCGAATCCCTCCAACTCCGGTAAAAAAAAAACTAAAAAAAAACCAAACAATATACCAGACCTGTCCGGCGCTCAGTCAAGTCCCACAGTGTAAATCCATATCTGTGGGTTAATCAGCTTACAGCCGGAGCGGTGCTAATGCAACCGCTCAGGCTGTAAACTACTGGGGAACTACTGTAAACTACTGGGAAAATGACGGTGCTGAGGTCACAGGAGTTCATGCCGGCAGTGAACCCAGACTAAGTGATGTCACCGCTCGTCACTAAGCCTTTGCGCGCTGCTTCCCAT
This sequence comes from Dendrobates tinctorius, assembly GCF_039654945.1. Taxonomy (NCBI): domain Eukaryota; kingdom Metazoa; phylum Chordata; class Amphibia; order Anura; family Dendrobatidae; genus Dendrobates; species Dendrobates tinctorius. The sequence goes on from NW_027361677.1 coordinate 4,977,766, forward strand.
TCACTCCCCAGTAGTCTACAGCCCAAGCGGTCGCATTAGCACCGCTCCAGCTGTAAACTGATTAACCCCCAAATATGGACTTACGCCGTGGGGCTTGACTAGCGCCAGACAGGTCTGGTATATTGTTTGTTTTTTTAACTTTTTTTTTACAGGAGATTGAGGGATTCGAGATGCTATTAGCAGTGTAATAAAGATGGAAAAAATGTGTGGTGTATTATTTCATTAAAAGACTTTATTCTTAAGGCCCCATCACACACAGTGAGATCGCTAGCGAGATTGCTGATTTTGTGATGCAACAGCGATCTCGCCGTGTGTGACATGCATCAGCGACCGCCCCCCCCCGCTGGGTATCGCTGATCGTGCAGAAATGTCCTGGGCCATTTTTTGATCGTTGGTCTCCCGCTGGCCAGTACGCATCTCTGCGTGTGGCAGCGGGAGACCAATAATCAGTGAACTCCCAGCGCTGTAAGCAGGCGCTAGGAGCTTGTATCCAAGATAAATATCAGGTAACTAAGCACACGCATCGCTCAGTTACCCGTTGTGTACTTTGGATACCTGAGCGCTCGCGCTGGGAGCTGGTATCCAATGTACACAGCAGGTAACTAAGTGACGCGCGGGCTTAGTTACCCGATATTTACCTTGGATACCAGCGTCCTCGCTGGTCCTGATCACTGGTGAAATCTGCCTGTTTGACAGCTCACCAGCGATCATGTAGCAAGGCACCAGCGATCCTGACAAGGTCGTATCGTTGTCGGGATCGCTGGTGCATCGTTTAGTGTGACGGGACCCTTACTGTGTGTGTGTTTATTTAACCCTTTACTTACTATAGGATTAGTAATGGATAGTTGTCTTATTGACACCTCTCCATTACTAAGCTGGGCTAAATGTCACGTTACAATAGGAAGGTGACATTAACCCCTTATTACCCCACTTGCCACCGCTACAGGGCAAGTGGGAAGAACCCGACAAAGCTCCAGAATAGGCGCATCTAAAAGATGCACCTTTTATGGGCAGCTGTGGGCTGCTGTTTGTAGGCTGGGGGGCCCATATTTGTGACACCCCAGAGTCTGGTTGTCACAGTGACATTGCCTGCCTCTAAGAGGTGAATTCATGCTTGGAGGCAGAAAGGGGGCCCCCATGCCAGGTAACATAGATTAAATCACAATTCCTGCTGCAGGTCAGAAAAGGGAGCTGCCTTATAAAATATGGCCAGCAGAGGGAGTTGGTGAGTCAGCTAGAAGTGAGCTGAGGGTGTTGTCATGGAAACGAGAGCAGCTGTGAGCTGTGAGGAAATGACAAGGCAGTTGAACGTGAGGTAAAAAGATCTTTCTGGAAGATCCTGTCAGTTCAAGACAGGGAGCTGATCTGTGAGGAGCTGGTGAGGGAGAGCTGATCTGTGAAGAGGGAACGGACATGAGCAGAGATGGAGAGGCTCTGGGGAAGCTAAAAACTGCTTATAGCAGACCCCAGATCGAAGCTCTATTGGAGAGAAAGGGAAGCCAGAGTCCTTGGTGGTCAGGAGCTGTATGTCCTGATCGCCGAATCTGAAAGTACAGGGGATTGTAAATTCCTGTGCGACATTGAACACCTGAGGGCACGGCAGCAGATAAGGAGCCCGGGGCCGACGGTGAAAAAGACGGTACCCGTGGAATAAGCTCACGCTGACAGCCGTACAGGTTAGTGAAATCAGCACGCAATTTAGGGTCGCAGCATAGTTATATACAGCGGAGACCCACACACAAAGCGCAGAAGGAAGGTCCTAAGTCCCCACCTGGCAAGGTGGATCCCCTGAATGCCTCCAGGCAAGCTGGACTCATTCAATCACCTGTATGTGGCACTCCGGATTGCAACTAATTACCAGTCAAAGGTAAAGAAATTGCACCTCTCTGTGTCCTCCTCTCATTTCTCTGCACCCCAACGTTAACAGCCATTTTGACTATTAATCTAACATCTTTGCCCTGGGACTATTGCTCTACCTGTGGAAAGCTATTTTCACCTCAGCTGCGACACACCAACAGTCTCAGGGGAACAACACCGCAGCGCTGGTCACCTCTGACCAGAATACCACAGGTGGCGTCACGTATTTAACCATCTATAAACTTTATCTTCATTTTTATCACATCACCAACAACTTTTCCCCTTCCCCTTTCATCATTTTTATTTAATGGACGCCCCAGGGCCACAGACCGGGTCGCCGCTGCCGTGACACCATCCCCGTTGAAGTCGACGGGCCCGGTACCGAGTACCCCACGGTCCTGCACCGCGCGCGCCCTCTCGCGCGCCCTCACGCCCCGGGCGCTCCATATTCATGGCCCCTTAGCAACCCACACCTATTAGTTTTGCCGGGTTGGTTAAAATAATAAGGGGGACCCCACGTCATTTTTTTTTATTCACTCTTCCCAGCTCGCGCACCACATGCAGGGGAACAGCACTTACAGTGGCGCTTCTTCCCAGGCGGCCGTCCGTGCTCACGGAGGACAGTGTACACTGTTCTCCGTGTGCACGTGTGCTGCACAAGTTATGGCCTGTGTGTATAGGTCAAAACCAACAAGTCTGCGTGTTTTGCACACGGATCGTGTGTCCGTGAAAACCCGCTGACATCTGCATAGACCCGTTCATTTGAATGGGTCTACGGGTGTCTGTGTCTCAGATATGTGAGAAAATGGTCACTACACGTACCGGAGCCACTGACGTGTGAAACAGGCCTTAGCTGGGAGGACACAGGAAGTTTCTTTTACTTATTATGCAGCTATAAATTAACTATGTATTAACCACCTAAATGTGTGTACAGAACACCTATACTTATGAAGAGTATAAAATATACAAACACTCCAGCAAGCCCCTGGAGATTGTTGGATATCACAAGCTATGTATTTCTTATTCATAACAGCCATATAAGTTGAATATAAGTTGGAGTGGTTTTTATTCTTTCAATTTTGGTGGCCCTGCTGAGATTCACAATCAGGAACTCCTGTACACACCATAAGGCTATGTTCACAGGACCAAAAAAAAATCATGCTATTTTCATCCTGAAAACAATGATGATTTTTCATCTGAATTGTCACTTGTATGGTATCCATTTTTACATCAGCAGTTATTAAACTTTGCAAGACCAAATATTGTTTGCTATGTTAATGAATTGCAAGTGTATCTGTAAAAATCGGATGCAATATGGATGATCCGTATGGGATCCGATTTTTTTTCTTTTTTATAGTCAGGTCTCATCTGAAATACAGAGGAGAATAGTGCACGCCGCAATTTTTTGGCACAGACATTTGGTCTGTATCAAAAAAAACTTCATACAAACAGTCCAATTGAATAACAGTGCTTTCAATTTTTTTCACGGACAGCTCTCAACCCGAAAATATGGTGTGAACGTAGGCTAATAGTGAGATTTGGCAAGCCTGAAGACATTAACTCCTTCTTTAGTTTAACAGGTCTTTAAAGGTGCTGGATGGAGTTTGAGTTGGGGCTTTGTGTGTCCTGTCATGTTCTTTCACACCAAACTCCCCCCACCATAACCTTATGGAGCTACTGGGACACAGTCATGCTCGGACAGCAAAAGGCCTTCCACAAACTGTTCCCACAAAATTAGAAGCCTCATCTAAATCCCTTAGCATTAACACCTCTTCATCAAATTTTACAGTTGGCACAATGCAGTTAGTTGGCATTCACAAAATTTTGACTGGTAGGCCATCAAACTACCAGATTAAGAAGGGTTTGCTGTCATTCAATAGAATACAATTCTGCTGATCTAAAGACCAGTGGTGACTGCTTTGCACCACTCCATCCGACACTCTGCATTGTGCTTGGTGATGTAAGGCTTTAATAACTGCTCGGCCTTGAAGATCCCAGTTTGTGCTGATGTTAATACCAGAGGAGGTCATTACTCTGAAGTTATGGTGATTTTTCTGCCCTCTCCTCCTCAGCACTAGGTGACCCCACTCTGTAACTCTATGAATTCAGTGATGAAAAGGTGTACCCGATACTTTTGTCTATAAAGTATATTGCAATGTTCTATAACCTGACCAAGGGTTTTCTGCTTAGTGAGATTTATGATGTATCATTTAGACATGCCGTAAGGGTGTGAGCAGAGGAAGCTATAGTTGAAAATTGGTAAAACCCCATTTTTGAAAAAAAATTTGCCTTAAATTGTGTCATTCTGCATAGGTGTCTGTTGTGAAAAGCGAGGAGACAAAACTCCGACATGAGGACGTGAGCAGACTGCTGTATGAGGTGCAGAGCCTGCGGAGTCAGCAAGAAAACACAGAGTGCCAGATGCAAGATATGAAGCAGTGAGTCCATTACCGCCTGCAGAGATGTGACACACAATCACAAGACATTGATTGCTCAGTGTATTCAGGCTCGGGCTTTACTTACTGTCAGGAAGTCACAGTCCACTTTCTATTAAGTCTCGTAAACTTTAGCTATCGGCCGAAGCATCATTTATCCGGCCGCTATCTCTCCCGATTCCCTCATACATAGGAGCGCACCCTCTGCCTAGCACTCTTGTGCTCTCAATGAAAAAGCCACTCTCAAAATCCTCTGGTAACAGCTTCGGCAGTCCGAAATCAGACATGCCAGATCCTTATCTTTTCTGATCTATCGAAGAACAGTCGGTAGCCTCTTATACATCAGACCTTCTGCCAAAGCAATCAATATCAGCGGTTTCAGCTGACATTAGTCAAAAGTGAACTGAGGCCTTTACAATAGATTTGCCAAGATTCTGATTTAGGTTGGCAAATTTGAGCTCATATTAATACTCATACAGTTGTGTGAAAAAGTGTTTGCCCCCTTTCTGATTTCCTATTCTTTTGCATATTTTTCACACTTAAACTTTTCAGATCACCAAACAAGTTTAAACATTAGACAAATATAACACAAGTAATCATAAAATGCAGTTTATAAATGAAGGTTTGTGTTTTTATTATTAACTGGAAAAAAATCCAAACCTACAGGGCCCTGTGCGGTCACTGTGGTTCACTGGAGTCCCAAAGCTTTAGAAATGGCTTTATAATCTTCTCCAGACTGATAGATCTCAATTACTTTGTTTCTCATTTGTTCCAGAATTTCTTTAGATCACAGCATGTTGTCTAGCATTTGAGGATCTTTTGGTCTACTTCATTTTGTCAGACAGGTCCTATTTAAGTGATTTCTTGATTGAGAACATGTGAGGCAGTAATTAAGCCTGGTGGGTGTGGCTATAGAATTTGAACGCAGCTTCCCAATGATGTGATAAACCACAGTTAATTTAAGGGTGGAGCAGTCCCGTTTTCACACGGGGCTCTGTAGGTTTGGATTTCTTGTTCCCTTAATAATAACGACCTTCATTTAAAACTGCATTTTGTGTTTACTTGTGTTATCTTTGTCTAATATTTACATTTGTTTGGTGATCTGACACATTTAAGTGTGCTAAACATGCAAAAGTATAGGAAATCAGGAAGGGGGCAAACACTTTTTCACACAACTGTATGAAGTGCCAAAAGAGTTGCACTATTGCATTCTACAATCTGTCGCAAAAGATGCATGTTAATACCCAAGATAACGCCTGCATTTGTAACAGAAGTTGCAAAACTTTTAAAGAAGTTTTCTGATCTCACAACTATATATATAAAACACACTCATTCTGTTTTTACATGCCTTGCTCTTTGTTGTTTTTACCCGGCAAAGGGAACCTGTCATCTGATTAATGCTGCCCAAACCTTGAATTCAAACCTATATTGTGCACTTCATTCACTGCAGTGATAAACTTAATTCCTGGCAATGTCCAGATGCACAGTCTACTCACAAGGCCATTAGTGGTTATTACCGACCACTGTATTATGATTATTACTAACACTATCCCTTTCCTTTTGCTAGGCAGAATGAAGTCCTGTGGAGAGAGGTAGTCTCTCTAAGACAAAACCATTCTCAACAGCAAAAGATTATTAACAAGGTGAGTGTATAAAGCCTTATAGTTGGCATGCAAATATATTCATGTTTTGGAACTTAAAGGGGAATAGAGAAAAAAAAAAATAACTAATGAAAATTCATTACAACTAAGTTCCTAAACACCTTTAATTAGCAAATCACTCTCATTATGTCTAGGGAAGTAATCACGGTCTTGTTACACTGTCAGAATCCTGTCCTAGAATGTTAAAGGGGATCTGTCACCCCATTTTTCCTCTATCAGCTGCCGGCACAGCCATCAGGAGCTTATCTACAGCATTCTGTAATGCTGTAGATAAGCCCCCGATGTAACCTGAAAGATAAGAAAAAAGAGTTAGCTTATACTCGCCCCGGCGTTCGGTCCGGTCCGATGGGTGTCGCGGTCCCGTCTGGCACCTCCCATCTTCATACGATGCCATCCTCCTTGCTTCTCCCTCGGCTCCTGCGCAGGCGTACTTTATCTGCCCTGTTGAGGGCAGAACAGAGTACTGCAGTGCGCAGACGCAGGACCTCTCTGACCTTTCCCGGCACCTGCGCACTGCAGTACTTTACTATGCCCTCAACAGGGCAGGTAAAGTACGCGTCCGCAGGAGCCGAGGGAGAAGCAAGGAGGATGGCATCGTATGAAGATGTGAGGCGCCAGAAGGGACGGCGACACCCATCGGACCGGACCGACCGCCGTGGTGAGTATAATCTAATGTGTTTTTCTTATCTTTCAGGTTTCATCGGGGGCTTATCTACAGCATTACATAATTCTGTAGATAAGCCCCTGATGGTGGTGCCGGCATCCGATAGGAGAAAAATGGGGTCACAGATTCCCTTTAATAGGACTGGAACCTGGGAGCATGTGCAGTGGGAGGCTCCACTGCTGTGACCTGCAGATAAATTACCATATAGCATATAATGTCAAGCTGAAACCAGGTCACAGCAGCATTTTAAAAGACAAGGTGTAGAGCAGTGTGAGCAGCCTCTTCTTACCTCAGCACCCCTGCTATCTCAAGTGTTAGATCGGACAGACAGGGTGGACAGCAGTGTTAGCAGCTTATTCTCTCAGTACCCCTATTATCTCAAGTGTTAGATCAGATAGACAAAGTGGATAGCAGTGTGAGTGGCCTCTTCTTACCTTAGCACTCCTGGTATCTCCACTATTGGGTTATTAGATCAGATAGACAGGGTGGACAGCAGTTTGAGTGGCCTTTTCTTACCTCGGTGCTCCTGGTACCTCCACTATTAGATTATTAGATCAGGTAGACAGGGTGGACAGCAGTGTGAGCAGCCTCTTCTTATCTCTGCACTCCTGCTAGCTTAAGTATTAGATCAGACAGACAGAGTAGACAACAAAGCCAGCGGCTTCTTCTTACCCAAGTATGCCTGGTATTTCTAGTATTATATCAGACAGAATGAGTGTACAAGAGTGTGAGCAGTCTTCTTGCCTGGTATCTCCAGTAAGAGATCAGATAGACAGGGTGACCAGGACAGAAGTATGAGCGACCTCTTCTTACCTCAAAACCTCTGGTATCTCCAGTATTGGTGGTATTTCCTGATGAAGGGGGCATGAGACCCCTGAAACGCGTAGAATAAAACCACTGCAATCATACAGCATTCTCCTGGAATTTGTCTAAAGCGGCAGCGCGGAATATAGCTACAAACTCCCTTTGGATTCATCTGGTATCTCCAGTAAGAGATCAGATAGACAGGGTGACCAGGACAGAAGTATGAGCGACCTCTTCTTACCTCAAAACCTCTGGTATCTCCAGTATTACATCAAATAGACAGGGAGTACAGCAGTGTGAGTGGCCTCTTCTTACCCCAGCTCTCCAGGTATCTCCAGTATTAAATCAGTTAGACAGGGTGGACAGCAGTGTGAACATCCTCTTCTTACCTCAGCACTCCTAGTATCTCAAGTATAAGATCAGATAGACAGGGCTGACAGCAGTGTGATCAGCCTCTTCTTGCATCAGCACTTAAGGTATCTCCAGTATTACATCAAATAGACAAGGTGGACAGCAGTGTGAGCAGCCTCTACTTACCTCAGCACCCCTGGTATCTCCAGTATTACATCAGATATACAGGGAGGACAGCAGTGTGAGAAGTCTCTTCTTACCTCAGCACCCCTGGAATCTCCAGTATTACATCAGATAGACAGGGAGGACAGCAGTGTCAGCAGCCTCTACTTTCCTCATTACCCTTGGTATATCCCTCAGTATTACATCATAAAGACGGGGGGACAGTAGTGTGAACATCCTCTTCTTACCTTAGCACCACTGGTATCTCCAGTATTACATCAGACATACATGGAGGCCAGCAGTGTGAGCAGCCTCTTCTTATCTTAGCACTGCTGGTATCTTCAGTAGTAGAATATTTACTGGGAGCATATCTTACATCTTATGCTTGGGGACAGAGCCTCCTGTCCTATGAACATTCTAGGACAGGCTTTTGACAGTGTAACAAGGCAGCAGCACTGTAAGACTGAGAGGAGACTTAATAGCTGTCTACAAATATCTAAAGGGCTGTCACATTGTAGAAGGATCAACTTTATTCTCATTTGCACAAGGAAAGACTAGAAGCAATGGGATGAAACTGAATGGGAGGAGACACAGATTAGATATTAGAAAAAACTTTTTGACAGTTAGAGTGATCAATGAGTGGAACAGGCTGCCACGAGAAGTGGTGAGTTCTCCTTCAATGGAAGTCTTCAAACAGAGGCTGGACAGACATCTGACTGGGATGATTTAGCGAATCCTGCTTTGAGCAGGGGGTTGGACCAGATGGCCCAGGAGGTCCCTTCCAACTCTACGATTCTATGATTCTATGATTCTATGATTCTAATAGCATGAATCTAGTGTAGAATTGTGCTGACAAATCAATGATGTGAAACTGAAAATGCTGCTCTGTTGATGCATATGGCAAAAGATAATCCTCTACCATATGCATAAACATGGTAGCACTGCAGATCAGAGTCAGTTATAGATTTGGAAAAAGACGATATAGAGCTACATAATGGACAGTTGTAAATGACTCTAAAGAGAACCGTTTACCAGGTCAAACATAATTTGAGTTCGCTCTTATTTTATTTTTGCTACTCCCAATTTTTTTTTTACTTGCATTCTGTTTAAGAGAGATGGTCCTTTTTATTTAGTCCAACTTTGTATGGTCATTATCAAGAGGGCGTTACTCCCAAAGTAATAATACAGAGCAGCCTAAAGACGTGTCCCCAGAGAATCTTGTGAACCACACCACCTTGGTAAAGACCATGCAAATTTGGTTTACCTTTAAGATAGGTCATCCATAGCAGAACGTTGAGGGGTGTGACACTTGGATAATTTAATCACAAATTGATGTGCATAAAAAAAGACTATTCACAAATGAGTTATATGTACCCCAAAGGAGCAAATACACAGTATTATTAGTATATATTATATAGTGTTATTATAAAGCACTTGTTTGTAGTTGCCTTAGTGTCACCTTCTAAAGTTAGTTGTTATCGATGCATATAAGGGGTGATGGGTCAATGACTTCTGTAACCAACACCTGATTCTGTGCTTTTTCATGACAGTTAATCCAGTTTCTATTCGGACAACTGCCTCCCGGCCCCTCCAGTTCTGGGATAAAGAGAAAGATGTGAGTGCCTGCAGGAGATCACCCCCACCCGAGCTGATAAAACCCCCCACCAACAAAATCACAAGCTCAGCGAGGCCCCGAATGCAGGTCACCTGACCCGCTCACTCTACTGATGGGCGCTGAATGGTCCTGCTGAGTCAGATCTGCTGACCACCGGCTTTCAATATTCTGTGTGCAAAGTGCCCTCTCAGCTCCTGGGACTATTGTGGGGGCAGAGAAAGAAAGGGAAAAGCATCCAAAAATAGGCAGATATGCACAATAACCCAATATCGATAACAATGGATGGAAAGATTTCAAAAGTATTATTAAAATGGAGCAAAACTTAAAGGTTTTTCCCCTAATCCATAAAATAGGGAATAACTTTTTGATTGCTGCTAGGACTCCAATGATACCAAGAATGGGGCTCTGAAATTCTAAGAACAGGGCTCGTCTTGAATGGCGCATTCTCAACCTCTGCTCCATTCATTGTCTATTGGACTGTCGGAAATAGTGGTGCGCAGCGCTCAGCTTTTACCGCAGTCCCATAAACAATAATATTAAGAAAAACTAGCTGCAGTGCTGCTATTTTTTTCTTAGTTTTATTGACTTGGTTGTCCTAGCTTGCACCTGTTCACACTAGTTTGGATGTGCTGGTCATTTTTTCCCTTTTGTTCCATAAACAATGACTGGAGTGGAGATTACGTCCCATTCTCAGGATCGCTGCTGGTGGTCCCAGTGATCAGACCCTCAGTGGTCATCTCCTATCCCAGGAGTAGGGAAGATCCTAAGAATGAAGGGATATATCTTTGTTTAACCAGGAGTGTAGTAGGAGCTGTCACAACCAGGTCCTGGTGCCTGAGGGATCTTTTGGGAAACCTAAGATAACACTAGTATGAAAATTGGGCCATGTTAAGGATTTTGCAGGAGCCTTGAGTTGTGCTCGGCTTTTTCCGAAGTCCCATAAACAATAACTGGAGCGGAGGTCAAATCTTGTTCTCAGGATCACTGGTGGTCCCAATGGTCGAACCCTCAGCAGTCAGTAAGTTACTCCCTATCCCAGCAGTAAAAAAAGATCCTAAGAATGAAAGTATATGTCACAAATCTGTTGTCGGCTGTCCCGTGACAAGGGCTCCTTCCCTGTTCCTAACGCTAGGGGCGCCCTAGTTTGCCCTGTTCCCCAGATTACTTCTGATGGTGAAGATGCCAGGGCTACAGACCATGCCTTAGCTCCTGAATCTGCCCTCAGACGGTAACCTTCCCCCACCCAGGGAAGAGGGGCGTAGTAGTGTACCATAAGACACCAACCAGACTAACAAGGTAATAAAAATAGAAAAAAAAGGAAAATACCAAACATACAAATATACACACACAAACAGGGGACGCTGTCACAACCAGGTCCTGGTGCCTGAGGATTCTTTTGGGAATCCTAAGTTAACACTAGTATTAAAATTGTACCATGTTAAGGATTTTGCATCGGGGGCTGAGGCGCTTCGAGTTACGTGTCGGTATGTAACTATGCAATGAATGTGTGACCATGGCCCGTGACTGGAAGGGGCTAGAGGAAGCGCAGAAGTATAACACTCTACATGCCTATCATGTTCAAAGAGTTACTTCCTCCTATTTACCCCTGTAGCTTAACTTTTAGGATTGCCGAAAGGTAGAAATCCAAGGTACGATGTGGAAAACCAGTTAAACAAGATGAAGCCTTTGTCACGAAAATCATTAGTACAAATAGAGTTTGTGTAGAATATGCCGCACTTTCAGGGCTGATCTTCTTTTGTCCTTGTGTCAATCTGATTTGTGATTATTGCCTAGATTTAAATCTTCTGATAATACCTTTTCTATTTCAGACCACTTATGTTGGATGATGGAAACTCTGCCCTACCGGTGTCCAAATTTAGTAGACTTCTTCCTGTAGATTCACTGCATGACCCCTATTACATACAGTCGGTGAGTTTTCCTATTATTTTCTTGCTTGGGTGGCAAAGCATTTAGCTATACATAATAATTAAAGAGGGGTTATCAAGACCCTTTAAACTAATGGTCTATCCCAAAATTAGATTGATGGGTCCCCTACTTGACCAATTGTTTGAGGGCCGGGCCAACACTGAAGCATCTTTTTTTTTTCTTTTTTTTTTTAACAGATTTTTTTCTTGTCTGTAGTCCACATGCCGTAAAATCTTGATGGGATATGTTCACTGATTACATCAGATATAGTTTACCATACTTGCCAACTTTTGGCAATGGGTGACTGGGAGGTGGATGAAAGTCTTGTGCTGAGCAAATTAACAAGAATTTCACCCATAACTCTGCCCCTTTTTCTATTGTGCCTTCTGGCCCCCGCCCCTTTAATGCTCATTTGTATAAACCGGCTTTGTCTATTGTCTTTTTTTTTCTTTAAATCTCCTTCCATATGCGATATAATATAGAGAGAGCCACGAAAGAAACTCCATTACATGGTCAGTTTTTTTTATAACATGACCTATCACTTCCTTGGTAAGAGGAGACCAAAATATCAAACCTTTCTCATATGGGATTTGGAAAAGGAAAAAAAAAGGGCTTCTCTAATTTAGTAAAGTTCTGGCCCTTTAAGAGAAGGAGACTGGAGTTGGCTGAAGTTGGGCTCTTCACTGTCTCACTATTTTGACAGCTTTGTGAGACTTCCTTCTTCTCAGCTGATAGATACCACCCTGTAGGGGAAGCTGTGTACACCTTGTAAACACACATTTTAGCAAGACGTGCAACATTTTGGGTGAAAAAGTCACATAAATCATTAAAAACAAAAATAAAGAACATTTCTAATTTTGCCCAATTTTCACGAACCGCGTGCCCCATTTAGAAGAATTTGACCCAAAATTGGCAACAAATACTAGAACGCAAGAAAAGAAAATGACTTACAAGAAGTTCAAGTGATGAATCGGGGCCCTAAATTTTTGTCTTTTTTTGGCAAATTTTTCAGCTAAAATGTTCCAAACTTTGCACAAAAAGTTTCAGATCTTCATAAACTCAGCACTCCAGGGGAGGATTGATAAGTTTATGTACATCTGAAAAGTTTGTGCAAAGTTTGGAACTTTTTCATCAGCAAACATTTTGCGACTTTTTAAAAAGTCGCAATTTTATGAATCATCCGAAAACATTTGGATACCAAATACCGCGCCCATATGGATGAACATAAAAAACAACCCACAGCGTAACATACATAAAATTAATTTAAAAAAGGCAACACTTTAAAGGAAGAAAAAGGCGCAAATGAAAAAGGTGAAAAATATGAAAAAAAATAGAAAATAAAAAGGGTGTAAATGCAATAATGAATGGGACCCGATGTGTTTAAAAGTGAAATATCCTTTGTTTGAGGCATTAGTATCCGGTTTTGCTGGTATTCCATTTCAATCATTCTGATTTATGCTGCAAATGGCAATAAATATGTTCCTTTCAGCAAAGCCAAACCCGGAGGGCATGAACTAAGTAAATAATACGACGAGTCTCTCTTGTACAATCGGATGATCAGCTCTGAGTCACTGGGAAAAAGTGCTACACATGTTTGGTGGCTGGACCTGTTTTGTTCTGTAGTATTAACACAAGACTTTAAAAAGAACATTTTTGGAATAGGATTTTGCGATATTCATCATGTTTCACCCCAGGCAATACTCCCTCAGGGGTTTTACTGTTTTTTTTTTTTTTTAAAAAGGCTCAGACTGGTTAGAAAGTCACCGATCCCCTGCAGCTCTTGTTCCAGCACTCATCCAGTCCATGCTGGTCTCTACTTCCAAGTCCCTTCTCGACACCCCAGAAATGGATAGAAATGACAGATCCGATGATCTTAGGCCGAGATGGTTCACTGTGGTGACCAGTGATCGTCATACCCAGCCTGGTGTCTCAAGCCAGGACTAGGAGAATATCACGTCTTTGATTATTATCTGAGAATCTGCCAGAGAAGTAGTTCTGATGGTCTGACAGAAGCGTTTGTAGATCTTTTATATCTTTTTCTGAGCTGATAAATGACCATAGACCACATTTACAGGAAAACAAAGAGCCTGTAAAAGCCAAACGGTGCAAAAGTTGCAATGAAACACAATTACAGAACTTAATTTTAGCCCCAAATGTATCCGTCTAATTAAAAAAAAAAAATCAGTATGAACATCCCCTTTAAAATTCTACCACCACTAGGAGGAGATTAGGCATTTACCTTCTGTATGTATTACCTGTATGCAGTGAGCTCTGGAGCTCCCCCCAGTGGCAACTGCTTTCTTTCATTTATTTTTTTTTTTTTATTTCTTCATTGATCAGCATCAGCACATTTATGTGGACCTATTAACATAAAGAAAAATTATGTCTAGTGGGGGACATTAGGTTTAAATTAGTTTAAATATCTCCCCAATGCCAGATGTTAGAGGAAACTAGGATCAAGCAAGTGAGATTGCATTAAAATGGCGCTGCTTTATCTTGTGTGATGGTCATATTTGGTTTGAAGTGTCTCATACTAAATTCTCTACATAGCCACCTACAGGTCCAACGTCCTCATTAAACAGCCCTGCGGTCAGTGCGGGGCCCGTGATATCGGACGTGACAGAGACTCTGCCTGCCAACTCTGTGACGGCACAGCCTAATGCTGATGGGGAGAGGTAAGAATTCCCGCAACATTTACCAAGAGGTTGGAAATTGATGCTTCGGGCGAGTAAAGCATTTGACTGCCTTCTATCTAATATATATCACATTTTACACAGGAGTGTAAGAAATGAGAATTGTTTCACTGTCTATGATCTGAAGAAATCAATCCTATTTATGTGATTTGGGAATTTAATAGGTTTTCCTATGAGAAACATGTATCTCCTATCCACTGCATAGGTGAAAAATGTATATTGGTGGGTGATCAACCACTAGGACACCTCATTATTTATTAGAAGTGGGTCGCCAAGTCTTATCTGAATTATGGATGAAGCAGTGTTGTGTATGTATGACCACCAGATAGTGTGCATATGTTACTGCTGGAAAATGCGTGTGACCACCAAGTAGTGCGCATGTGTGACCACCGAGTAGTACGCATGTGTGACCACCGAGTAGTGCGCATGTGTGACCACCGAGTAGTGTGCATGTGTGACCACCGAGTAGTGCGCATGTGTGACCACCGAGTAGTGCGCATGTGTGACCACCGAGTAGTGCGCATGTGTGACCACCGAGTAGTGCGCATGTGTGACCACCGAGTAGTGCGCATGTGTGACCACCGAGTAGTGTGCATGTGTGACCACCGAGTAGTGCGCATGTGTGACCACCGAGTAGTGCGCATGTGTGACCACCGAGTAGTGCGCATGTGTGACCACCGAGTAGTGCGCATGTGTGACCACCGAGTAGTGCGCATGTGTGACCACCGAGTAGTGCGCATGTGTGACCACCGAGTAGTGCGCATGTGTGACCACCGAGTAGTGCGCATGTGTGACCACCGAGTAGTGCGCATGTGTGACCACCGAGTAGTGCGCATGTGTGACCACCGAGTAGTGCGCATGTGTGACCACCGAGTAGTGCGCATGTGTGACCACCGAGTAGTGCGCATGTGTGACCACCGAGTAGTGCGCATGTGTGACCACCGAGTAGTGCGCATGTGTGACCACCGAGTAGTGCGCATGTGTGACCACCGAGTAGTGCGCATGTGTGACCACAGAGTAGTGCGCATGTGTGACCACAGAGTAGTGTGCATGTGTGACCACAGAGTAGTGTGCATGTGTGACCACAGAGTAGTGTGCATGTGTGACCACAGAGTAGTGTGCATGTGTGACCACAGAGTAGTGCGCATGTGTGACCACCGAGTAGTGCGCATGTGTGACCACCGAGTAGTGCGCATGTGTGACCACCGAGTTGTGCTCATGTGTGACCACCGAATAGTGCACATGTGTGACTACCGAGTAGTGCACATGTGTGACCACCGAGTAGTATGCATGTGTGACCACGAGTAGTGCGCATGTGTGACCACCGAGTAGTGCGCATGTGTGACCACCGAGTTGTGCACATGTGTGACCACCGAGTAGTGCACATGTGTGACTACCGAGTAGTGCACATGTGTGACCACCGAGTAGTATGCATGTGTGACCACGAGTAGTGCGCATGTGTGACCACCGAGTAGGGCGCATGTGTGACCACCGAGTAGTGCGCATGTGTGACCACCGAGTAGTGCGCATGTGTGACCACTGAGTAGTGCGCATGTGTGACCACTGAGTAGTGCGCATGTGTGACCACTGAGTAGTGCGCATGTGTGACCACTGAGTAGTGCGCATGTGTGACTACAGAGTAGTGCGCATGCGTGACCACCGAGTAGTGTGTGCATGACCACCGAGTATTGTGCATGTATAACCACCGGATAGTGTGCACGTGTGACCATCGGGTAATGTATATGTGTCACCACTAGGGAGTGTGCATGTGTGTCGACTGCTTCAATTGAGATGGAATGGAGCGGTGATCATGCATAGTTACTACCACTTTCTTCACACAGGGACATAGGACTCACATTCTCATGATTAGTGGGGGTTCTGCATTAGGACCCCCGCCCATCATACAAGCATCCTTTGAATGGCTTATACATTTGGCTTGTGGGATCATGATCCATCCAATGAAATGTCTCAGTCCATTGCCTTTCCATTGCAACTGCTGATGTACCGTTTAGATACCTATAGACCCCACACACAAGAGATCGCTGTCAGCCCAATGATCATTCAGCTGATGGTCATCTTCCCTGGACTCCTACGACTTGGCCATGCTCTCCTGTGTTCTCTATGAGAGAGACGCTGCCAGGCCTCTCTGGCAGCAGCTTAATTCCTGAGGAACTAAAGGATTGGCCATGGGACACCCAACCGGCCCGATGCTTCTCTGCCTTGACATCATCTCTCAGTCTAATGTGTACTAGGACCTCCCTACTCTCCCTTGTCGGCTGATGTTAGTGGGTTTGCAGGGCTTTCATCTAATGTGTGCGAGGTCTTAATTTATGTGGGGCAGATTATTTTGGCCCTATATTAATTGATTCATTTGTCTCATTGTGTTTGCTTTTACTTCTAGGAGTAATTGTCTTCTACTGATTAAAGAAGAGCCCATCAGTCCAGCAGTAAAGGGACCTTCCGAAGCGGACGTCCCACTGAGAGGCTGCACTGCCTGTTCTGACCCTCCAGTGTTGCCAGTTGCAATGGTTCAATCTATATTGGAAGGAAAAGAAACCTGTAGCCCACCCCAGCCCTTAGGATCCCAGCAGCTGGAGGCGCGAGGACGGAGGAATCCCTTGGAGAGGTTATTTGATGCTTTGTTTCTTTATCCACTCTATTAGACATCATTTGCCTTTGAACCTTTATTAGCTTTCCTATATTTTGGAGACTAACTTAAATCCTTTGTGGCCTTACAAGTGATTTATGGGGAGGGTAATATTACACTGGGATCAAAGATTTTTCTCCTTTTTATTTTTTTTTATTTTTATACACCCTAAAATCTTTTTTGGCTTTGCAGCTGCTGCCTGGCATTGAGCACTGCTGCTCAGCTTATATGTAGCCAGAATTCCCAAGTCTTTATTCCATTTGCTCATACATGTAGATGATTCCTAAAAAATGCAGGAATAAAATGAAGCCATTTATTTCTCCAGACAGGACTCTCTTGACGGGACTGACGTCAGTATGGAAGGACTACAGCTCCTGCTCAGAAGTCAGCATTACAGTCTGGATTCTGCTGCTGTTCTGGACGTAAGCATTTTTTTCCCCATAAAATGTGTGAATTTGGGGCATGTTTGATTAAGCATGGTGTGAATGGCATGATTGGTTGCCAGTTTGCGCAAATGCATTTTTTTTTTTACACTTTTCTTCCAATTTTGTGCAATATGTTGAAGGTTTGAACTCCACTATTTGGAAGCTCCCAATTTTAAATATATGGCCAGCCTAAGGCTGCAACTAATTAGTGTATATCAGTAATTGTCATGACCCCCCTGGAGGTTTTTCTTGGCTTTCCCTATGTTCCATGGTAATGTACTAAGTATGTTCCCAATTGTAGTTTATAATATTAATACATTTTGCAGGTTTTTAGTGCTGGCCTCTGTGTTGGTGAATGGAGTCTTCCTGCCATGGATCCCAGTCTGTCACCGGTGAGGATGCTTACGTTAACCTGGAACTAAGGGGCTGGGCCTGACCCCTGTAAAACATCCCCATACCGTTATCCCTTCTCCGTCAGATAGAGACGTGCGATCCATCATTGCACAGGACACGTTTCCTCCAGAGTCTAGTAGTGATGGCCTTACACCACTCAATCCGATGCTCGGCATTGTGCTTGGTGATATAAGGCAGCACGCAGCTGCTCGGCCATGAAGCTCCTGATGAGGGCGCAGTGTTTGTGCTGATGTTAGTACCAGAGGAGGTTTGGACTTTTCTGCCCTATACTCCTCAGCACTTGCTGACCCCGCTCTGTAATGTTACGGGGTCTCCACTTTGTGGCTGAGTTGATGCGGTACCTTTCACTCCTCAATAATATCACTCACAGGTGATAGGGGGAGATTTAGGAAGGAAGAAATGTCATGAACGGACTTGTTACACTGGTGGCTCTTATTACAGGACCGTGCTGGTATTAGTGAGCTCTTTATGACCAGCCATTTTGTCATGTTAGTGAAGGCAGATGACTTCCCGAGGTATACTCCGGGGGGATGAGGGACCAGTTGTTATACACCAGGGGGCGAGGGGCTTGATGTTATTCACTGGGTGGTGAGGGACTGGTTGTTATACACCAGGGGGCAAGGAGCTGGATGTTATACGCCGGGTTGTGAGTGGCTTGATGCTATACACTGGGGGTGAGGTTCCTGTTATACACCAGGGGGCAAGGGGCTGGATGTTATTCACTGGGTGGTGAGGGACTGGTTGTTATACACCAGGGGGTGAGGGACTGGTTATTATACACCGAGGGGTGAGGGACCAGATGTTATACACCAGGGGGCGAGGAGCTGGATGTTATACACCAGGTTATGAGTGGCTTGTTGCTATACACTGGGGGTGAGGTTCCTGTTATACACCAGGGGGCGAGGGGCTGGATGTTATACACTGGGGGTGAGGTACCTGTTATTATACACTGGGGGAGGCTGGATGGGGGGTGAGAGACCAGTTGTTATACACCAGGGGGCGAAGGGCTGGATGTTATACACTGGGGGCAAGGGGAATGAATGAAAAACCTGAATTCGGTGATTAAGACGTGTCCAAAACGTTTCTCCATACATTGTGTTTACTCTATTTAACTATGGTTTTTACTCAGATACAACAACTCTCAGTGGACCTGGAGAGGAATGTCGTCGAAATGCCTCCTAAAGGGCTGACTCCTCAGTTTAGCTCCCCTTGCTCAGGTAAAGCTACTGCATGGAATGTGAGGAGGCAGAGGTCACAAGCTGTTGGGTCATTCTCCCTGGCTACTGCTGTAACGAGTGGTAGACCATAGGTGGACCCTGATCCATCGTTGCTGTTTCTCCTCCTTTTGAATGTTTTAATATTGACGCCTTATTCTCTATACATTTTGCAACACTTTTTAAGTGGTCTTTCTTTTTTCTTTTTCTTTTTTTTTTGCCTTCGACATCTTTGCTTTTCCAGATGTGTTAGACGGATTCATGAAATTAGATTTTTTGGATGTATTTTCAATTTGGCTCATTTTTGTGACTTTTTTGACAGGATTTGCAACTTTTGGTGCTAAAAATTTGCAAAAAAAAAAAAACCGGTTAGAGAAAGGAAAAAAGTTCATCTTTGATTTTGATGTTTACCCTCCAGTTATTATATATTCCTCTCATTTTTAAGGTTATGTAATAGATTTCTGATATTTTATAGGAAAAGAACCAAATCTGGAGAATACGGTGCCGTTCTTGACGGAAGACATGGTGAACCTGGCAGGATCCTCGTCACTCTTCAGTGCAGAGGACAATGTGGCGTCCTACCTGTCTAGTGGGGTCCTTCAAGGCGATGCTACCCTTAGACTGTCCCCTCCGGAGGAGAGGAATGAGTGACCTATACATGCAATACATAGAGTGCCACGGTACTGCAGCGCTGTACGTACAATAATTGAAAATGGACCTTCTGCGCCGTATACAGTATATAGATAAAGGATATTTCCACAATCCAAGGGTCCGAAAACCAGGCCCGCAGGAAAATATTACATCCGGTCACCTACTTTATCTCTATTCTCTGCGGACACAATATGGAAGGATAAAAGGCTTGTGTCAAATTGAATGTATTTTCTTATGTCAATTGCTTAAAAAAAATAATATTAATGTCTTCCAGTTCTTTTAGATCTGCACAGTTTTACTAAGTGCTCTACTACTATACTGTATATTGCAGGAGGTTCATTTTCAGCGAAGGGGAGAGGTAGATTTGGGGTGTATGTGTAAAGCACGCCCAGGCTTGAATGTATGAAAAGTAACGGGATCCAGGAACAAAGCAGAAAATCTCTGCGGAGCCATTAATGCTTTGCACATGAATAATATATAGTAATTATAATTAAAAAAAATATATATATATATAATATATTTAAAACTGATCCCGCTAGACCCCACCATTCTTTTCCTTTGCATTGGGATATGGTAATTAATGGGGTATTGCTGAATGTAATGAGTTACCTGCCGTGAGCTGCTAAGGATTCTGGGAAGCACTGGTAATTTTTAGGTTTTTTTTAAGAATTTTTTTTTAACAAAGTTGAGCTTTGTTCTGTATATATATATATATTCATAATTCACGTGTGTGTGTGTGTGTATATATATATACATATACTGTATATCCAGGTTAAATAATATATGCTTGTGTTGGTATATGAGAACTTTAAAAGGAGCCTTCTACGCACCCCCAAACTATTTATATGTCTGTGTGGCCCATTAAAAGATAGGCATGTTGATATTTTTAAGACTCCCAGTGATCTTCCAGCAGCGAGTGATTGGGTTTTGAAGTTCTGTATGTGTGTGTCTGGAAGTGCATTGGGAGGTGACGATGCACTTCCAGCTCCTCTGCCTCATGCCGTATATCAGAGGCACCAACCTGTCAATCAACCAGACGAGGGTGGCGCTAGGCAGGGAATGAAGTGCAAGGCCGAGGAACTGGAAGTCAGACACATATATACAGAACTTCAAAACACGATTTCCCGCTGCCAGGCTCCCTTCCCTTTTAATATATTTCTGGCTTTTATTGTAATTTGATGGCTTTCTATATGTAACCAGAGCACCCTTTATACTATTAAGGGTTCATTTGTAGCTTTGCCATTTGCTCAACCGCCGTACGGCATCCTAGACGGGTTATTTTTCGCCACAGATATGGGCTGTGTGGATTGCCAGTGGTCCTAAACTGATTTGAACTCCTGATTTTGTTGTATTGCCAAAATGAGTGGGAGACTTTATTAACCAATCTGAGTTTAGCTTGTATTTTGTCACCGGACATATGAAACATGGACTCGGATTTGGTTGCCATTGTCTAAGGCTAGATTTTAGGCAAAAAGTTGACCAGTCACCCATACTACCCAATCGGGTTCTAGTTATCAGGAGGATAGCAAATTGAAGAGGAGACCTGATTGGCTTCTCTACGTTTTGTCTACTGTTTCCATGTGGCCCTGTATATAAATACTTTAGGGACCACATCAGTAATCTGAAGTCGTTGGACAGGAACCTAGAGAACTTCAACCGACCGCTATCTCTCCCTTTTCCGCCAATTTTTCTCTCTCCCGACATAATCTGTTGGTAGGCCCCTACACACTAGATAATTGGCCAATCCCACCAAAATTGGCGGGTTTGGACTACTGTTACTCAGTGTATATGAGGGTCCCCTGTCTGTTCTCTGGAAAGAGACGCACTTGCATACTAGCAGTGCGTAGACCAGTTCTGTGAAAAGCTGGCCGGCAATGTTAGGAAGTCCGAGGCTGGTAGCTACTTCAGTTGCATAAGTCCGAAATACCAGGGAGAACAAAGGGTTTCCTAAGGACAATTATCTCACAATTTTGGTCAAAAAATATTGGACTGTTAGTACCAAACTGTTACCTGCTGTACTCTGCCATGATTTCAAGAGTTATTCACATCTACAGAAATGATTACCTACCTTGGCACAGGTCATAAGTTGCTGATCAGTGGGAGTCTGACCACTGGGATAGACTTCTGCAGAGCTCCATTCTGGAATCAGTTGGGGTCCCTGCAATTAGACCACAACTGATCAGAAAGTTCCCATGGATAGGTGATCACTTCTAAGGATGAGAAGTTCCTCGAAACTGAAAAATTGAGTGTGTAAAAAGGTGATATGCAGGTGTGTATCACAACCTTCCCATAACACAATTTCTGATAGGACCAACGTTAGCCGACGTAAACCTAGAGTCTAAAATATAAGAACTCTAAGATCCAGATATTAGAAATAACTATGTGGTCGGTCTCAATTCACCGGATGGTTAAAGGCAATTAATGCACTAGTCCCAGAGCGAGATCCCATATGGCCCATACAAATGTCCTCGCTCTTAGAAACCCAACGATCAACGATACCGTCTTGGAAAATCCCCATTTACTATAATCTACGTACATGCTGATTCTACTTCTACCAAAGTATGTTAATATTTGAGGTGTAGTGTTCTTATTTATTCTTTTTTTTGCTCGTCTTATTTTTCTAAACAAGCATTGCAGTTTTCAGTGTGCATTGAAGGGCTGAGTTCTTTAGATAAGTCATCTTATTTATGGGACTGGTGCATTAACCAACGCCTTAATAGATCACCTTCATTGGGTCAAGATATTTTTTTTTGCGATGTTGCTAGGAATTTAAATATTAATATATCTGCCTTACACAATTTACAAAATTATTAACTCCATGGCCGTTTTGTGTTCTTGTAGGCTTGGGTGAAACCTTTAGGAAGGTTGGCCAAGAAATTAGACAAGGGCTACATGGCAACGTTTGGTCTCACGATTCAACCTCCAGGTTTCCATTGACCTTGTTCCCCATAAATAAACATGGAGGTTAGTCCAAAGATTTTACCTTGGCCCCGATGGCCCCAGCCTACACTTGACCCTCTTGGCAAGAACTGAAATTACATTTTCCCAAAAGTTAGGATTGTTTTCCAATCACCCAAAAGTTTATATGCCAGGGGTTCCACGATGGAGAGATCTTTGGAGACCCTGTAGCCTTTCTATAAAATATGATCCAAAACATGATGTCATAGTCCACCTTGTCCTCCCTCCAGCTAATAAAGTATATATTTATGGAGAGTACAGTTGGCCAATAATGGTATAGCTTTAGAATAGGTTTTATGACCCAGGGAAGATTGAAGATCTATGTATCATGGCACCCCAAGTAAGATGTTACATCTTGAGGAACGGATCCTAACAAAGCGGCTGCCCTGAAAGATTTATGTATGGTACCCAATAACCAGTAAAGCAATACAGTATTTGTCCCCTGGAGAAACTACAATGTATTGGTAACATGTACACATTCAATTATGAAAAAAAGTCCATTTGGACTCTACTTTATTTTATTACATCCAATCAGTGATGAGCTCTGTTAGGGACTTAAAGCGAATCTGTCATTAAATTTCACAATACAAACTGCATACATATTTATTTACACCACTTAAACCTGAAGAGGCGGTTGTACTTATTTTGAAAGTATATGTCAGAATCTCCGCATAATCTTAATATTAATATCTGCATATTGTGAGTTCAACTGTATTCAATATCTGCCCACCCTTCCTGACAGGTGCAGCTTGTACTGAGCAGTGTGAAACTTCAGCAGAAGCAGAGAGGAGGGACACTGAGGATCAGTTGGCTTGGTGGGCAGTGGTTCAGCAGCAGAGAGGAGGGACACTGAGAAGCTGTCAGTCAGGCTGGGTGGGTATAGATTCAACAGCAGCAGGGAGGAGAAACAATGAGGAGCTGTCAATCAGGCTAGGTGGGTGTAGATTCAACAACAGCAGGGAGGAGGGACACTGATGAGCTGTCAATCAGCTGAGTTGGGCAGAGATTGAGTGTATACAAGCAAAAAGGACTATACATACATTCTGACATGGATTTCTAAAGTAAATACACTAGTCTACTTAGGTCTAAGGGATCTTTTAATAAAGATAGCAGTTTGTATTGAGACATCTGATGACAGATTCACTTTGCAGCTGTATACAAGCTAAATATGGATGAAACATAATTGTACTAACAACCATCTCCCCTATCAATGTACCTGACAAGGATCAGTGTGACTGACAGCTGTAGAATCAGCGTGACTGTATGAGATCAATGTGTATATTCTGCGACTGTCAATAATACATGTATTTTCCTATTAAAACATGATCTACAATACGTGGTGATGGAAATGTAGCAGACTTCCTCATATTTGTTAGATCTGCCTTACTTTATATACCCCATAGATGTCACTGGTAGCCCCCCATAGATGTGACTGGTAGCCCCCCCATACATGAAGCAAGCTGGTAGGGTAGCCCCTATCGATGTGGCTGGTAACCCCCCATAGATGTGGCTGGTAGCCCCCTATAGATGTGGCTGGTAACCCCCTATAGATGTGGCTGGTAGCCCCCTATAGATGTGGCTGGTAACCCCCCATAGATGTGGCTGGTAGCCCCCTATAGATGTGGCTGGTAGCCCACCATAGATGTGACCGGTAGCCCTCTCTCCTCTTAGCCGTGTACATTGTGGCTCTACAGTACTCCAGTCTGATGCACTAATAAGACCTATTTGCACTATGCTGTAAATTTGTATAGTTTTACAAACAGCCCAAATTCAATAAATGTTGTTTTATCACGGTGTTTGCCTGAGTCACAGTTTGTTCTAGGATAGATATTTATTTTTATTGCACAATCCGGATCTACTGTTCCCACGAACGAGGGGAGTGGACGGCAGTAATGCTGCTGTCCGGACCTGCAAGTAAGCAGCCTCTGCATACAAAGGAAAACTAAAGGATGACGGCTGTCCCTTCTGTCTGCAATATACACTGGCCGGAAAAACTGACCATTGGACACACGGAATAATTTATCCAATTACACAGATGATGTGCCGAAAAATATGGTGTTTGTGTGATATATATATACTCTATATATATATATATAAAAGTGTATGTATGTATGTGTGTATGTGTGTATGTGTGTGTGTGTGTGTATCAGTGTATCACCAACCAATCATGAAGCATCTTTCATTTCACCAGAGCTGTTTAAAAGAAGCTGAGCTGTGATTGGTTGCTATGAGCAACAGTTTTCTCACTTCACAACACTTCAGCAGACACTGACATGGTGGGAGAAATCTAGCATCCCCGGAAACATAAGCTCCCAGCCATTGTCTGCCCTCCAGAAAGGAGCAGAGGGCACATGACAGAAATAAGTCCCCCCTCCATCCCATAGGCACATCTTCCCTCTTAAAGGGATTTCCGGTATGGAAGTTAGAGCAAATCCCTCAGTACTCTGATACTTTCCCCAGGCCTCTCTTAAAGGGATCATTGGTATGGAAGTTAGGACTGTTCCACTCAGCGCTCTGGTTCTGACCCCAGAATCTCTTAAAGAGATCATTAGTATGGAAGTTGGGCAATTCCACTAAGCACTCTGGTTCTGACCCCAGACCCCTCTTAAAGGGATCCCCGGTACGGAAGTGAGGGCAAATCCACTCTGTGCTTTGGTACTGACCCCAGGCCTCTCTTAAAGGGATCTCCGGTATGGAAATTAGGGCAAATCCCTCAGCGCTCTGATTCTGACCCCAGGTCTCTCTTAAAGGGATCATTGGTATGGAAGTCAGGGTAAATCCATCGAGCGCTTTGGTTCTGACCCCAGGCCTCTCTTAAAGGGATCCCTGGTATGGATTTAGGACCGTTTCACTCAGCGTTGTGGTTCTGACCCCAGGGTCTCTTAAAGGGATCATTAGTATGGAAGTTAGGGCAATTCCACTAAGCCCTCTGGTTCTGACACCAGGCCTCTCTTAAAGGGATCCCCGGTATGGAATTTAGGGCAATTCCACTCAGCGTTCTGGTGCTGACCCCCAGGCTCTCTTAAAGGGATCCCCGGTATGGAAATCAAGGCAATTGCCTTCAAATGCTCTGGTACTGACCCCAGGTCTCTATTAAAGGGATCATTGGTATGGAAGTGAGGGCAAATCCACTCTGCGCTTTGTACTGACCCCAGTCCTCTCTTAAAGGGATCTCCCGTATGGAAGTTAGGATAAATCCCTCAGCGCTCTGATTCTCACCCCAGGCTTCTATTAAAGGGATCATTGGTATGGAAGTCAGGGCAAATCCACTCTGTGCTCTGGTTCTGACGCCAGGCCTCTCTTAAAGGGATCCCCAGTATGGAAGTTAGGGCCATTCCACTCAGCGCTCTGGTTCTGACCCCAGGCTGACAGGATGATGTGGGATATTAGGGGTAGTAGTCCGGTGGCTCTGGCTGACGGGATGATGTGGGATATTAGGGGTAGTAGTCCAGTGGCTTTGACGGGATGATCTGGGATATTAGTAGTCCGGTGGCTCTGGCTGACGGGATGATGTGGGATATTTTAGTGAATGTGGCTATGTGGAGTGGGCGGTTCTCTACACTCAGCTTTATATACAGTCATATGTAAAAGTTTGGGCACCCCTATTAATGGTAACCTTTTTTCTTTATAGCAATTTTGTTTTTTGCAACAGCTATTTCAGTTTCATATATCTAATAACTGATGGACTCAGTTATATTTCTGGATTCAAATGAGGTTTATTGTACTAACAGAAAATGGGCAATCTGCATTTTAATAATATTTGACCGGTGCAAAAGTATGGGCACCTCAACATAAAAGTGACATTAATATTTCGTAGATCCTCCTTTTGCAAAAATAACAGCCTCTAGTCACTTCCTGTAGCTATTAATGAGTTCCTGGATCCTGGATGAAGGTATTTGTTACCATTCCTGTTTACAAATCAATTCCAGTTCAGTTAAGTTTGATGTTCGCCCAGCATGGACAGCCCGCTTCAAATCATCCCACAGATGTTCAATGATATTCAGGTCTGGGGACTGGGATGGCCATTCCAGAACATTGTAATTGTTCCTCTGCATGAATGCCTGAGTAGATTTGGAGCGGTGTTTTGGATCATTGTCTTGCTGAAATATCCATCCCCTGCGTAACTTCAACTTCATCACTGATTCTTGCACATTATTGTGAAGAATCTGCTGATACTGAGTTAAATCCATGCGACCCTCAACTTTAACAAGATTCCCGGTGCCGGCATTGGCCACACAGCCCCAAAGCATGATGGAACCTCCACCAAATTTTACTGTGGGTAGCAAGTGTTTTTCTTGGAATGCTGTGTTTTTTAGTCTCCATGCATAACGCCTTTTTGTATGACCAAACAACTCAATCTTTGTTTCATCAGTTCACAGGACCTTCTTCCAAAATGTAACTGGCTTGTCCAAATGTGCTTTTGCATACCTCAGGCGACTCTGTTTGTGGCGTGCTTGCAGAAACAGCTTCTTTCGCATCACTCTCCCATAGAGCTTCTCCTTGTGCAAAGTGCGCTGTATTGTTGACCGATGCACAGTGACACCATCTGCAGCAAGATGATGCTGCAGGTCTTTGGAGGTGGTCTGTGGATTGTCCTTGACTGTTCTCACCATTCTTCTTCTCTGCCTTTCTGATATTTTTCTTGGCCTGCCACTTCTGGGCTTAACAAGAACTGTACCTGTGTTCTTCCATTTCCTTACTATGTTCCTCACAGTGGAAACTGACAGGTTAAATCTCTGAGACAACTTTTTGTATCCTTCCCCTGAAAAGCTATGTTGAATAATCTTTGTTTTCAGATCATTTGAGAGTTGTTTTGAGGAGCCCATGATGGCACTCTTCATAGGAGAATCAAATAGGAGGACTACTTGCAAGTGGCCACCTTAAATACCTTTTCTCATGATTTGATACACCTGGCTATGAAGTGCAAAGCTCAATGAGGTTACAAAACCAATTTAGTGCTTCAGGAAGTCAGTAAAAAGTAGTTAGGAGTGTTCAAATCAAGAAAATGATAAGGGTGCCCATACTTTTGCACCGGTCAAATTTTGTTTAAATGCAGATTGCACATTTTCTGTTAGTACAATAAACCTCATTTGAATCCAGATTGAGCCATCATAGTGTTATATATATATATATATATATATATACTGCATATGGATATATACACACACCTTTGGACCTCTCGCCAAATTTTTCATGGTAAGCTGGACCCAAAATATAAAAGTAAATGAAAAACTTGTAGTTAAACCGCATCTCACAAATAGCCATAGTCCTTATGGACAAACATTAAGACGCACATCAAATCCAGGGAATCCATCCGGGAGAGAGAGCCATGTCAAGAAACAGAAAAGACAGCACCTCAAACAGCACCTCATCATTTATTTTAGGATTTTGTCACCATAACTGAGTATAAGATGAAACCGTGACAGTAACCCCTTTTTAGTCACTTATCCTGCCTCCAGTGCCGAGCTTTGCTTTTTCCTTCCCCTATGGCCAGTTACCTCTGTGATTGTACATGCCACACTAATTATATGATCATCAAAAGCCTTTGAGGACTGCCTCAGGCAGCTATGTGCCACCTGAGCATTCAGGTAGTACTGCACACTACTAACTTGTGTTATCCAAGAGTCTATCCACAATTCCTATCCAGTTCACCTGCAGCCAGGTATCTGATTGTCTAGTCTGCTCAACCGTTCCTGAGTGCTTTCCAGCTCTCCACTGCTATACAGAAGTGTAGTTGACACACTACATCAAGGTAACTACAAATCTGGTGTCTCTGCGAATCAATGCCCAAACTTTCAATTCTGCTGCAACAAGGTATCTGCCAGCCGACTCATCTCTGCTTATCCAAAGTACTTTGTGCACCCTCAACTCTACTGCATCAAGATATCTTGCAGCCTGCTTGTCTCTTCTAATCAAAAAGTGCTATTGCAGCCTCACCTCTCCTGCTTCAAAGTACCTGCCAGCTTGCTCCTCTCTGCTATTCCAATGTACTGCCCGCACTTTCAATTCTGCTGCATCAAGGTATCTGCAAGTTTACTCTTCTGTTGATCCAAGGTGCTGTCAGCTCTGCTGCATTGAGATACTTGTCTTCAAACGCATCGGCAGCTTCACAGTTCTGTCTGCACACTTGACTCTGCTGTATCAACATACCTGCCTGTCTACTCGTCTCAACTGATCCTAGGTGCTATCCGCACACTAAACTATGTTGCATCTAGCAGGGCCGCCATCGGGGCATTACTGCCCTGACTGGCGTATGGGGCCCGGTGGGCAGAGGGGGCCCGCATCGGGCCCCGTCTCATCTGCTCACCGGGCCCCTACCAGCACGCTAAACCGGGCCCTTAGCGGCACTGCGGCAGCTGAACGCTATTGACATGCGGGCCCGTCGGCCCACACGTCAATAGTTAGCAGCCACCAGCCAATCGGAGGCTGGCAGCTGACGTCAGCCGCAGCGCGCCCGTTGCCGGCATCTGACGTCACGTTCAGTTGCCGGCGAGTGTGCGCTTCAGCAGCGTGGGGGGAGCGTGAGCATCGCCGCTGGAGCGCGGCCAGGTAAGGAAGAACTTTTTTTTTTTAATTGAAAACGGCGATCCGGGGGGCCCGGAGCAGAATGCTGGACATGATGGGGGCAGATTGCTGGACATGATGGGGGCAGAATGCTGGATATGATGGGGGCAGAATGCTGGACATGATGGGGGCAGAATGCAAGACATGATGGGGGCAGAATGTGACAGTGAGACACAGGAGGGGGCAGAATGTGACAGTGAGACACAGGAGGGGGCAGAATGTGGCAGTAAGACACAGGAAGGGTGCAGGATCATGGGGCAGGATGGATACGATGGAGACAGATGGGGAGATCATATGGGGCACAATGGATACTCATGAGGGTGGGATGGGAGAACATATGGCTGAAGCCAGGAATGAGACACACGGGAGCCAGGATGGGGAATATTATTACCATAGGGGCTAATTAAGGGATAAGGGGCTAATTAAGGAATATTATTACTGCAGTGATGTCTTTATTTTATTTTTTGAGTATACTGTTTGAAATGGGGGGATGGTCCTGCTACTGTGTAGAGTGACACTATGTCGCCTTTTTTCTTTATGTGATGTAATGTAGAAGTTGGCAAAAAATAAGTAATGTGTTCTGCAAGCGGAGCTCTAGATAACTGTGTTATTTCCTGCAGAGACGAGTCCTGGCTGGAAGATGTGATGGCGGTCTGTGCTGGATGAAAGATGAAAAGCAAAGATGAAGGACTTCACCTAGATACATCTGGTGAGTTAGTGTGTTACCTATACACTGACACTTTATACTGTATACTATATACAGAGGTCCTGTGTATAATGTCACCAGTGATCACTGTATTACCTGTACATTATATACATAGCTCCTGTGTATAAGTCATTGATCACTGTATTACCTGTACACAGACACTGCATACTAAGTACAGATCTCCTGTGTATAATGGCACTTATGGTGGTGGTATTGTGTTTTTTTATTACTGATCAGCATTGTAGTATTCAGTCACTATGTGGTGGTAATATGTGGTCTGGACATGGTGTTGTGGTATTTGTCCCTTGTATGTGCTATTATTTGGTCACTTTGTGGTGGTATATGTGGTCTGGTCATGGTGCGGTGGTATTTGTTCCTTGTATGTGATATTATTCGGTCACTATGGTAGTAATATGTGGTCTGGTCATGGTGTGGCGGTATTTGTTCCTTGTATGTGGTATTATAGGTCGCTATGTGGTGGTAATATGTGGTCTGGACATGGTGTGATGGTATTTGTCCCTTGTATGTGATATTATTGGTCATTTTAAAAATTGAAAAATAAATAAAAATATACTGTACCTAAATTGTATTGCATATTTTAACAAATATTTAATAGGTTACAGTAGAGTAGGGCTCGGCCAAAAGAGTCTACAGTGTTGTGATGGCGGCTTAAAAAATCTTTTGTCCAAAGCAAAAGCTGCCGGCTATATGTGTGATCTGGTGATGGGAACTGTTAATGTGTGATTGATGAGAAGTGGAGTTTTTCCAAGAGAGCGGTGGGACTGTGGACAGTTTGAGGAGTGGAGGTGGGACTGGGGTGGAGCCTGGGCGGAGTCTAAAGGGGACCCCGACAATTTTGCCAGTATGGGGCCCCGAAATTCCTAGTGGCAGCCTTGGCATCTAGCACTTCCAGCTTTGCTGATCCATGAGATATCTAGCTCTACTAGTCCTCGATGTTCCAGGTGGCATTTGGCTAGGTCAGCTCCGTGGCATCAATGCCTCTAGTTAGTGCTGCTCTCCTTTATCTACACCTTAGTAAATCTTCACCGGGTGAGCACTAACACCTGTTTTGCAGCAGTGTGTCACTTTTTGTAAAATCTCAGCATGAGCCAAGCTCCAAGTCCTCTTGTTCATGATCAACTTGCAAAAGTTGAAATGCCAAAATGCAGGTGTATATGGTACCATAAAGTTTTATGTCAGTGAGCCAAATTTATGGATCGAATTGGAAAAAAAGCAAAAGAGAAAAAAAATGAACATAAAGTATCTGTTTCTGTAACAACGAACACAATGACCATTGTGCCAAAGCTCTAATTTGTCTATATTTTTGCATTAGTCTTTATTTTGGGGACAGTTCGATCACATTACGGTCCAATGCACTAACTTCATCACTGTTCTGTTGCATCTAATTTAACCCTTTTCTCCCAGCAAACAAGGCACTTAGCTCTGATTTCTCGATTCCACCTTCCTCTCCTTTCTGCTCCCTCCTCTTTACCAGTCCCAGGTAACACACAGAGTGGTGGCTTTGGTGCTGTCTTCAGTATATAGTCTTCTGCATGCGATCACTTCTTCTGGAGCCATCTTCTAATTCCTGTTTGTTTGGAAAATCATGTTCTCGGAAATAAGTTGCTTGTCCAGTTCAACCGCAAGGTTTGGGCATGTGGAGGGTTTAGAAAATGTACAATGAGATTTGAAGGGCGTCTTTCTGGGCTCAGAGCTGCTTCAGAAATGAAGAGGACTCTTCATCTTATGCTTCTTCTGTGCGGTAAGTTTCCCTTTTTTTAAATGCTTCTGTGATACCTGTTGTAATTGTTTTTAAGGATTATTTCCAAAATATTATGATAGGCCTTAACGTACTGATATCTCTGGTTCTGACTTTTATGATCACCTGAGATCGGGGCTTTGGAAACCTTAACTTAGCCGTTCTCTGGTTTCTTCAGCAGTCCCATGGACAATGGATGGAGCAGAGGTCTATCGTGCACTATTTAAGAATGGGTAGAGCCCCATAGGGGATAACTTTAATATTTTGGGAATAATTTGTAAATTGTATCTCCATTATAGGGCTTCTCAGTGTAGGAGGTTGAGCTGCAAACCCAAGAACATGAGTGACACCATATCTGGAGGAAAAAGACCAAGCTCTATACTTATAAAAGCCACCAGTACTATCATTAGTTGTGGAGACACAGTGGGGTCGACCAAAGATTATCCCACCGCACGCCCGCTCTCCCTTTAACATGGGCAAAACGCTACTCGGACAACACATTGTGAGGGTAAAACAGTGTGGCAATGCTTTATTGAAACACAAAACAGGCAGATAACACGTAGAACAGTCGCAGCAAAACACCCAAAGATGGTGCACCACCCTTTCGCTGA
The DNA here is from genome assembly GCF_039654945.1 of Dendrobates tinctorius. Classification (NCBI taxonomy): domain Eukaryota; kingdom Metazoa; phylum Chordata; class Amphibia; order Anura; family Dendrobatidae; genus Dendrobates; species Dendrobates tinctorius. The sequence goes on from NW_027361677.1 coordinate 5,009,883, forward strand.
CTCATCGGGGTCATGGCAGCTGTTACTTCAGAACTCCCAGAGTCGATTACTCCACCTGTGATACACACAGAGAGGAGGTAACGACAAGCATAGGAAGATGGCAGTCCATTCAGGTACAAGGCACGTTGACCGGAGGGTCACAACCTGGCTTCAGCTTCCAGGGTCGACTATCCCACCTGTACCACGCAAACAGAGAGAAGGTAATGACAAGTGTAGGAAGATGACAGTCCATTGAGGTACAAGGCCAGTTGACCTGAGGGTCACAACCTGGCTTTCCCAAATATCTCCATGGAGCCAGGCGACCGGCGGGTCCCAATCCTGCCTTTCTCCAAATGTATCCATGGTTCAGCGATGGTCAATGGAGAAGATCTGTATTCTTCCAACCAGGGCCGAGGTCCCCTAGGTTGTTTCCTGTAGAATGATAGATCCGTGTCCCTCGTTATGGAGCCATGATGTATTGGCAGCAGTCATGTAGGTTCCCCTGGATGTTTGGATGTCTTGGCAGAATCTCTGGCTGTCTCTCTATACAGAGGCATGTAACCTATTTTTATATTTAACAAGAGTCCTTTATTCAGTATTTACATAAAGGGTAAGAATGGAGATGAGATCTATGTGCATAGTTTTTCCTCCTCTGTTTTCGAAGTCAAACTATCTGGCCTACACAATGCATAATTAGCATATCAGCAAAACATCACTAGTCATCAAGGATAAGAGCACGCTATGTTATATCAAATATCAGTTTACAAGTCAATATTACAGGTTTACACAAGCAAAAGTCTGTTTTCTTGACTAACCAGAAAGAAACACACACATTCAAAAGTCAGCATATAGATAAGTCTGTTCTTTCTGGCTTGCTAAAAATAGGCCTCTGATTAATTAAGATACAATGCTGTGTCTCCACATTAGTCTATTAAGATGAGTTTTATATTGTGATAGTTTTAGGTTCCATACTTTGTATATTTTAATTTGCACTTTTACATAAACTATGTATGGAGTGGAGTTTTCTATCCAAGAACTGTTATGCAATATGATTATGGTGGGAGCATCGGCTACAGTCATCTGAGAAAATTGGTCTGATTATGCTAATCACACAACCGATCAGAGTTTGATTAGAGCTAGATCCGATTTTCTCAGAGGTGGAGAATAAAAAAAAATCCACCTTTTCCATTCAGTATGTCCGTGAAAATCGGACCGAGACGTGCAAGTGCCGTCCGATGTTCTCCATAAACCAGGGGCGTATTCGGGGGGGGGCATCCGGGGCATTTGCCCCGGGCACAGCCCACAGAGGGGCGCCATCGGGCCGTCAGATGCAGCGGTCCAGAAGGAGGCTCCCCATCGGCGGCATTCTGCCGCCCCCCACACTTAGATTCTCCCGTTCTTTAAGCCGGCTGTCAAACTGACAGCCGGCTCAGAGAAAGTGCTGCGTGTCGGTTCCCAAGGATTGCACTAGCGTCTTCAGACGCTAGTACACTCACTTGTTGATCTCTAAGCCCTGATGCCGCAGGCACTTCCGCATCAGTGAAGCGCCAGCAGCGTGATCAGGTCACATGATCACACTGCTGACTTCACTCGCCGGCTCTTCAGAGGCGAAGACACAGGGCAGGCAGTGAGGCAGCGTTGTGGTTGGTGGTAAGTGCTCCAACTCCATACGGGCAATGGAGCTGAAGAAATATGAGGAACATATGGGGGGCGAGGGGGGAGACATATGAAGAACATATGGGGGCGAGGGGGGAGAACTATGAGTAACATATGGGGGAGAAATATGAGGAACATATTGGGGGCGAGGGGGAAGAAATATGAGGAACATATGAGGGGTGAGGGATATGAGGAACATATGGGGGAGCAAGGAGGGAGAACAATGAGGAACATATGGGGGAGCAAGGAGGGAGAACTATGAGGAACATATGGGGGAGCAAGGAGGGAGAACAATGAGGAACATATGGGGGACCAAGGAGGGAGAACTATGAGGAACATATGGGGGCGAGGGGGGATAACTATGAGGAACATATGGGGGCGAGGGGGGAGAAATATGAGGAACATATTGGAGGAGAGGGGGAAGAAATATGAGGAACATATGGGGGGCGAGGGGGGAGAAATATGAGGAACATATGGGGGGCGAGAAATATGAGGAACATATGGGGGCAGAAATCTGAGGACATTATGGGGGCCAGAGGCATTTCAAGGGGGGGGCAACCGGCAGAGAGGCACATTCGGGCTACCTAATGCGGTGGTCCGCAGTGTCTCCCCTGGCAGCTGCGTTCTGCAGCCCCGCAGCCTGGGAGTCGGCCGCTCTTTGTGTCGGTTGTCAAGCTGACAGCCAGCGCAGAGAAGCTGCAGAGCGCCGACTCCCAGGGATCAATTGTACTGGCATCTGTACAGAAACCAGTACAATTGAAGCTCTAACAGCTGGGTCAGAGCGACGGCAGCAACGTAATCATGTCATGTGATCACGCTGCTGACGTCACTCGCTGGCGCACAGAGCGAACACTGTTGGTAAGGGCTCTTACTCACTTGTGAGACTCACACGATTCTTGTGCGAGTCTCTTGCATGAAACCTGGGACTGCCGCCCGCACTCAGACCAGAGTGAGCGGCTACATGTATTTCTATGTAGCCGCACGCTCCGGTCCAAGTGCCGGTGGCAGTGCCGGGTTTTCATGCGAGAGACTCGCATGAGAATTGTGCGAGTCTCTCGCAAGTGAGAGTGAGCCCTAAGTGTGCTCCACTGAGGAGCTGAAGAAACCACTGAAGATGGGAGATGGGGGGCAGGATTTGAAGTGGGGTGGTACATAATGTGTGGGGAGATTTGGAGTGGGGGGATATATAATGTGTTTGAGGGATTTGGAGTGGGGATGGGGGGTTATTTAATGTGTGGGAAGATTTGGAGTGGGGATTGGGGGGATTTCATGTCTGGGGGATTTGGAGTGGGGATGAGGGGTACTTAATGTGTGTGTGGGATTTGGCATGGGGATGGGGGGATTTGGCATAGGGATGGGGGGGATTTGGAGTGGGGATGGGAGGATTTAATGTGTGGTGGTATTTGCAGTGGGGATGGGGGGATTTAATGTGTGTAGGGAGATTTGAGGACACAAAATGAAGAGTATGTATGAGGGCATGTATGAGCATACAGTATGGGGGATGGGTGCAGACAGTATGGGGAGCAAACGGGTAAGTGTATGTGGACACAGTATGAGTAGCGATGAGAAAAATGTATGTGGACACAGTATGGGGAGTGAGGGTGATGGGATGTGTGCAGACATAGTATGGGGAGTCAGGGGTATGTGTGAGCAGACAGTATAGAGAGTGAGGGGGTAAATATATGAGGAGACAGTATGGTGAACAGGTGGGATGTTAGAGGAGACAGTATGAGGAAGGAGGGGAATAGTGTGAGGCGACAGTATATTGCAGATATTTTTATTTAGGAGCATTATAATGACACTTCTATCTTTAAGGGCATTGCATGGAGAGTTGGTGCAGAAGACCGGAGAAGATGGAAGTCTGCAGAGATGAGATGTGGATGAGAAAACTCATCATGGGTTCTGGACAAGAAGAAGAAAAGAAGGAGAACGACTCCAGAGACGTCATCTATGAGGTACCTGGATGTAAATGTTATTTGTGATACTGACTTATTCTCATGCTTTTATTTATGTTAGGAAAATTAAAGGGGTTGTCCAGGTTTCTGCTGAGTCTGCAGTCATTCTATGTGACTGCAGACTTCTGAATTCTCACAGTGCTCATTGAACGCTGTTAGGATTCTCTCTAGTCAGCATGTGACCACATGTATGTAAATTACCGCATTTACAAACATGTGGTCACATGCTGACTAGACATGTGTGGCCTCACTCAATGAAAATGAACGGAGCGAGGCCGGGCACATCTAGTCGGAATGTGGCCAGAAGTATACAAATCACATGCTTGTGCTGACATGACCGTGTACTCTTACCACCGATACGGGAGAATCCTAATTCAGAAGCTGCAATGTCAGGATTCAGCTCTGCAGGTTCCAGTAGTCATCACATGGACACTTCACTCATGTGCGATTTTAATACTTATGGTCCTGTGACAACGAGCTTCTCTCCCTGCTTTTTTCAGTTTTTCACTGAACATTGAGAGCATTAGGGAGAGCATGGCTAAGTGTGGAAATTGCATGTGTGTGTGTGGGGGGGGGGCGTCGAACCGAATTCTTGCCCCGGGTGCCAGAAAGCCTAGATACACCTCTGTCATGAACCCATAGGCTTGAATGCCTGAGCGCGATATGATAATTACGCTGCAATTTTTGTTTTTCCTAGGACCCCCATCGGACAAGGGGACGAGTGCTATCTCTTAAAACGACACATAGCAGTTGTCCGATTTTGCGGTCGTCTGCACAAACCTTTAGGATACTTTGTTATGTTTCTTATGTTTGAAGATGTCACTCGACAGTTTCTGCTGAGAATATAATCATTAGTTGGCTGATCATTAATAATCAGTTTTCAGGCTAATAAGGATTGCACCTTGTAGTATCCGATGATAATATTGTATATGGACTTACAGCTGTGACTTGCGGCCAAGACGTATGCAGCTATTACAACGTGACGGACAGTATTAGCAACGACGGGATGTCTCTTCAACTTGTGAATATCAGATCTGTCAAAGACTGGCGAGAACCTACCATTGTAAAAGTGGATATGACCTTCAGAGGAGTCCTGGAAATGGTACAGTATATACAAGGATAAGGCTATTTTTATATGTGTATAAAAGTATACACTTCACCTGAACTTCACCTATGTTACTTCATCTTCTATAGTCACAAGGTGTGTCTCACCGGCACTTACACACCTGCAGATGAGACACACAGGTGGCTAAATGTTTTATCAAATTGACACTTTATAAGTCCGGTTAGATTAACTACTTATTTTAATATCGGTGGAAAATGTTCAGTCATGGATTTTCAGAGCAAGTACACCAGCCTCATCAGTCTAGGACAGCGTTTCTCAACTCCAGTCCTCCAGACCCACCAATAGGTCAAGTTTTCAGAATTTCCTTAATATTGCACAGGTGATAATTTCATCACTTGCTCAAGCACTAATTCCATCACCTATGCAATACTAAGGAAATCCTGAAAACATAACCTGTTGGTGGATCTTGAGGACTGGAGTCGAGAAACACTGGTCTAGGAGATCTATTTTACAGCGGTTGATTGATTACAAGATGTGAGGTCGGATGGCACAGAGCACTATTGGTAAATGGCTGGCAGCACCTAAAAGGGCTTTCAAGGACAGGCTTTGCGCTAGTCAATCTGTTTAGCAGGTAATAGGGGAACCATGGTCTTCAATTTTCAGTTCAAATTTTGACTAATATACAGGGATCAGGACTTACACGTAGCTGCCCCTGAGTTGAGTCCACAAAGTGGCTGCTGACCGGTGGAATGGGGTTGCAGAGATTGGTCAGAAAGCTGAATCAGTACCAGGCAGTAAGGATAGGAATAAAGTCATCAGGCAGAAGAATAGTCAAAACATGATCAGGCATCAGTAACGGGAATCAAATTAGCTGGGCAGGAGGAGCAGAGTATCAGAAGTGAACCAGAGTAAGTAGCATTTATAACTGGCAACTAGAAGCAGGAGTCAAGAGGTTTACAAAGTGTGTAATCCTTCATGAGGCGCACAGAAGATTGTTAAAGAGAAGACCATGTCCATTATTTAACCCCCAAACTCCCTGCATGGAAGGAACCAGAAGTCCCAGAATATTCAACAGATCTGCTTCATCGTCTCCCCACTTTGTCCGCAAAAAAAGTTGTGGCGCCAGTCAGCATTAGAAGGAGCAAATGCAGACTTTGATGTTACACTGGACTTGCTGTTAGGCATCGGATTCCTGGCACTGCACAGCGGGAATCCAGTGCCAGACATCCTGCGGTCTCTCATTCTCATCCGACCGCTCAGACTCCTGCTCAGCAATCACGGCGAGCCAGGCATTTCCCTCAGACTCGTTCTGTGAGCCTGGATGTTGCTGCCACCTCTGGTGCAGCAATGGTAGCGCAACCTGCTTTGCAGGGAACTGCTCCAGAGGCTAAGTCCTCGTGCCGTGCTACTAGGCATGCCCGCAACTTGTCCTCTCAGTGGAGAGCAGGGGTCACATGTGCAGGTCCTATGTCGGATCTGATTGGTCCTTCCCAAAGTACTGGAAGGTCCCGGAAGCGCATGGCTATAAAAAGCCCGCATGGCGGCTCGGCCATGCGCTAGTGTAGCATATTATTCTGTGTGTGTATGGTGATGGATGCATGGACTGGTGTCTGACTCATTATGAAACCCCTACCCTCTGATATTACGAGTGGTGACTGAGTGTGTATAGTCAGCTCCAGGGTTGTGGCAAGCTACAAGCCACTTGCTCCACGCCTACACTAGCGTCCGTCGGCGCCCGGTCCTCGGCGCCGACGCTTGCGGCTTTCTCTGCCGCTGCGCTGTAGTAACAGCAGCTATTGGTGTTCGCGGCTGTGACGCCACACGCATGCCTCTGTGACGCTAACAGGGCCCGCGCCTTTGCTTTAGTGTTCGCCAAGCGACTATGTGTTTTTACTGAGCCGCTCTTAGCGTTCGGGTGACGTTAACCCGAGCGCAGTACCGCACCTACTAGGTGCATCTGCCATTGTCCAGCAGCGGTCTTGTCACCTACCGCACGGTGGACCCCGGGCGGCGAACGCACCTACCATTATTTATATTTGGTGCGTTCCGCCGTCCATAACATTACACTAGCGCCAGGGTCTGGCTGGCAATGGCAGACGTGCAGCAGCTGCAGCGCTACATTTGGCAGCTGGAGAGCAGGTTGGCGGCTATTGAGAGCACCAACTCAGCTGCGAATGCTGCGCTCGCTGCTGCTCAGACAGTCGCTGAGGCTGTCTCACGTGTGCCCACACTTTTGCCCTTGCCGACAATGTCTCGCCTCCCGCTCCCCGATAAGTTTTCGGGTGATAGTGCCACCTGTAGGGGATTCGTTAGTCAGTGCTCCATTCAGCTGGAGTTGCTGGCTGCACGGTTTCCTACAGAGCGGGCTAAGGTGGGATTTATTGTTTCCCTGTTGTCTGGCCGGGCATTACAGTGGGCCACGCCATTGTGGGAACGTGATGATCCCGTGGTACAAGGAGCTGCTCAGTTCCTCGCGGCTCTGAAGCAAGTCTTCTTGGGACCACGGGTCACACACGATACGGCCCTCCAACTGTTATCCTTAACACAAGGGTCACTTTCGGTTAGCCATCATGCTGTCCGGTTTCGGACACTGGCTTCCGAGTTAGAGTGGCCGGACAAAGTTTTGGTCCCGGTGTTTTGGAGAGGCCTGGCTGAGCACGTAAAAGATGCTCTAGCTACTAGGGAAATTCCCACAAGTCTGGAGGAGTTAATCGCCGTTTCCACCCGCATTGATCTCCGTTTCACGGAGCGCGGGTTGGAACGAGCGCAATCCAGACGTAGGGTTAATTTGGCTCCCACCTTTACCGAGCTCCCTTCCTCTGAGCCTATGGAGGTGTCTCGCACCGGCACTAAGTCGCGTCCGATGCGAAGCTCTGTGCGCTGTTATCAGTGCCGACAGTTTGGCCACTCGGCTGGCACATGCCCTCAGCAGCCGAAAAGACGACCACGTTCAGTGGCCGTAGGTGGTGGTCAATCCAAGGTGGGACCCTTTTCACCCAAACCGGTGTTCCGGGGTACTTTAGATAGTGGGTCCTCCACCTGGGAGGCAGAGGTCACCCTGGATTCTGGGGCCGAGGGGAACTTTATGTCCTCGACCTTTGCCCAGAGACACGCTATCCCTCTGGTGTTACTCTCCCAACCTCTGACCATTAGGGTGGTAAATGGGGCACCGTTACCATCTCAGGTGACCCATCAGACAGCCCCACTCGGACTCTCTATTTCACCCTCACATCAGGAGACTCTGTCCCTGCTTATTATGCCCAATGGCATCGATCAGGTGCTCCTCGGAGTTCCCTGGCTTCGTTGCCACTCCCCTCATATTGACTGGGCTTCAGGGAGGATACTGGGCTGGGGCAAGGACTGTGAGGGAAGGTGCCTGAGGGGCAGCGTTCAGGTTGCTTCCACTGAAGTGCCTGCGGATCTCTCCGCGCTCCCCAAACCCTACCACCAGTACGCGGACGTCTTCTCTAAGAAGTCTGCGGAGACGCTCCCGCCGCACCGTTCCTATGATTGCCCAATTGATCTCCTGCCAGGCACAGAGCCTCCCCGAGGCTGTGTTTACCCGTTATCACTCCCTGAGACGGAGGCTATGACCCAATATATCCGGGAGAACCTGGCTAGGGGTTTCATCAGAAAATCTGTGTCACCGGCTGGTGCAGGGTTCTTCTTCGTACAGAAGAAGAACGGAGAGTTACGCCCCTGCATTGACTACCGAGGTCTCAATGCTATCACGGTTAAAAACAAATACCCCCTACCGTTGATCTCGGAGTTATTTGACAGGTTGCGGGGGGCCCGGATCTTTACTAAATTAGATCTGCGGGGTGCATACAACCTGATCCGCATTCGCGAAGGAGACGAATGGAAGACAGCCTTTAATACCAGGGATGGCCATTATGAATACCTGGTTATGCCCTTTGGCCTTTGTAATGCGCCAGCTGTCTTCCAAGATTTTGTCAACGACGTCTTCCGCGACATGCTCTCTACCTCGGTGGTGGTCTATCTGGATGACATACTCATCTTTTCGCCAGATTTGACCACCCACCGGAGAGACGTCTGCAGGGTCTTCGACCGTCTGCGGGCAAACTCACTATTTGCCAAGCTGGAGAAGTGCCAGTTTGAGCAGGAGTCCTTGCCGTTCCTGGGCTATATCATCTCAGCCCAGGGACTGGCCATGGATCCTGCCAAACTACAAGCGGTAATGGACTGGCAGGAACCCCATTCCCTCAAAGCGGTGCAGCGCTTTTTGGGGTTCGTGAATTACTACCGCCAGTTCATACCACACTTTTCCACACTGGTGGCTCCTTTGGTTGCTCTCACCAAGAAAGGAGCTAACCCCAATGCTTGGTCAGAACAGGTCTCCAAGGCCTTCTCGGCTATAAAATCACATTTTGCTGGCGCTCCCATATTACATCGTCCCGATGTGGATAAGCCGTTTATCCTTGAGGTAGACGCTTCTTCCGTCGGTGCAGGAGCAGTCCTTTATCAAAAGGATGCTCAAGGTCGGAAGCATCCCTGCTTCTTCTATTCCAAGACCTTCTCACCGGCGGAGAAAAATTACTCCATCGGCGACAGGGAGCTGCTAGCCATGAAGTTGGCTTTTTCTGAGTGGAGACATCTCCTGGAGGGAGCCCGGTTTCCCTTTCAGGTATTTACGGACCATAAAAACCTGGTCTATCTACAGACGGCCCAACGCCTGAATTCCCGTCAGGCCAGGTGGTCGCTCTTCTTTTCCCGATTCCACTTCACCCTCAACTACCTCTCTGGAGAGAAGAACGTCCGTGCAGATGCTCTCTCACGTTCAGTGGTCTCAGCGGAGGAAGGAGAAGCTGAGCCTCGGTTAATTCTCCCGCCGGAGAGTTTTACGACCGTGGCTCCAGTTGCTCTCGAGTCGGTACCACCGGGCAAGACCTTGGTGCCTCCTCAGCTACGGCCGGAGGTCCTCGCCTGGGCACATGCCTCCAGGGTGGGTGGCCATTTTGGTATTAAACGGACCACCGAACTCCTGGCAAGGTCATATTGGTGGCCACATATGGCTCGAGATGTCAAGGAATACGTGCAAGCATGTGTTTCGTGTGCTCGGAACAGACCCTCTAGACAGAGGTCGGCGGGGCTGTTGTTTCTCCTGCCAGTGGCGGATAGACCTTGGGAGATGGTTGGCATGGATTTCATAGTTGGCCTGCCCAAGTCTGGTAGCAGTACAGTCATCTGGGTGGTCACCGACCATTTTTCCAAAATGGTGCATCTGGTGCCACTCGCACGCCTGCCTTCCGCTCGAGGTCTGGCCACCTTGTTCATTAAGCACGTATTCCGTCTACATGGCATGCCGGACAAAATCGTGAGTGACCGCGGTCCCCAGTTTGCGTCTCGATTTTGGAGGGAGCTCTGCAGTTTACTTAGCATCGAGCTAAATCTATCCTCCGCTTACCACCCCGAGACAAATGGCTTGGTCGAGAGAGCCAATCAGACCTTGGTCACCTATTTACGGCATTTTGTCTCTGCCAGGCAGGATGACTGGGCATCCTTGCTACCTTGGGCCGAATTTGCCCTAAACAATGCGGTGGCTGATTCCACTGGTCAGACGCCCTTTCTCCTAAACTATGGTCAACATCCACGCGTCCCTGTCCCGATGCCAGTGTCCTCCACCGACTCCAGGGTGGCAGACTAGGCAGTGGAGGCCCGGGACATTTGGGATCGCACTCAGGATGCTATCCGAGCATCTAAAGAAAGGATGAGGGCGTCCGCCGACACGCATCGGCGGCCCGCGCCAAGCTTCTCCCCTGGCGACATGCTATGGCTCTCCACCCGAAACATTAAACTGCGGGTCGAGTCTCCCAAGTTCGCACCGCGATACATTGGACCATTCAAGGTCCTCGAGCGACTTAGTTCGGTGGTCTACCGCCTGGCTCTTCCTCCACATTTGGCCATTTCGGACGTGTTCCATGTGTCCCTCCTCAAACCAGTTCACATGGTCCGGTTTTCTGAGTCATCTGCCGGGTCATCAGACTTATCGTCTGATGAGTTTGAGGTCAACGCCATCGTGGGGCGCAGGTTTGTCCGTGGCAAAAATTTTTATTTGGTGGACTGGAAGGGTCATGGGCCCGAGGCTCGGACCTGGGAGCCGGTGGAAAACATTCATGCACCACTCCTGATCGCGGCCTTTGAGTGCAGTGGGGGTCGGAGGGGGGGCCCTAGGAGGGGGGGTAATGTTAGGCGTCGGATTCCTGGCACTGCACAGCAGGAATCCAGAGCCAGACATCCTGCGGTCTCTCATTCTCATCCGACCGCTCAGACTCCTGCTCAGCAATCACGGCGAGCCAGGCATTTCGCTCAGACTCGTTCTGTGAGCCTAGATGTTGCTGCCACCTCTGGTGCAGCAATGGTAGCGCAACCTGCTTTGCAGGGAACTGCTCCAGAGGCTAAGTCCTCGTGCCGTGCTACTGGGCATGCCCGCAACTTGTCCTCTCAGTGGAGAGCAGGGGTCACATGTGCAGGTCCTATGTCGGATCTGATTGGTCCTTCCCAAAGTACTGGAAGGTCCCGGAAGCGCATGGCTATAAAAAGCCCGCATGGCGGCTCGGCCATGCGCTAGTGTAGCATATTATTCTGTGTGTGTATGGTGATGGATGCATGGACTGGTGTCTGACTCATTATGAAACCCCTACCCTCTGATATTACGAGTGGTGACTGAGTGTGTATAGTCAGCTCCAGGGTTGTGGCAAGCTACAAGCCACTTGCTCCACGCCTACACTAGCGTCCGTCGGCGCCCGGTCCTCGGCGCCGACGCTTGCGGCTTTTTCTGCCGCTGTGCTGTAGTAACAGCAGCTATTGGTGTTCGCGGCTGTGACGCCACACACAGGCCTCTGTGACGCTAACAGGGCCTGCGCCTTTGCTTTAGTGTTCGCCAAGCAACTCTGTGTTTTTACGGAGCCGCTCTTAGCGTTCGGGTGACGTTAACCCGAGCGCAGTACCGCACCTACTAGGTGCATCTGCCATTGTCCAGCAGCGGTCTTGTCACCTACCGCACGGTGGACCCCGGGCGGCGAACGCACCTACTATTATTTATATTTGGTGCGTTCCGCCGTCTATAACACTTGCCTGACCTTGGCGTTGTCAAAATCTACTGAATTTACAGCCTGATAATGCAAATTAAAGCAGATGTGACACCAGATTCCGATACTTACTTCCGCGTGGGCAATGAGCGGTGCAGATGACATCGCGTCATACATTAAAAAAAAATGTCAGCCAAACCCATCTAGTTGTACAGGCTTGCTATCTGATGTATGTAAGGGTGTCCAAAAACATATACGTTGGCAGATGTCGGGAGAAAAAAGGGTTGAGTATGTTGGATTTCGACTTGCCCAATCCTTTTTATCTTACGGGAGATAATCCACCACCAGGGGTGTCTAGCAGAGGCTTCTCCCCTTCGCCAATTGAAAACACATGCATGCTTGTCTGAGCTGAGCTTGCATGTTTATGAGGTTGATGGGAAGAATAGCTGTCAGTGGCTGACTGCAGTCAGGTGGTTGAGGCCGGTTTTACAGCAGGCTTACGTCTAGTCATGGCAAGACTAATAGCTGTACAAGTGTAAACTTTGTTGATAAAACCAACAATAACCTCTTTGATAAAACGTTTAATGGATGAAGACAAAGTTTTTAACAATTTTTCTTTTTTTGCAGGATGAAAAACTTCAAATTATGACAACCTTGGTGGACTTTGAAATGGTGAGATGTTTGTGAGTAGTATGCGACTGCACTACGGAAATAGCCTCCAGAAAGAGACTGACATGTTCACAACAGATTCACACGATCTGGTGACATTGTACAATCTCTGTGCTTACCCTGGCATGCTAGGCATGTCACTCTCCATAAGGAGAAACGTGACCCCTGAGACCCCAGTGGGAGGTCTCTCACATAGCCAAATTAGATCCCGTGCTTTGCACTGAGGAGGGGCAACACCTCGAAACACGTGTCTGTAAATTGAGATTCTGGTTTGGCTTTTATCCTAAGTCATGTCACAAGGCTCGTTAAAGGGTCAATATTGACTTTTAGGATCGTTACTTCCAATATGTGACACTAGAGCTCAAGTCCTCTTCCTCTCAGAAGAGACAGTCTGGCATTCCGACACGAGCAGAGAGCTTCCATCTCCTTTTTTGTAGAATGAAGCTGGTTGGTTGGATCATCCTATTTCAGAACCCAACTTCTAGTCCCCGAAGTTTTGAGTTTCTGGTGAGGAGTGACCTTCAACGAACAGATACTTCTCCCCGCCTTGTGTATTGAGGATGTGGCGCCCCTGAGGGTTCAGTCGCTACAGAGGTACTGCACCTCCTCCTGAGGTGTGGTGCCCCACCATTCAGGTAAGGTGGAGACACCTGACCACACTCCAACATCTGCCTCCCACACAACATAGTAGTGTAGCAAAGCATCCTTTGGTGGCTCCCTGCTTGGAACACAAAGAGTGCTGGGAGGTGGGTGGAGCTTAGTCTGCAACAAAAGATTGGGAAGAGTTTAGGATATGGTCAGTCAGTCTGACTCAGTGAGTCTGACAGGGTCAGAAGGAGAGAGAAGATCCCCGGAGAGGGATGGACGAGGAAAGTGCTGCAGCGGACCTCAGTGACCTGGGTCTGCTGGCACAGGAAAGAGACATTGATGGAAAGCCTGACTCTTCATAAGAAAGATAGATTTGAACGGAACGTAAGGTGTTATGATGAGTAACCGAAGGAGGAAAAAACAAAATACCAGCTAAGTCCAGAAAAACCAGAGAGGTTGGCAGCTATCGGATTGCAGACCCCTGAACCTATCCACAACAACTAGCAGTAGCCGTGGGGGGTTCCTACGGTGCCCTAGACCCCTCGATCACAGCCGGAGAGCTACATAGCCTAAAGACAGAAAGGGGAAAAACTAAACTGCCCCAGAGCAGACCCCAAAGCAACAGGCAGCCCCCAACATATAATGACGGTGAAGCAAGATGAAAACACTAACACAGATAGAAAGATAGGTTGAGCAAATGATGGGGCCCAAGCTAACTACATAGGACAGGATAGGAAAGCTGCTGTCTGCCATCCGCAAAAACCCTATCAAAATGAGCCAACCGACTGATAGGAAAAACAGGCCCTGAAGTTGCTAGGCTTCAAAAGACTATATCAGCACTCAGGTATATTCTGAAGACAGAGCAAAAGATCAACAGATCAGAGACAAAAATGGAATTCAGCTCACCCCCGGCCGGGGATGGCAGAACTCCCAAAAAACAAGGCAAAACAAAAACAAAACTGAAGAGTACAAAGCAGAGCAGAAAAACTTAGCTTTGAGATGCAGGAATCAGACTGGTCTCCAAGAATCCAGTAGGAAAATCACCAGCCAGGAAGAAGGGCGTCGGCAGCCTTATATCCAGTCCTCAATTCCAGCCACCCAGTTATCATCTAGCTGCCCAGGTGTTTGGTAATCAGTCTCACTACCTTCCTTCACCAGAGGAGGGAGTTCATCAGACCTCAATGGTGAAGGAAAAATGAACTCACAATAGTACCTCCCCCTTGAGGAGGGGTCACCGAACCCTCATCCATGCCACCAGGGCGATCCGGGTGAGCCCGATGAAAGGCACGCACCAATCTTTCGGCATGAATATCTGAGGCAGAGACCCAGGAATTATCCTCCTGACCATAACCATTCCACTTAACCAAATACTGGAGTCTCCGCCTAGCCAGATGGGAATCCAGTATCTTCTCTACCTCATATTCCATGTTACCTTCAACCAATACAGGGTCAGGAGGTGCCACCACAGGAACTACTGGTTCAACAAACCTCTTCAACAAGGACTTATGAAACACATTATGAATTTTAAATGTGACAGGAAGAGCCAACCAAAAAGAGACCGGATTAATAATCTCCAAAATCTTGTAAGGTCCAATAAATCTAGGCTTAAACTTAGGAGAAGCCACCTTCATAAGCGATATTTTTTGATGATAACCAAACCATATCACCCACCTTAAACTGGGGACCAACAGTCCTATGCCGGTTGGAAAACCGCTGGGCCTTTTCCTGGGAGAGAGACAACTTATCCACTACTTGGTCCCAGATCTGGTGCATTCTCTCCACCACAGTGTCAACACCTGGGCAGGCAGAAGGCTCCACCTGCCCTGAAGAAAATCGAGGGTGAAAACCAAAGTTACAAAAAAAAGGTGACATCAAAGTGGCAGAACTAGCTCTATTATTTAAAGCAAATTCGGCCAAGGGCAAAAATGAAACCCAATCATCCTGATCGGCAGAAATTAACATCTTAAATACGACTCCAAAGTCTGGTTTGTTCTCTCCATCTGCCCATTGGTCTGAGGGTGAAACGCAGAGGAGAAGGACAACTGAATTCCCAGCTTGGAACAGAAAGTCCTCCAAAATCTAGACACAAACTGCACTCCTCTGTCAGATACAATGTTCTCAGGAATCCCGTGCAAGCGAACCACCTGTTGCAAAAACAAGGGCACCAACTCAGAGGAAGATGGCAACTTAGGGAGTGGTACAAGATGGACCATCTTAGAGAATCTATCACAAATCACCCGAATAACAGTCATTCTCTGAGAGACAGGCATATCCGAGATAAAATCCATTGAAATATGGGTCCATGGCCTCCTGGGCACCGGCAAAGGCATCAACAAGCCACTAGAGCGAGAACAAGGTTTAGATTGGGAGCAAGTCCCACAGGACTGCACAAAATTCCTGACATCACGAGACAAGGCGGGCCACCAAAAAGACTGACTCACCAGATCTCTAGTACCAAAAATACCTGGATGACCAGCCAATGCAGAGCAATGAACTTCAGACATCACTCTCTTCCTCCACTGGTCAGGAACATACAACTTTCCACTGGGACAACGCTCAGGTTTGTCCTCCTGAAACTCTTCCAGAGCACGTCTCAAATCGGGCGAGATGGCGGAAAGAACTACCCCCTCGCCTAAGATGGTAGCAGGCTTAGTCACAACAGGAGAATCAGCAAGGAAACTCCTAGAGAGGGCGTCTGCCTTGACATTCTTAGTGCCCGGAAGAAAAGAGACCACAAAATCAAAACGTGTGAAAAACAAGGCCCACCTAGCCTGTCTAGGATTCAAGCGCTTGGCCGACTCCAGGTAAATCAAATTCTTGTGGTCAGTAAGGACCACGACTTGGTGTTTGGCTCCCTCCAACCAATGTCTCCACTCCTCAAATGCCCATTTCATGGCCAACAGTTCCCGATTCCCCACATCATAGTTACGTTCGGATGGGGAGAACTTTCTGGAAAAGAAAGCACAAGGATTCGTCTTAGATGTCACAGGATCTTTTTGGGACAACACCGCTCCTGCACCAATCTCAGAAGCGTCCACCTCCACCTGAAACGGGAGTGAGACATCAGGTTGCCGCAAAACCGGAGCAGAAGTGAATCTTCGCTTCAGCTCCTGAAGGAAGAAACAGCCTCCGGAGACCAATTCAGCACATCAGCACCCTTCCTAGTCAAATCCGTCAATGGCTTGGCAATACCAGAAAAATTAGCTATAAATTTCCGATAAAAATTAGCAAAACCCAAAAACTTCTGGAGGGCCTTCAAAGAAGTGGGCTGAACCCAATCATAAATGGCCTGTACCTTGGCCGGGTCCATTTCAGTAGTTGACGGAGACAAAATAAATCCCAAAAATGAAACCCTCTGTACCCCAAAAAGGCATTTCGATCCCTTGACATACAGGGAATTCTCCCTCAAAATCCGGAACACAGTCCGAACATGTTCCACATGAGAGTCCCAATTCTTGGAGAAGATCAAAATATCATCCAGATAGATAATCAAAAATTTATCCACAAAGTCTCGGAATATATCGTTCATGAAGCACTGGAAGACAGAAGGGGCATTAGTGAGCCCAAAAGGCATCACCAGGTACTCAAAATGTCCCTCCGGAGTATTAAACGCCGTCTTCCATTCATCCCCATGCTTAATGCGAATAAGATTATACACCCCCCTGAGGTCAAGCTTGGTAAACCAGCAAGCACCTTTAACTCTGGAGAATAGATCAGAAATCAGGGGTAACGGATACTGATATTTAACAGTAATTTTGTTGAGGGCACGATAGTCAATACAAGGCCTTAATGATCCATCATTTTTAGCCACGAAAAAAAACCCAGCACCTAAGGGTGAAGAGGATGGTCTAATATGACCCTTCTCCAATGCCTCCTTAATATAGGATCGCATAGCCTCGTACTCGGGTACAGATAAATTGAAAAGCCGACCCTTGGGGAATTTACACCCCAGGTTCAGCTCAATTGCACAGTCATAACTCCTATGAGGAGGCAAAGACGCAGACTCATTCTCACTAAATACATCATAAAAGTCCGCCAAATAGTCAGGAACATCATGCGACTGGGGAGAGGTGGAGAAAACAGGAGCATCACTAAGGGCACACCGACAACCCCAACTCACCACAGACAAAGATTTCCAATCCAGAACTGGATTATGGATTTGCAACCAGGGAAACCCCAGAACAATGGTATCATGCAAATTATGCAACACCAAAAATCTGCAATTTTCTTGATGGTCTGGGGCGACCCGCATTACCACCTGGGTCCAAAACTGAGGTTTATTCTTCGCCAAAGGAGTAGCATCAATACCCCTCAAAGGGATAGGCGTCCGCAGAGGTGTCATAGGAAATCCACAACGTTTAGCAAAATCCAAGTCCATCAGGTTCAAAGCTGCTCCTGAATCCACAAAAGCCTTGGCGGAAAATGTAGACAGGGAGCAGATCAGAGTAATTGCCAGAAGAAACTTAGGTTGAACACCACCCACAGAAAACGTGTGTGCACAACGTTTCTCTCGTTTAGGGCAGACAGAAATAATATGCGAGGCATCTCCACAAAAAAAACACAGCTTATTACGCTTTCTGAACTCCTGACATTGCACCCTAGACAAAACTCTATCACATTGCATAGGTTCAGACATTTGTTCAACAGGTGGCAACATCTCTCGTGTAGTTTTGCGTTCACGTAAACGCCGATCCACCTGAATGGCTAATGACATAGAATCATCAAGACCAGAGGGAACAGGAAATCCCACCATAGTATCTTTTACAGTTTCTGACAAACCCTTCCGAAAGAGGGCTGCCAAGGCACCATCATTCCAGGTAGTAAGGACCGCCCACTTTTGGAATTTTTGACAGTACAACTCTGCCGAATTCCGACCCTGGCTTAATGCCAACAGGGTCTTTTCAGCCTGATCAATAGCATTAGGTTCATCATACAACAACCCCAAGGCTTGAAAAAATGCGTTCACATTATTCAGAATAGGATCATCAGGTTTCAAAGAAAACGCCCAATCCTGGGGATCGCCGCGCAGCAAAGAGATGACAATTTTAACCTGCTGCGTGGAGTTCCCCGACGAGTTAGGCTTCAAGGCAAAAAATAATTTACAATTATTCTTGAAATTCAAGAATTTAGACCGATCCCCAAAAAACACATCAGGAGTAGGAATCTTTGGTTCAGCAGCATGTGAATGAGCAAGATAGGCGGAAATTCCCCGCACTTCAGCAGCGAGCTGCTCCACACGATCAGACAATTGCTTCATCTCCATTGAGAGAAAAATTCCCCCTACGGCCTCAGAGATATAGAGGAAAAAATATGCACACAAAAAAAAAAAAATTCTGACACTTTTTTTTTTCCTTACAATTCTCTCCTGCTATTGAGTACCCAAGGATCTGCGGTATGGCTGGTGATTCTGTTATGACGAATAACCGAAGGAGGAAAAAACAAAATACCAGCTAAGTCCAGAAAAACCAGAGAGGTTGGCAGCTATCGGATTGCAGACCCCTGAACCTATCCACAACAACTAGCAGTAGCCGTGGGGGGTTCCTACGGTGCCCTAGACCCCTCGATCACAGCCGGAGAGCTACATAGCCTAAAGACAGAAAGGGGAAAAACTAAACTGCCCCAGAGCAGACCCCAAAGCAATAGGCAGCCCCCAACATATAATGATGGTGAAGCAAGATGAAAACACTAACACAGATAGAAAGATAGGTTGAGCAAATGATGGGGCCCAAGCTAACTACATAGGACAGGATAGGAAAGCTGCTGTCTGCCATCCGCAAAAACCCTATCAAAATGAGCCAACCGACTGATAGGAAAAACAGGCCCTGAAGTCGCTAGGCTTCAAAAGACTATATCAGCACTCAGGTATATTCTGAAGACAGAGCAAAAGATCAACAGATCAGAGACAAAAATGGAATTCAGCTCACCCCCGGCCGGGGATGGCAGAACTCCCAAAAAACAAGGCAAAACAAAAACAAAACTGAAGAGTACAAAGCAGAGCAGAAAAACTTAGCTTTGAGATGCAGGAATCAGACTGGTCTCCAAGAATCCAGCAGGAAAATCGGCAGCCTTATATCCAGTCCTCAATTCCAGCCACCCAGTTATCATCTAGCTGCCCAGGTGTTTGGTAATCAGTCTCACTACCTTCCTTCACCAGAGGCGGGAGTTCATCAGACCTCAATGGTGAAGGAAAAATGAAGCCACAACAGTAAGGAGAAAAGGAGGACTGGGGATTAGGGTTAGAGCAGAACCCTTCCCAAGTTCACAGCGCAACGTCAGGGTCCGGTCCCCGAGGTTGTATGAATACTAATGGTCCTGCAGCAGACACCGGAGGAATAGAAGTTGTCACCACTTTATTCCCACACAAAACTTGGGGGCACAACAGCAACGTGAGTGAGCCGGGACTAGGTAGCAAGGAGTCCCCGAAGCAGGCTACAGCTGTCTGCCGTACAAGTAGAGTTCATAGGAACATCTGACAGGAGGAACTCCAGTGTAACTCAGTACTGAGGGTACTTCAATATAGGCGCAAAAGGGAGACGTTCAGAAAAGGCACATATGTTGGCGGAGTGTTGGAACGGAGTACTTCATCTTGCCTGGAAGTTGGCTGAGCTCCTGACCAGGAGGACACGGCACGGATGCGGGCACCTGTATGGTCAACAGACTGTGAGTAAAGCTTTCGAACTACATGCCCTGGTGTCCTCCGCTTATTCCTGCGCCAACACCCTCAGCACTGCTACATCTCTGTGCCTGACACTGCACCATCTACGTCTCTCCCCTATCTCTTAATCTACACTGCCCTGGGACTACTGCCCTACCTGTGGAGGACCACTACATCATTGCTGCACTACACCATCTGTCCCAGAGGATCTGTCTGCAGCGTCGGCTCAACACCTTTCTTGCCGAACACCACAGGTGGCGTCACGAATCATTCAATGAACATTTCTGCTATTTACAATGGGCGCCCAGGGCCACGGACCGGGTCATAGCTGCAGTGATAACTACCCCACTCGTGGAGATCCGCGGGCCCGGTACCGAGTACCCCGCCGCCCTGGGTGTGAGGATGACCCAATGACATGATGAAGAAGGATGGCTGTTTAGTTCAGTTCACCAGGTAAGCCACCTGGATCTCAATGTCAGCCAACATGGAAAAGGCTTAGCTAATCAACTGGACCAGAAAGCCATCTCATGCCATCAACCAAGGAAGCTCTCTGCCGCATTTCAGGAGAAGTTGCTAACGCCTGAGACCACGGATTACTCTCAACTCTTGTGACCTCTGTAGTTGTACAGGAAGCTGATCTTTCATACTCTTCATAGTGACATTTTGGGATCAAGCATTATGCAATGAGCCAATCTCTCCAAGGCCAAATCCACTAGCACCTCTTATTGGGACCATTGGGGAACGCCATTCCCTCTCTGATGCCATCATGGGCTCTATGGCAATGGTGATGGACCTATCTTCATCATATCCGTAATTATTCCATTCCTTTGTTTCTCCATCTGTCTTCCAGGTTCATAGTTTCCAATCTTGTCTACATTTTCATATCAAAAGTCAATTAACGTTAATTACGTCAACTACAGACCAGTCATTGATACTAATGTTAGGGTCATTCGTCTACCAATTAATTACTGATCTTCTCGGCTTCTTAACAGATCTGGGAAAATCAGTTCATATTCTGGAATCCGGAGGACTTTTGTGGGATAAACCGTATCCTCATACCGGAGGGCTCAGTGTGGGTCCCTGACGTCAACATTTCGGAAATGTAAGTTAAAAACACAGGAGTATATCCTTGTTGCAGTGAATCTACAAAATAAATGTAGCAGGGGGAATGCATAGAATCTTGGGCCCAGATGATGGGAAGACCTATGTGACCCACCGGTCCATGGGCTAAATGGTCAGTTAGTATCCAGTGCACCAGAAACGCTGTTACGGTACATATAATTTCTAGTGATTATGGCAATAAAGCATGTACACTGGATACTTAATGACGGGAACCATTGATATGTTACGAAAATCATAGAATCATAGAATCATAGAATCGTAGAGTTGGAAGGGACCTCCTGGGCCATCTGGTCCAACCCCCTGCTCAAAGCAGGATTCGCTAAATCATCCCAGTCAGATGTCTGTCCAGCCTCTGTTTGAAGACTTCCATTGAAGGAGAACTCACCACCACTCACCACTATGTCTCAGCATAGTTCCCCCACGGCTTGATGTAGCATGGATGGGAAGCGACACATGACTAGCATACATTTTTATGGGTGGCACAGCACCAGAAGATGTAAGGAAGGCAGCTGAATTTGAACTAATAATATATCAGTAAAATGTCAGCAGTGTTTTGTGATCTGACAGCAACATGATGTAGGAGTTGAGACCCTGATTCCAGCGATGTATCACTTACTTTTCTTGGTGCAGCAGTTGTGATACAATCACAGTTTCCTTTGCTGTAGATCTAGCAGAGCTCTGAATGCTGAGATATGTATAACCCCGCCCACACCACTGATTGGCAGATTTCTGTGTATGCTGTATCTTCACAGAAAGCTGCCAGTTGTGGGGCGTGGTTAGATTAGGAGGCACCAGACACCTAGTCCTGTAGTGATAATCTCCTGCTGATAAACACTGATTGTATTAAACACATAATAGTAAGTGACACATTGTTGGAATCAGGTTCTCTGCCCCTGCAATAACTTGCTGTCAGATTCTCTTTAATAACTTCCATTAATATAGTTAATTTAAAGCTATTATATCAAAGAAGCCACCCATTTAATGTTTAATGTTTTATATTACACACAAGGTTTTGCCTAGACATTGCTAAGAAGTTTTGGGACGTGATCTATATTCTGGAATAACGTTCGCCTGCCCCCAGTGCAAGCAGCTATAAAATCAACCAGAATCTAGAAGTAAAGTGTTCTTGTTTCACCTGACTATTGGGGAACTCCTGACAAAATGCGCTTAAAAGCTTACAAAGCGCGCCTGACTGCCACACTTTAGTGCACTTAAAAACTGCCCTTTTTTACTTTGAACAGGACGGAGGATGACTCTCTGGACGTGCTGTACATGCAGCTTTATCACAACGGCACCATAAGGAGGACTAAAACTCTGAAAGTGGTGACCACGTGTCCCCTTGACCTCTACAAGTTCCCTTTTGACACACAAAAGTGCAATCTAACATTTGGCACGAGCATGAATCCAGGTAAATAGAAGAAAAAGGACCGGTGAGGACACACGGAGGGATGGCGGTCGTCCGGTTTTACCTGTTTATTAACCTAATGTGAATATTATTATACTGCAGTTTCTAATTCACCCCCTTTAAGTGTAATATCTACAGGGCTGCCACAAGGGGGCACTACACAAGGATGATTGGAAGCAAAGAGTTGTCCATGTTTTTCACGGATGTGCTTTCCATGCCCCCTAAATACTCCCATAAAGCAAATAATGTCCCCAAAGTGCCCTTTAAAACAAATAAAGCTCCCTTTACAAAGTGTTCATGCTCCCTTAGCGCCTCATTCAAAAGTAATGATGCTCCATTTGTTGTCCTCTCGAAGTCTAATAATGCAACCTTTGTGCCAAAAATAAAGGTTATACTCGCCTAATTCGGGTGACTACAGGTGGCACAATGCCGGGGAGCTGACATTTTGTAGGTCGCAAGTCTATAGCAGCTTGTGGCTCACATGATGAAGAGTGGTGGTGCAGGGAGCCTATGACTCCCTGCACCACCATATCATCCAACTGCTCAGGATTTTCAGCACTGGCGATTTTACTGTTTTTAGCAATTAATAGACAATCCAAAATGTTGTCCAGGCTAATTAGACCGACTTCCATAGAAGTAGGACCTACTAACGATGTGCAATCTCCCACCAGTGTCCGATGTCCTGCTGGTCCCGTCCTCCAGTGACGTTCTCGTTACGTTAATGTCAATGCAAGAATTTGCAAAATCAGAATGGAATCTCAAAAAAATCAACGTTTTTCATGTAAATGTTTCCAAGTCGGGAGAGGTTTGGAGCAAAGTCATTTACCAGGTAATTCCATCCTAATATATTGCACCAATTTTGGAGCCCAGGGGGGTCACAGCCTGAAGTCTGTAGCCAAATAGAGAACCCCTTTAAGTAGTTACTTGTATTTTCTCTTTATTATTGTTTCTTTCATGCCATTCGCAGATCCTGATCAGGCGGGCTCCGGTTCTGTACGTCATCAATCTCATCATCCCGGCCTGCCTGCTTGTGTTAGTAGACGTGGCCAGCATGTTCATCCCAATGGAGGGCGGTGAGCGTCTGGGATTTAAGATAACAGTCGTGCTTGGATTCTCTGTGCTCCTGTTGATTTTAAACGATTTTCTGCCCAACACCGATAATCCCCCAATATTAGGTATGTGCATTAATGCTTATAGCTTGTATAGCACTACTGTGGTTAAAGGGGGTTTCTGGGTTGCATTTTGTTAAAAAAAGCAAACAAACAAAAAAACAATTTTTTTTCATTCACCCTCCCCTGGTCCAGCGCTAAGTCTCCACTTTCCGCACGCTGATAGCGCTGCAGCCAGTTAGTGAGCTCAGCAGCTCGTGCTGTCACTGATTGACTGCAGCGTTGTCAATGTGACCTCAGGGTTTTTTAATATTTAGTTTTCATTTGTTTACATTTTTATTTAGTCCTTTTAATGGACTTGAAACTGTGATCACTTGTACAATATACTGTAATGCTGCGGTGTAAGAGTCCGATCACCCAGCCATAGCCTGGGCTTCACTGCTGTCCAAGCAGGGCAGACACAGCTGAAGCCTGCTGTGGCCGGATATAAGAGTTGGCGGCGGCCAGTACAATATTGCCGTTTAGTTCCCATTTGAGGCAATTTTACTGTCAAATCCCAAAATTCCAATATTCAAAGTAAAAAAAAAAAATCTTTTTCTCCTGGTGTCTGACTGTGTGCTTTCCATGTTCAGGTGTCTTCTGTATGGTTTGTCTACTGATAATGATTATTAGCATCATCGACTCCATCTTTATATCCTATATGCTGTACCTGTCTGCTGTCAGGCCGGAAGTCCCCAAATGGTTGAAGCTTTGGGTACTGAAGCGATTGGCATTTATCCTTCGAATTTCTTCCCATCCAGAGTTAACAGATTCCATGAGTCATGCAACTAACAATAAAGGTATGGATCTCTTCTTGGAGGTAATTTTTTGAGACGGTTATTAAGAGTGAACCCATGGAACCACTGGTGGACACACGTACAAGAACGGTATAGGGGCCCCTTGCAGGCCTGTAGCTCATCATAAGGCACCATCACACCTGCTTGGAGGTGGTAATGGCCTCCTTTCCTCTTGAGTTGGGCCCCTGAGCATCCATGGTGAACCAATGATATGTTCGCCACTGCAGGTGAAATGTCTGGCCAGTCCGAAATTGCCCAAGTGATGACTGCTACTCCAGGATCCGGACCTCCAGTAATCCAAGTGATTGTCAATTAATTGTTCCTGACCTAATGTGAATTTCTTTGTTTCTAGCTATGAACGAATCTCCAGCAGTTCAAGAATCAGAAGCCGAAACTAATAGACAACTGATGAAGAACTCGAAGGACAGTCCAGAGATTAAGCTACTCAAGAGATTACTTTTGGAACTGCTCATGGTCCGCCGACATCTCATTGTCTCCAAAAAAGAAGAGACAGCAAAGTCAGAATGGCACTTAGTAGCTTTTGTCTTGGACAGGTTCATTCTCATCCTCTATCTGATAATTGTGATGATCATTGTAGTAATAGTGGTGTTGGTTTGGGCTGTTTAAAAAACTTGAGCTGGGTTTATGTGTTGCACGATGCACCAAATTTTATGACCACATTGGCCAATTCTGCTGAAACAGCTGGGAGGTTCACAGAAAAAGGGGAAACTTCCCAGACTCCTCAAGACTAGGCAAAGATAATCTATCAGCAGGTTTTTGCATTTCATCTTAGAGCAGAAAAATATAGAACAAGAGAGCCTGATTCCAGGGATGTGTCACTTATTAAGCTGGGTGTTGCAGGTTTGATACAGTCAGTGTATTATCAGCAGGAGATTATCACTGCCGGACTAGGTCTCATGTGCATCCTAGTCATGCTGATCTGTGTAACCACGCCCCCACCACTGATTGGCAGATTACTGACAATGTACACAAGAAACTGCCAGTCAGTGGTGTGGGAGGAGTTATACAGCGCTTCGCATTCAGAGAACTGCAACATCTACAGCAAAGAAAACAGGGATTCTAGGCAAACTACAGAAAGCAGTCAAGTAAGTGACACATTGCTGGAATCTTTTATAAGTTGTAAATAAAAGTATAGGATGTTACTATGTAACAAAGTATATAAGCGGAAAGTGGACTAATCCGCCATGGTATAGCAATTAATACAGTATTTAAGACGTCCTGGAAGATTTCACTCTACAAGGTTTTTTACGGTGATTATAGTTGTAGTTTTGAATAAACTGGCACGGACATTTCTCTCCTTGTTTTGGAACCTTCCTCGGTTCAGTTCGTACCATTGAAGGCAGCAGATTGTTTTACGCCATTCACTAAGATGTCATAAAGGTTATTGTGAAGATCTGAGGTTGTGGGCTGTAATAATCATCTAGGCAGGTTAACAAAACAACTGTTTTTATTCCTTACTTCCATGGTTTTACAACAACTACAGGTAGATGGCCAAATTACATTGCCTCCAATCCGCCTAATCCCCTCCCCAGGGCCGGTGGTCCCACTGTCCCCATACCAGGCAATACTCAACATCTCCTAACATTTTGATTGGCTCACAGATTTCATATCTCTTGCCAGTATAGTCGGTAGTCACAGTCAACGCTCCTCCAGGCGACAGATAACACAACCGAAAACCCATGCAGCAACAGTGCTTAAGAAAGTTCCTTAACCCCTTCACAACCCATGACGCCTACGTAGGCGTCACGCTATAAATCGCCCTCCTGCGGGTCGGGTGACCGGGGTCACTGAAAGGTCACCCGACCTGCACACAGAGGACACTCTATGGTTAATCCCAGGGGGCGTGGCTTAGCCCCCACTTGCCTACAATCGCTCTGATTGGCTGTTAAAAGTGAAACAACCAATCAGAGCGATTTGTAATATTTCACCAATGAAATTTGGTGAAATATTACAATCCAGCCATGGCCGATGCTGCAATAGCATCGGACATGGCTGGACACGGACACCCGACCCCCCCCCACACCGACTGGCGGGGCCGATCGGCCGCCGCCACCGATGGACGGCAGTGATCGGTCGCCGCCGTCATCATCTCCTCCCCCTCCCCTTCTTATCGCTCCCCCCACCTTCCGATTCCCCCCCGGTACCTCCGATGTCCTGCTGTGGCTCCCAGTGTCCCGCCATCTGGATCATGGGCGCCGCCATCTTGCAAAATGGCGGGCGCATGCGCATTGTGCCTGCCATTGTCCAAGATGGCGGCGCCCATGAATTTGCCGGCCGCCCATTCATTTTTCATTTTTATCACTGTGATTAAACTCTCACACAAAAATAAAAAGCATAAATTCTAGATGAAAAAATACTACTTGTCCATCACTAGTGCTGACGCTGACTTTTTCTGCATTCTCTAAATTGGAATTGTCATGGTAGGCAATGTCCGTTCACAATGCTTTTAGTAGTGACTATGTATATGGCACTCTTGTTTTTGGAGATGTCCTATTATTTCTACAATACTGTATTTGGGGGCAGAAGTACTGGAGGTAGATGCGGGAGGACAGTCTTAGGACACCTAGATGGGGGCATGTGGTGAGGAGGAAAATTGAAAAGTAAGTAATTGATAATGTCTGGACAGCAAGAAGTGACAAGAGGTAGATAAGTGGTAATGTCCACAGTGGGCTGACATTTTGACAATTTGCTGACACATTAAGATGTTCTATCAAGTCTGATAGTGATCACCTATCCTTTGGATGGGGTATAGTATTTCCCGTTCCCTGGAGTCCAACCAATTCTGAGAACCAGGGCTGTGAAGAGCCCCATGTGAGTGGAGTGGTGGTCGATCATCCTTATGATAGACCAGCCGAACGTTGCACTTGGTTGTCTCCTATGGTCCCGTAGAGAATGAATGGAACGGTGGTGTGAATGATCGACCATTACTGAACTCACATGTGACTATTGAGAGCTCGTGGTCTTGGGATCAGTGGGGGTCCCTGCGATCCCCCATGGATAGTGGATAAGAGCAAAACTTGGTACAACCATTTTAAGACAATTTGCTGACACTTGTGACGGTCTGCTGACCATCTCCAGTGCAGTAATACTGTCAATGTAAGTTCTTCAGCAGCTCCGTTCACACTCACAGTGGCGGTCACAACCCTTCGCCTTTCTTTGGCGGTGAAGTATGTCTTGGGCTTTGCACACTTTTGCAGTCTACCCTCCTGAGTTACCATGTCCTTCACATGACGGCTTCAGTCCCCTAGTGCTTCAGGTGTAGCACACTCTTCTTCACTCATCAGCTTACAGATTTCTCTTGTAAGGACACTCCTGGCTCTTCTTGGCCACTTGCAGGTCGATGCACGCTTCACATACAAGAATAAGCTGTAGTACTCCCCACAACTGCAACATTCCTCCTCTCTAACGGTCATAGTCTTCATGCAGGTGTCTACTCCCCCTTGGGGCAACTATAACAAACTGTAGATCAAGATGAAGGTTTTATCTTGGCTCTTACTGAGACCTAGGAGGTGGACCTAATTAGCGCACCTGTTAACTCACCCCCACATGCTAGCTAGCTATGGCGCATGCACTCCTCTGTAGTGAACATCTTCCCCTGACTACAATGTTTGTGTGTGTCTGACCTCTATTGGCAGGGAAACACTTCATTACATGTTCTCAGGAAAACTTCCAGGGGACCTAAGGACACTGAGACACTGAATAAGCAAAATTTGACCCGGGGTGTACACAAGATACATAACAGCCATTGCAGAGAGCACAGTGAGCTGACTCTGAGAACAGGGTTAGGGGAGTAGCTGTTTGCCCTGTACATTCTTTGGAATGGGGAGTAGCAGCAGCATATTGTGTGGAACAGCATAATGTGGGGGTGGGGTCTGTGGAGACAAAATACTGTGCATTGGCACACTCTGGGGGAACCATCCTGTGTAGGGGGCACCATAATGTGTGGGGGCACTGTGAGGAGCATCAAACTGAGTAGTGGTACTGTGGGGGTATCACTGTGATGGGCATCAAAAGTGTAAGGGTCACCTTAATGTGTGTAGGGCACTGTGAGTGCCATGAAACTGTACGGGCGCAATGAGGTACATCAAAATGGATCACCCTCGCACCCAGGGCGGCGGGGTACTCGGAGCCGGGCCCGTTGGTTTCAATGGGAGATGTCACGGTAGCTATGACCCGGTCCGTGGCCCTGGGCGTCCATTGTAAAAGGGGAGTGTTGAGCGTGTGGATGATAATGATTAAAGTTTATTAGTGAATGATTTGTGACGCCACATGTGGTGTTCAGCAATGAAGATGTTAAGCTGACGCTGCCGACAGATCCTCTGGGAAAGATGGTGTGGTGCAGCAATGATGGTGTGGCCCTCCACAGGTAGGGCTATAGTCCCAGGGCAGTGTAGATGAAGCGCTAGTGAAGAGAGCGTAATGGTGCAGTGTTAAGCACAGAGATGTAGCGGTGCTGAGTAGGTTGGCGCAGGAATAAGTGGAGGACACCAGGGCATGTAGTTCCAAAGCTTTACTCACAGTCTGATGAGCTTACAGGTGTCCACATCCGTGCTGTGTCCTCCAGGTCCGGGGCTCAGCCAACCTCCAGGCAAGATGAAGTACTCCGTTCCAACACTCCGCCAACATATGTGCCTTTTCTGAACATCTCCCTTTTGCGCCTATAAGGAAGTACTCTCAGTACTGAGTTACACTGGAGTTCCTCCTGTCAGATGTTCTTAGAACTCTACTTGTACGGCAGACAGCTGTAGCCTGCTTCGGGACTCCTTGCTACTAAGTCCCGGCTCACTCTCGTTGCTGTTGCGCCCCCAAGTCTTGTGTGGGAATAAAGTGGTGACAACTTCTATTCCTCCGGTGTCTGTCGCAGGACTATTAGTATCAATACAACCTCGGGGACCGGACCCCGGCCTTGCGCTGTGAACTTGGGAAGGGTTCTGCTCTAACCCTGATCCTTAGGCCTCCTCTCCTTACGTTCCGTACTAATCCTTCTTTCTTATGGAGAGAGTCAGGCTTTCTATCAATGTTCCTTTCCTGTGCCAGTGGACCCAGGTCACTGAGGTCGGCTGCAGCACTTCCTTCATCCATCCCACTCGGGGGATCTTCACTATTCCTCTGACTCTGTCAGACTGACTAAATCCTAAACTCTTCCCGCTCTTTTGATGCTAACTAAACTCCACCCGCCTCCCAGCACGCTTCGTGTTCCAAGCAGGTAGCCACCAAAGGGTGCTTTGCTAAACTACTGTGTTGTGTGGGATGCAGGTGTTGGAGCGTGGTCAGGTGTCTCCACCTTATCTGAATGGTGGGGCACCACACCTCAGGAGGAGGTGCAGTACCTCTGTGTCGACTGAACCCTCAGGGGTGCCACATACCCCCCCCGTTAAACACAGCACGTCCGCGGGCTGCAAGTGAAACAAAGATGAAACAAATAAGGAACATACAAAAAATTTTTGAATGCTTATTGAACAATACTTATCTAAAATGTGGGAGGCACTGACTCTTGAACGTTACAAACATTTTAACTAACTATCTATGTCGAAATATAGTACCTAATTCAAAGTTCTATTAGCAGTAAACTCACTACCAGTTCAAGTATTATCAGTAACACATTTCTTTCACCTTGTTAGGCTAGTTTAACACTAGCGTTTATGAGCGCAGCGACGGCCTGCGCATGGCCGCCGCTAAGCCCCGCCCCCTGCCGCGCCTCCGCCGGTAGCTCTGCCCACCGGCGCATGACGCTGCATGTGCCCTGCGTCCCCTATCTTTATCACTGGGGGCGCAGGCCGTGCGCAGTATACGTTTGGCGGCGCATGCGCCTTTTTGACGGTGCGCCGACGCAACCAGACTGCAGCAGGTTGCGTTTGGCGCAGGTCGGCGCACCGTCAAAAGGACGCATGCGCCGCCAAACGCATACTGCGCACGGCCTGCTCCCCCTGTGATAAAGATAGGGGGCGCATGTAGCGTCATGCGCCGGTGGGCGGAGCTACCGGCGTGGCGTGGCAGGGGCGGGGCTTAGCGGCGGCCGTGCGCAGGCCGTCGCTGCGCTCATAAACGCTAGTGTGAAACTAGCCTAACTCTTACTTCTAGACCCTAGGTGACAACCGCTGATGCCTGGTTTGTCACCTGCATTTTCAAATCTTTATCTTTATTCAAATCCTTCATCTCTTTATTAAAACATTCCTAATAGTTATTACTATCAATTAAATTCTATATAAAAGCTATTCTCTAACTATTAATACTTTTATA
The DNA here is from genome assembly GCF_039654945.1 of Dendrobates tinctorius. Classification (NCBI taxonomy): domain Eukaryota; kingdom Metazoa; phylum Chordata; class Amphibia; order Anura; family Dendrobatidae; genus Dendrobates; species Dendrobates tinctorius. The sequence continues at coordinate 5,040,233 of NW_027361677.1, forward strand.
AAGCACATTATAAAATACTTCACATCAAAACTTCAATAATTCTTGTAAGTGTTGGACACCGCTCCCAGCCGGGATTTCTTGCAGTGTCCTTAGGTGGGAGCCATGCTCCAGGTGAGGTAGTACTTATTCATAAAAGACCTACGTAAAACCAAGAGAGGGCACCTTAAGAGGTGCAGCTATACACAGGACAGTTCTGGATCATTCATTGTCCATGATCTCTGCAGTTCAAATATAAAAGGGCTGCCAACACAACTAGGCAAACAAAAAAAACTGGAATCAAAGAAAAACAACATGATGAACAAAAATGAAGAAGGCATAACAGTGCCTATACCCTCCTGGGTAACAGTTTAGTTATTAACACTTAGTGATGGTCTCCTCCTGGGGTGGTGGAAGCGGGTTGCTTGTGCTGCTTCCAGGGGAGAACTGAAGGGCATCCTCTTCTTCCTGATGGATTGACGTAAGAGGTAGTGGCAGGTGGTGGAATTGCTGCCTGAGGTACAGCAGGTTTAGCAACTTGTACCATAGGGTGTGGGACTGGCGTAGATTTTGTCTGCCTGGCTTTGGCAGAGGTAATCACTACTGTGGGAGGTATTCCTGCCGGGGAACGTAGGCATGTTCCTTTTCGTAGGCCACAATGAAATCTTCTGGTATGCGGCGCACATTCAGGGCGTACCAGCCACGTAGCCCCTCATGCCGGGTGAAAGTAACATAATCTCCTGGGTGCAAGTCAGGAGCAGGGTGTCCCCTCCAGAGGTGAGATTCAACATCCCTCCTGCTAAAGAAGAAGTCAGAGATCCGCTTGGAGTCTGCGATGAAGCCAAACCCCCTCTCGTGATTAACATTCAGGACCTGACCCCATCCTGCTGAGTCCCGGGGACCGTAGTGACCGGCATGGACCTTTTCCTTCTGTTCCAGGTCAGGGCCTAGCACTGCCAGTCTCTGCTGTTCCCGTTCTCGCTGTTCCACTGCCAGCTGGCGGAGAGTCCGCTGGCAATAAGACTCCTCTTCCTCCTCCTGGGGCCGACCTCTACCCACTGTGGACAGGGGCACTACCGCTAGGGCCTCAGATGTTTCCCCCCAGGGTTTAGAATCCCGGTCCCAGACCAAGTCCAGCACGACCTGCCCGAACGCTGCAGCAGCGGTACACCTCATGGCCTTCCCAGGTGCAGGGGCAGCAGACGTACCTGGGGCCTCTTGGCGATACTCCGGCTCCGGTGCAGGTTTGGGACGGCGGTCAGTAGCTGGAACATCCACCGGGATAGTCCAGTCAGCTGTCCGAGGCGGCGGTGGAGCAGATGGAGGCTCCAGGTCCGCAGGGGTCTCCGGTGGGACCTGCGCAGCCGCGTCAGGTCCAGGCAGGAGTTCAACTTCCTCCGCTTCAGCCTCCAGGCCCTCCGGGAACTCCTCATGACAGGCCGCACTCAGCGGTGGTTGCAGCATGGAGATGGAGACAGGCGCCGCCGGTGACAGGGCAGCGGCCGTAGATTCCACTAGTGCTGCCTGGGGAAGATCTGGTGCAGCAGCGACGGGTACCGCGGGTGAAGGTACCGATGCAGCGGCGGCGGGTACCAATGGCGAGGGCACCGATGATGGAGGTACCGATGGTGTAGGCCCCTCCCGGGCATGCTGTCTCAGCCGCAGGCAATGTGTCAGCTGGGCAATCTCGTCCTCCAGCTGCTGGCGGTTCATTTTGGAAGTCGGATTGGAGCCTTCAGGAAATGCGCCAGGGAGGTTCAGCTCAACCTCCTCGCGCACTTCGGGCCTCCTTCCTTCCTCCATCATGGCGCTCTCCTGGCGTTCTTCCTCCTTCCTGGCCTCTTTTCCCGCCACCGGCTCTCGCTCCTCCTTCTGAGGGCGGCGTCTTCTTCCTACTCCTCCATACCAAGCCAGACGTTCAGATCCCCCACTCAGGGGATCTTCACTATTCCTCTGACTCTGTCAGACTGACTAAATCCTAAACTCTTCCCGTTCTTTTGATGCTAACTAAACTCCACCCGCCTCCCAGCACGCTTTGTGTTCCAAGCAGGGAGCCACCAAAGGGTGTTTTGCTACACTACTGTGTTGTGTGGGATGCAGGTGTTGGAGCGTGGTCAGGTGTCTCCACCTTATCTGAATGGTGGGGCACCACACCTCAGGAGGAGGTGCAGTACCTCTGTGGCGACTGAACCCTCAGGGGTGCCACACTAATATGTGGGGGTACTATGAGGGCATCAAACTGTGTAAGGTGAATTGTGGGAACATCATAATGTGGGGGGGACTGTGAGAGGCATCATTTGGGTGGGAGCTGTGAAGGGCATCATAATTTATGGAGAGCACTGTGAGGGGCATCATAATGTGGGGGGAACTGTGAGGGGGATCATAATGTATGGAGGGCACTGTGAAAGGCATCATAATGTATGGAGGGCACTGTGAGGGGCATGATAATGTATGGAGGGCACTGTGAGTGGCATCATAATGTGGGGGGCACTGTGAGGGGCATCATAATGTGGGGGGAGCTGTGAGGGGCATCATAATGTATGGACGGCACTGTGAGGGGCATCATAATGTATGGAGGGCACTGTGAGGGGCATGATAATGTATGGAGGGCACTGTGTGAGGCATCATAATGTGGGGGCACTGCGAGGGGCATCATGTGGGGGAGCTGTGAGGGGCATCATAATGTATGGAGGGCACTGTGAGGGGCATCATTATGTATGGAGGGCACTGTGAGGGGCATGATGTATGGAGGGCACTGAGGAGAATCATAATGTATGAAGGGCATGGTGAAGGGCATCATAAAGTATGGAGGGCACTGTGAGGGGCATCATAATGTATGGAGGGCACTGTGAGGGGTATGGTAATGTATGGAGGGCACTGTGAGGTGAATCATAATGTATGGAGGGCACTGTGAGGGGCATGATAATGTATGGAGGGCACTGTGAGGTGAATCATAATGTATGGAGGGCACTGTGAGTGGCATGATAATATATGGAGAGTGTGGCGCCCCTGAGGCTTCAGTCGCCACAGAGGTACTGCACCTTCTCCTAAGGTGTAGTACCCCACCATCCAGGTAGGCTGGGAACTCCTTTCCGCATTCCAACACCTGCACCCCACACACAGGATAGTTCAGCAGGGACCCATCCATGCTTTATGCTGGAAAGGTCATAGGTGCCTTTTGTGGTCCCTGGCTTCGTAACACGAGAGGTGCTGGGGAGGCGGGTGGAGTTAGATATAAAAGAGAGGGAAGAGTGAAAGTTATTGGTTAGTTGGTTAGAGGAGAGAGAAGAGAGAAGATGGGTGTCTGAGGGACGTGCTGCAGCAGGTCCCAGTGGTCTGGGCTTCTGGCACGAGAAAGACCAGAGAAAGAGACTGATAAGATTGATAACCTAACGTTCCATAAGAGAGAGAAAAAACAGATCGGAACGAAGGAGAAGAGAAGGACGGTGAGAAGCAGGTTGAGAAAGAGAGAGAACCCTTCCAGTCCAGAGAGCGCAAAAGGCCGGGGCCCGGTCCCCGAGGTTGATTGGAACTTTATGTCCGGCAACAGACACCAGAGGAGTAGTGAGCCGCTAACGCCTTGCTCCTATCATAGACTTTGGACACAACAGCAACACGGATAGAGAGCCGGAACGTAGAGTGGAGTCCCCGAAGCAGGCTACAGCAGTCTGTCATACAAGTAGAGACACCTAGAGAGAGGCATTCCAGGTTAACTAAGTACTGGAGTGCTTCGCACCTAAAGACGCATTGGCGGAGTCGTTCAGTAAGGTACATGTTGGCGGAGTGTGGAAGGGAGAATCCTATCCTGCCTGGAGGTTGGCTGGAGCCCTGACCTGGAGAACACAGTACGGAGGCAGGCAGTTGTGTGAACTGCAAACAGTGAGTAAAGCTTTGGAACCGCATACTCTGGTGTCCTCCAGTTATTCCAGCACCACTACACCTGGGTACCAGCCTCCATACCATTCTGCGCCTCTCCTCATCCATTGCACCTACACTGCCCTGGGACTACAGCTCCACCTGTGGGGAGCTATACCATCTCTGCTGCACCACACCATCAGTCCCAACGGATCTGTATGCAGCGTTGGCTTACCATCTAACTTGCCAAACACCACGGGTGGCATCACGAACTATTCATATAAACTTTAACACCATTAACATCACCGCCATTGATATTGGGCGCCCAGGGCCACGGACCGGGTCACCGCCGCTGTGACACATTCCCGCCTTGACACCGGCCCGGTACCGAGTACCCCGCTGCCCTGGGTGTGCGAGGGAGACCCAATTTTGGCTTCACGAACAGGATTACAAGACCCGATGCCATCGGGTTCTGTGTGCCTTGGATTTACAACTTTTGAAAATGTGCAGAAGACCAAATTTAATCGACTGTAAAATTGACATTAGAAATGGTCGCTGGCGTGGAAAAGAAGGGCGTGAAGAGATGGGAGGTCCTAGGAAAATGACCGCGAAGAGTCTTGGGCCGTCCCTGCCTGAATTACTATGTGACCGATGCATGGCCCACCCCCCGAGGGGTTCGTATACTGGCTTGGTATGGAGGCGCTGGAAGACGCCGCCCCCCGGAAGGAGGGGCAGAGAAAGCCAGTGGCGAGCAGAAGGGGCGGAGCAAGAAGAAGAACGCCAGAACGCCATTTTGGAGAGTGAGGGAAGGTGGCCTGCGGAGCGTGGGGAACTGAATCTCCCTGGCGCCATGGCTGACGGCTCCAACCCTGAAGCTGGCATGATTTGCCGGCAGCTACAAGACAAAATCACCGAACTGACTACCCGTCTGCAGCTAAGAAGAGAAGCGCTGGAGAGGCTGAGACGGCAGCGCGCCCCGGCGGGGCCTACATCAGCGGTACCCTCTCCATCGGTACCTGCTGCTGCCGCACCCGACCGCTCCCCGGCAGCGTTAACTTTCACCTCCATGCTGTCGGTGCGGCTGCGTCCCGCTCACCTGAAGAAGTCATCGGAGGACCCGGGAGCTGAGACCGTGCGCCCGCCTGGACCTGTTGCGGCTGCGCAGGTCCCGACCGAAGCCCCCGCGGACCCGGAGCTACCATCTGCTCCGTCACCGCCTGCACCGGAGCAGAGGCCGCACCGCCAGGAGGCCCCAGGTATGTCAGATGTTCCTCCACCTGGGAAGGCCCTGGGGTGTACCGCAGTCGCAGCGGCTGGCCAGTTCGTCCTGGATCTGGTCTGGGACCGGGATGCTGGTGCTGTGGGTGAAAGCAGGTCCCGGGAGGAGCAGAATGAGGCCTATTGCCGAGCCACCATTACAAAGCTGGCAGCGGAGTACTGGGAGAGGGAGCAGAGGAAGCAGGCTGTGTTGGGCCCGGATCTGGCCCAGAAGGAGAGGGCCCGTGCAGGTCATCATGGCCCCCAGGATGCAGCCGGATGGGGACAGGTGCTGAATGTGAATAAGGAGAGGGGTTTTGGATTCATCGCGGACCCCAAGCGCATTGGTGACCTGTTCTTCAACCGGCGGGATGTGGAGTCCCATCTGAGGAAAGGGCATCCAGATAGAGACCTGCAGCCTGGGGAATATGTGACCTTCACCCGGCATGAAGGACTCCGGGGGTGGTACGCCCTGAATGTACGACGCATCCCTGCAGAGTTCATCGAGAGGTACCTGCCATCGAAACCAGTCAATGCCCTTCCATCCACCGGTACCACTCAAACTACTCCGGTACCTGATCCTAGGAACCAAGCTGCTCTTGCATCACCTCCAGTTCGGCAGCCCAAACCAAAGATCTCTGGCTTGACACCGGGGGAAGAGGAGTACCTACGGATTGTCAATGACTACTTGGAATCTGGTAACCACTAAGATAATTTACACTTACAAATCTTGTTACCCAGGAGGGTTTGTTTGCACCAGTTGTGCCTTGTTTGCTATCATGTTTTTCCAGTAGCACTTTTGTTGCCTGTTTTTCTACAAATGGAACTGTGGAGATCATGAACGCTGTGTGATCCAAAACTTTCTTGTAAATAGTTTGCACCCCTTTGGGTGCTCTCTCTTGGTTTTACATATAAAGACTCTCTGCGAAGATGATGTTTTTGAATGGACACGTTTCGAAGAATGATGTCTACCTCAAGGGACACTGCAAGAAATCCCGGCTGGGAGCAGTGTTCAGCACCTTACAAGAATTTTGAATGTTTTATGATAACGTATTTGATAATGTTGTGTCTTATGAAAAGTAAATGTCTTTTATAGAATATTTGATACAGAGAATTAGGAAAGTTTTGAGATAGAATGTGAGAATTGAATAAAGACTGAAGAATTGAAAGTGACAGGTGACAGGCCAAGAGTAGATGGTCAGTGTCTTGCGTCCAGTAGAAGAGAAAAAGAAAAAGAGAATAATTGATAGAAAATGTAATAAAGAAAATGTGTTGAGTATAGCACTTTGAATTGAGAATTGCACTTAAGTAAATTTCTGATATTAAGATAGGAAGTTAACCTGTTTGTAACGTTTAAGAAATGTGCCTCCTACATTAGGAAGATTAGATAAGTATTGTTAAACAGCATTTAAAAATTTTTGTGTGTTCCTGTATTGTACCTTTTGTTGTCTTGCAGCCCGCGGACGTGCTGTGTTTAACGGGGGGGTATGTGGCGCCCCTGAGGCTTCAGTCGCCACAGAGGTACTGCACCTTCTCCTAAGGTGTAGTGCTCCACGATCCAGGTAGGCTGGGAACTCCTTTCCGCATTCCAACACCTGCACCCCACACACAGGATAGTTCAGCAGGGACCCATCCATGCTTTAAGCTGGAAAGGTCATAGGTGCCTTTTGTGGTCCCTGGCTTCGTAACACGAGAGGTGCTGGGGAGGCGGGTGGAGTTAGATATAAAAGAGAGGGAAGAGTGAAAGTTATTGGTTAGTTGGTTAGAGGAGAGAGAAGAGAGAAGATGGGTGTCTGAGGGACGTGCTGCAGCAGGTCCCAGTGATCTGGGCTGCTGGCACGAGAAAGACCAGAGAAAGAGACCGATGAGATTGATAACCTAACCTTCCATAAGAGAGAGAGAACAGATCGGAACGAAGGAGAAGAGAAGGACGGTGGGAAGCAGGTTGAAAAAGAGAGAGAACCCTTCCAGTCCAGAGAGCGCAAAAGGCCGGGGCCCGGTCCCCGAGGTTGATTGGAACTTTATGTCCGGCAACAGACACCGGAGGAGTAGTGAGCCGCTAACGCCTTGCTCCCATCATAGACTTTGGACACAACAGCAACACGGATAGAGAGCCGGGACGTAGAGTGGAGTCCCCGAAGCAGGCTACAGCTGTCTGTCATACAAGTAGAGACTAGGAACACCTAGAGAGAGGCATTCCATGGTAACTAAGTACTGGAGTGCTTCGCACCTAGAGGCGCATTGGAGGAGTCGTTCAGTAAGGTATATGTTGGCAGAGTGTGGAAGGGAGAGTCCTATCCTGTCTGGAGGTTGGCTGGAGCCCTGACCTGGAGAACACAGTACGGAGGCAGGCAGTTGTGTGAACTGCAAACAGTGAGTAAAGCTTTGGAACCGCATACTCTGGTGTCCTCCAGTTATTCCAGCACCACTACACCTGGGTACCAGCCTCCATACCATTCTGCGCCTCTCCTCATCCATTGCACCTACACTGCCCTGGGACTACAGCTCCACCTGTGGGGAGCTATACCATCTCTGCTGCACCACACCATCAGTCCCAGCGGATCTGTAGGAAGCGTTGGCTTACCATCTTACTTGCCAAACACCACGGGTGGCGTCACGAACTATTCATATAAACTTTAACACCATTAACATCACCGCCATTGATATTGGGCACCCAGGGCCACGGACCGGGTCACCGCTGCTGTGACACATTCCCGCCTTGACACCGGCCCGGTACCGAGTACCCCGCTGCCCTGGATGTGCGAGGGCAACCCAAGAGCACTGTGAGGCAAATCATATTGTATGAAGGGCACTGTGAGGGGCATCATAATGTGGAGGGAGCTGTGAGGGGCATCATAATGTATGGAGGGCACTGTGAGGGGCATGATGTATGGAGGGCACTGTGAGGGACATCATAATGTATGGAGGGCACTGTGAGGGGCATCATAATGTATGGAGGGCACTGTGAGGGGCATGATAATGTATGGAGGGCACTGTGAGGCACATCATAATGTATGGAGGGAACTGTGAGGGGCATGATAATGTATGGAGGGCACTGTGAGGGGCATGATGTATGGAGGGCACTGTGAGGGACATCATAATGTATGGAGGGCACTGTGAGGGGCATCATAATGTATGGAGGGCACTGTGAGGGGCATGATAATGTATGGAGGGCACTGTGAGGCACATCATAATGTATGGAGGGAACTGTGAGGGGCATCATAATGTATGGAGGGCACTGTGAGGGGCATGATGTATGGAGGGCACTGTGAGGCAAATCATAATGTATGGAGGGCACTGTGAAGGGCATGATAATGTATGGAGGGCACTGTGAGGGGCATCATAATGTATGGAGGGCACTGTGAGGGGCATGATAATGTATGGAGGGCACTGTGAGGCAAATCATAATGTATGGAGGGCACTGTGAGGGGCATGATAATGTATGGAGGGCACTGTGAGGGGCATGATAATGTATGGAGGGCACTGTGAGGGGCATCATAATGTATGGAGGGCACTGTGAGGGGCATGATAATGTATGGAGGGCACTGTGAGGCAAATCATAATGTATGGAGGGCACTGTGAGGGGCATCATAATGTATGGAGGGCACTGTGAGGGGCATGATAATGTATGGAGGGCACTGTGAGGCAAATCATAATGTATGGAGGGCACTGTGAGGGGCATGATAATGTATGGAGGGCACTGTGAGGGGCATGATAATGTATGGAGGGCACTGTGAGGGGCATGATAATGTATGGAGGGCACTGTGAGGGGCATCATAATGTATGGAGGGCACTGTGAGGCAAATCATAATGTATGGAGGGCACTGTGAGGCAAATCATAATGTATGGAGGGCACTGTGAGGGGCATGATAATGTATGGAGGGCACTGTGAGGCAAATCATAATGTATGGAGGGCATTGTGAGGGGCATAATGTGTGGGGGGCACGGTGTGGGGAGAGGACTGAAACCAGACATAACATTTCATAGATATATATTCTTGCTATTGTTTTTTATTACAGTTTGTTAATGTAACAATGTTAGGCCGCTGCCTTACCCCCAAGCCTAAACCACAGGACTCTGTGTGTATGGATGTATATGTTATCTATAATGATAGTAATCCTATATAATGTTACTTCTGCACAGAATATTGCATTTGTCACTATTTACATGTAACCATGGTGACCAGGTTTGGGTTTATTTCGTTTCACAATACAAATTGTATGAAACTTTATTGATTTGTGCCCCAGTCTCATTTCCATCCAATACAACTGGCTGTAGAATCCCTTCCAGGGCACGTGACGCGCAGGCCAACCACACTCCGTTGCCGTGGAGACGGGTAACGGCGGCTCCTCTGCGCTGATTGGTTGCTGCGCTCTGAGCGTCTATTCATCAGCCGTTCCTATTGGTCAGCGGGAGACGATGAGCAAACGTCATTGGTCAAGCGTAAATGTGGCACATCCCGGAACTGAAAGTCGTCCTGTAGGCAACAAGAAAAGCTTTATTTGTATTCCGCCGAGTGTGGTGACAACACGTATGTATCCTCTTTATTACTATTGCATCCTCTGGTTTGTGTGCAGGAAATGTGACGGTGTGTACTGGGCTGAGACTAAGCTCCTCACGAGCAGCATGGACACAAGGGAGACGGAGGGACATTTACCGAAGTGCTGTTATCCCTCTATGCGTGGTGTTCGTGCCGAGCTTTTGTGATGATATGACGTCATTATTCACTTTTAGCAACATTTGTTGAAAAGAAGTGGAAGTTGAAAATTGTCTTTGTTGCCATAGCAACCAATCAGTGCAGCTTTTATTATTGTTACACCCTAATAGCCAATCACAGAGCAGCTTTTATTGTTGTACCCTCACAACCAATCCCAGCGCTGCTTTTATTTTACACCCTCACAGCCAATCACAGTGCAGCTTTTATTATTGTTACACTTTCATAGCCAATCACAACTCAGCTCTTATTTCTTAAAAATGAAAAGCTGCATCGTGATTGGTTTCAACGGATAAGGCCAAATTCAGACCTCTGCGAATCGCTGTCCGTGTACGGTCCGGTCTGACAGTTCGCTGTGGGAGCAGTGTGGATCGGATGTGGATTCGCTGCTAGATCTGCATTATCATGACGAATCCACATCTAAACCTGCCCCAGCATCGCTAAGTGAGACATGCAGATACTCCGGAGGATTTGTCTCTGGCTCAAAATTACAGTTCACATTTAAAGGGGTTGTCCACTACTCGTACGTCTGAGGGAAGGGTGGCTGCTGGTTGGCTGCAGCGCTCACGTGGCATAGCAATATCAGGCAAGTGGCAGCAGATCCGGCTCCATTTCTGCTATAGGTATCTCAGAACGCAGATTGTGCCTCATTGTAACTTTATTTTGGACTATTTCCATATTCTTGATGATTAATTATCAGCTGTTCTCTATCAGAATTGAAAATTAATAATTCTACCCACAGAACGACATCAAGAGAAACAGAAAAATGTTAGCAATCTCGCAAAATAACGACACGAACCCAAACTGAAGAGCCCAGTGTTGCCCGGGCATAGTAACTAACTGCCGTCCCGCTCTCTCCCTCCGCAGCTCCTCGCGCTGTCTCCCTCCGCAGCTCCTCGCGCTGTCTCCCTCCGCAGCTCCTCGCGCTGTCTCCCTCCGCAGCTCCTCGCGCTGTCTCCCTCCGCAGCTCCTCGCGCTGTCTCCCTCCGCAGCTCCTCGCGCTGTCTCCCTCCGCAGCTCCTCGCGCTGTCTCCCTCCGCAGCTCCTCGCGCTGTCTCCCTCCGCAGCTCCTCGCGCTGTCTCCCTCCGCAGCTCCTCGCGCTGTCTCCCTCCGCAGCTCCTCGCGCTGTCTCCCTCCGCAGCTCCTCGCGCTGTCTCCCTCCGCAGCTCCCTGCGCTGTCTCCCTCCGCAGCTCCCTGCGCTCTCTCCCTCCGCAGCTCCCTGCGCTCTCTCCCTCCGCAGCTCCCTGCGCTCTCTCCCTCCGCAGCTCGCCGCGCTCTCTCCCTCCGCTGCTTCCCGCGCTCTCTCCCTCCGCAGCTCCCCGCTCTCCGTGCGCTGTCCAGCTCTATCCCTCCGCAGCCCCGCTCTCCGTGCGCTGTCCAGCTCTATCCCTCCGCAGCCCCGCTCTCCACCTGCGTCCAGCACTTTGCCTCTGCAACCCCGCTCTCCACCCACTAGTGTGCGGGGCAATGTGGAGTGGGTGTGGCATGACACACACACTCAGATTTATATATAGATAGATATAAATATATTTAAAATACTTTTTTTTTCACCACTTAAATAAAAAAAAAAAATAGAATCTGGAATGTAATTGTAAAATAAATGTCGTCCTTGACAGCTGTTACTGGGGCCTGGGTCTCCTTTAGTCATCAGCATAGTTTTGGATATCACCTGCTCATAGGTTTATATGTTACATTTCTTCTTTTCCTTTTCGCAGGTTGGGTCCATGTAACATGGAGGACCTAGAAGAAGAGAATTTTACCCTATCAATGTAAGACCACATGGGGGCACAGTGTGATGTTCTGTAATGATCACAATATGTGGGAGGTCTCAGCTACTCGGACATCACCTATATCCCCCTCTGGTGTCAGCGCTGTCTCTCCCAACAATCAGACCATTCACTGACATCTGGAGGAAATGAGAGCTGCTGCTGCTGCTGCTGGATGTATGTGATGTGTCTGAAGACGGGGAGAGTGATTGGCCGCACGGTGACATCACTTTGGGAGAGACACTGTCACCACCGCTGGAACATTGCCGGCACCAGACATGAGTAGAGGTGTAATTTTAAAAGGGGGAAACATACGGATTGAGATGCAGTGGACAACCCCCTGTAAGCGTTGTTCATATCACACATATTATTAGTGAATCTCTCCCATATTGGAGAATTGCTCCCAAATGTATTAAGGTGATTTCACATTGCATTTAGTTACATGTTCGTGGGTCCCGTTGAGGCTTGTATGCGCCTGCGGGAGCCATAGACTATAATGGTGCCGACTGAACGATCACGCGCTCTGCCATACCGATCTGTCGCCAACTTTCATTATGCAATATATCCTAGACCTGAGGAGGCTGGTGTGCTTACGATGAAGATCCAAGTCAAAATAGCTGTATAATCCTTTTTTTTGCATTGCAGTTCATCCCCCAAGGATGCAGAATTTGACTGTGTGGTCGGACACTTGGAAGACATCATAATGGGTAAATTTGATCCACAACTGCCCCACCGTGCTTCATCTACATAACTGCTTGCAGGCTTAGATTTGGGGGATGGAAAAGTGATACCTTTTGGCTTATTTATTGCCAGGAGGGGACCGAATTTATCTTAGCAAGTTCCTATATATTTCCCTTACCCGGTGTCCTCCCTTTGCTCAGATTGGAGTTCCTTTCCTCCTGCTTCCAATATGGCATCTCCTTAGCGTGGGGAATGCAGGGGTAAGGCTAAACCGCACCTTCTCTGTCTGTCCTCCGCTGTGGGTCACTCTCGCCCCTGCACTCCTCATGTCACTTTAGCGGCTATCTTTGAAACGGGAGAGAACCTCAAACATGTCCTGTAATGTAAAGTGACAGAATCAGATTGTACACGCTCTTTGCCGCTGTTGCAGTGATATCACATCAACTGCTTGCATCACCGCTGCAGGCAATCACTGAACTCAGCGGCTTATGTTGAGCTCATTGGCTGCAGTGGTGATGCAAGCTTTCAACATGAGACCACTGCTGCATCGACAGAGATCCAGCATTGGAGCAGGGGAGAGTGGGCACTGTCTGATGTTGGTATTTTACATTACAGGAAACTTTTGGGGTCCACTTCAATAAAAGTGGAAAATCCCTTTAAGGATGGGCCCCTCCGCAGTCCATTGGCTATTGTTGTAAGATTGCCCTCCAGGGTAAAATTTGCCAGTCTCTGCATAAAGGAACGCAGATTTGAGCAGGAGAGGCAGGTAGGGTGGATATATTTTGAGACTCGTGGTGGAGGGCCGCTAGAAGGTAGGACCCTCAATCTGTACCACTCTATATCCCAGTGCCCGCCAGCCCTCCTCCCAGCTACACCCCTGATACAAAAGTAACCTACAATGTCAAAAGTGTGTTCTATATGACCCTCATTTTGTATTTTTCTTTTTTCTTTTCCAGATGAGGAGTTCCAAGTGCTACAGAGAAACTTCATGGAAAAGTATTACCAAGAATTCGAAGATACCGAAGAAAATAAACTTACATACACTCCAATATTTAATGAATATGTAAGTAAATTAGTAAATCACCTACATCATGCTGCTCTCAGATTAAATAGAAAAAAGAACTGCTGACAGATTTCGTTTAAGTGCCGTTTATTTACCTCCAGCCTTAAGTTAAACATATTTATGGAAGGAAAGTTCTGTGAAAAGGTGGAAGCATTCAGTAAGGCAGAAGCTGTGAATCTCTGACCAGTCCTGCTAAACAAATACGTTATCTAATTTTGAGTGAGTGGTTCCTCCTTTTGAGCAATCTGCCAGCACGATAGGTGACGGAACTTATTTTTTTTTATTTACTTCTTGGCCCACTAGTAGTTTGAAAGTACAATAACCAATTAAGGGATTACGTTTATTGTATGCATGTCTGATTATTTTGTTTTAGATCAGTTTAGTGGAGAAATTCATAGAAGAACAGTTAATGGAGCGGATTCCAACATTTAACATGAGCACATTCATCGCTTCACTACAGTAAGTCCTCTTGTAGATGACACGTAAACTGTATGTGTGACTTGGGAGTCTTATAGATCAGTATTCACGTGCTGCAGCTGGCGCTGTCTACATAGGACTTGTGTAATGACAAGGTACTGGATGCATACGCTGCACTGACATAGCGGCGGGGTAAATAAGGTTTATATAATCGATGTATTGGGAATTGTCCACCCAATCACAATCCACCTGACAGAAACCATTTGATTGCACGCCCATCAGCTGTCACTTCCATTTTACTGTATTTTACCTGTGCGATTCGCTCCTGGGTCCCGATGGAATGCAGAGGAACGCGACATCTGGTCTGGTGGAGCGCACAGTGAGGGAGGCGCTGCCGTGGTCCATCACGTCCGGCCTGAGCAACCGATGACACGTCAGCCTTACCTGACTCCAGCCACCCCTCACTGCTATGAATGACTCATCTAGGAATCCTTATTTCTCAATGGTCGCCTCCTAAATCTTGAGGGATGACGCCTAGTATGCAAGCTAAAGTCACAGGCATGGATTACCCCAAAAAGATCAGATAAGAGTTCTTTGGGAACAAACTCAATTTTAGTAGTAATAGTATCAACCTAGAAATCCGCACACTATTGAATGATGTGCCGAGGCATATCGTTTATAATGTGTCCTACTATGGAGTCCTAAATAGGTATAGGATGGAATATGTCATGCAGAGAAAGAAAAGGTCACGTTACATAAATACTATTCCAATGAAAAGCCATCGTAGGAAAAAAGGAATGTTGCTCACTTTACCCATAAGAGATCGATGCAAATATTAGGTGTTAAGGCCGTTTTCTATTAGATTAGGACTCCACATATATTTCCCTCATTATCGTAAATCCACATATCGTGTAGATTTTATATCAGAAACCGAGATACAATTTCACAACCAATAATATTGTTGAGTGTACATTACTGAGATAATAGGGAGAGATTCACACTTACTGATGATGTACATTGTAAATGACAAAAATGACATGAAGCCAAGTTGTTCTTTCAGCCCTCGTGGTGACGTATCGGGGCGGAATATCCACCTGGTTTCTCTCTGTAGGATCATTTGATCCCAGTCTCACAGGTGACTTACTATCTTGTCAATGCCCATAAATTTTAAGACCGTGTTGTCGCCCCATGTACCACGTTCACATGTCTGGCCAATGGGGTGTCACTGTTCTACATCTCCCAGATAGTCTCCTATTCTACGCATCAAATCTCTGCGGGTCTTAGCTATTCAAGATCACATACACAAGTGGCCTTATATTCCACTTCTTGTGTCCGGCAATTAATGAATAGCAAATACCTTCTGTATCACATTTCCTCTGAAGGTTTTTCCATTGACCAGAAAAGGACAAGCCATACAGTTCCCACGTTTATGGCAGCCGCTAAGATCAGAGTGTAGTCAAGTGGATGGTTTTGATGCACAGAAATGACTGTGCACCAACCTGTCTCTTAGAGACTTGCCCCTTCTGTAGGTACCAACTCCAGCATGAACTTAAAATGCTACTTGATGAGGGTCTGATCAAAATGGTTATAGACAAAAAATACCCTTCTGGCTACTTTTACACCTTACCCAAGCTCTTCAAGGGCCGACCCATAGTGTCGGGAGTGGATGGCCTTTGCCGGACCCTTGGCATATACTTGGATCAGGTACTTAGACCTTTTGTCTTGTCCCTAAGCTCTTACACAAGGGATACAATAGATTTATTGTTGAAGTTAAAAGGCATTTTGGTTAATCCAGGACCAATGCAGGCGATCATAGGTGTAGAGGCTCTGTAATCTTCAGTCCTTCACAAGAAGGAGTTAGAAGCAGTGGGGTATTTTTTTTGTCTGAGAGTATCGCACCTTTAGATTCATAATGATTTTCTACTCCTGGCATTAGAATTTTGCCTCACGAAGAATTACTTTGTTTTTGATGATAAATTCTACCCCCAGCTCAGGAGCACTGCAATGGGGCTTCCTTGTGCGCCAACCTAAGCAAATTTACTCCTTGGCTGGTGGGAGGAAACCAAGATCTTTAGAGAAGATATGGATTCCTACATGGAATGGGTAGACATGAGGGCACGGTATATAGATGATATGTTTAAATTTGGAAGGACACCTCTGATGAACTTATCAGTTTTGTGAAGAAACTTGATAACCATATAGGTTTATGTTTCACTTTTGAATTTATCCCCACATGCCTACCATTCTTGGATATAATGATAAAAAAACAGAGGAGGGGGCTTCTAGAGGCCCATACTTACGTGAAGCCTACAGCCACTAATTCCCTTCTCAGATGGGAAACTAACCACCCAGAACCACTGAGGAGAGGAATCCCCAAAGGCCAGTACCTGCAAATTCACAGGAACTGCTCTAATGACCATGTGTTTAAAAGACTGGCTGATGACTTGAGAACCCTTTTTTCCTTGAAAGGAGCTACCCCAAATAAATTCTTAACAAAGCCTTTCGAGAGAGTAGGTTGAAGGACAGGACCGAGTTGTTAAACTCTGTTAACTCAACCAAAGGAAACTAACGTCACAACTTTTAGTAATAGAGCCCAGAAGGTCGGAAACATTATGGAAAAACATTGGAATATTTTTGAAATGGACAAATAAAGATTGGGCCAACAGACTCACATTCCAGAAGGGGCAACAAATTGGTGCAGTCATTTCTGTGCACCAAAACCACACACTTAGTTATATTCTGATCTTAGAGGCTGCCATAAATGCGGGAACTGTATGGCTTGTCCTTTTTCTGGTCAATGGAAAAACCTTCAGAGAAAATGTGGCACAGAAAGAGTTTGCCATTCATTCCTTTATTAATTCCCGGACACAAGCAGTGGTATGTAAGGCCACTTGTGTATCTTTTTTTTTTTGTTTTTTTGGACTAATTTATCAGCTAAAACTGCAGTGTAAAGCATGGGGGAGGAAGAGTTTAGCCAATCGTGAGCTACTTATGAAATGGGGAGTGGATTTTTGATTATTTCTGATTTTAATGCTTCCATGGCAGATCGCATCGTCAGGAAATGGCCGGAGACATATTTGACATATTGCTGACTTTCACAGATTTCCTGGCTTTTAAAGAAATGTTCCTCGACTACAAAGCTGTAAGTATCACAATTGTGTTCTGGTATTTAAAGGGTTAGTCTGATATTTAATAATTTTTTACCTATTTTTTTTTTAAGCATGGATGGTTTTAAAAATAATTAACAGGTACATTAGCCTTCCAGCACAGGCCCTTCGAGAAACATCTGATAATTAGTCCTGTGACCGCTACAGGCAATCACAGGCTGCAGTGGTCCTCTAACTTCAAAATGGAGCACATTGCTTACAGAAATGGTGCAATCTGCTTTTGATTGAGGTGCTGGAGGGTGTTTTTGTTGTTTCTTTTGTTTTGTTTTTTTTCTTTACTGTCAGATAGCCCCTCTTTCGTATCTGCAAACTTCAGCCCTGCATTTTTTGCAGCCCTGTATGTTTTACTCTGAAATGCTCTGCCGTTTCAGAGAAAGTACAGGGCAGGGAGATTCATCTCTTTTTTTTTTTTTTTTTTCCACAAGACTTCTGGCAAAAAAAAAAGTTTTGAAAATTTGCAATTTTTGGCGAGGCATTGAGAAATCACACCATTCTTGCCCTAGCTCTGACAAAGTGGGCAGGACAGGGGCATTGCGATCCCGGCTCGTCAAATTTATGACGAGCAGTGGCATTCGTACGCCACAAACCTTGACTCTACTAGAGACTGCAGTAAGATTTGCGATGCGGTGCACGCCACTCCATGCCCGTTAATGTATCAGGAGGGTCCAATCTCACACGCTACCTCTTCATGACTCTCCCTGTCCAGGGACCATAAACAGAGACGAGATTAATCTGCGCTCAGTGATTGACAGGTGTATCTTTATGTACACACATGGGCAAGACTTGTCAATCACTCGGTGCAGGGAGGAGCTGCATTAGACTCATATTTCCCCAATCTTTAAACTGTGTTCTCTGAAAACTCATTGCACATTATGATTTGAGTATTTTCTGCACATTACATAAGCTTTTAGCATGGAAAGTTCTGCGGTTAGGGCTTGTGTAATGGAAACATTGGAACTCGCAGCCACCAACAGCATTTTCTGTCTCCCGATTAAGGAAAAAGAAGGAAGAGGCCTGGATCTGAGCTGTGGCTTAGTGGTGACGCCATTATTCAACTCTTCAGTATCATCTTCATCATAGAGACAATCCACCATATGGTCAGTTGTATTTATCTTGTCGCCTTTTCAACGGTTTTCTCCAAAGATTTACTAGGAGCCAACAACAGTCCTTAAATAGGGAGGACATTTGTCGCCTATCCTGAAAATGGTTGTCACGGTCCTCCATTCTTCCACACGTTGGCCAGGCTTCAATAGCGTGGCACTGCTTCCACCCCATGCCGTGTCCATGGGACTGATGGAGGTAGTAGAGTCCCATACACAATGAATGGAGGAACCGTTTGTAAACCACTTCATTTATTCTGGATTGAAGTTTGGAAGAATGGGCAAAAGTGTCGCCTGTTCTCATGATCAACGGGACCACCGGGTATAAGACCATTCTCTCCTGGACTGTGGATAGTTAAGAAAAGTCCGTTGTGGGAAAACCTGTTTTAAAAGGGGCAAAATTTTAAACTTTTTCTTATAAATGCGTGTCTGCTTTTTTTACATTTTGTCTTTTGGAAATGATACGCTTCGTTGTACATATGTCCAAATGTAGTTATGGTTTGCATCGAATGTACAGTAAAATCCCACCAATGTGTGATTAAATGGCTAGTCCCATCCCAGGTGTAACTTTATGGAAACCACCGCTCGCAGTCCTATGCCAATTCCAGAACTCATTCACTTTTGGGGAGTGTGGAAACGGCGCAGGTCAGCCATTACCATAGCTCCGATTCCAGTGGATGGAAAACTGACATGACCCTATAGGTCAACCATACATAGACGTTTGTGATGTTACTGGGCAAAAGTCATAAGACCATCCACAGGGAAAAATCTGCAAATATTTGTGGGACAGAAGCGAGTTTTTTCACTTATGTCCCTGGAATTTGCCCAAACGACCCCTGCTTTTTAACAGTGCCACACTTGTCTCAAGTAATGGGAGCGAGCTGCAAAACAACAGAAAGCCCCGTGGACAGGAGTGGTACGGTTTGTAGGTCAAAACAGACTTTTTCCCAATAATCTCAAAACTCTTTAACAAAAGTCTGCTGTACCTGAGCACTTGGTGGTCTGACACATGGGGGTCTCATACATTCTGTACTTAAGGAATTTTACTGTAAGCCATGCGGGAGTGTCTACATATCGTACTGTACATCCAGCGACTCCTTGTTGTATATCGTTGTATTTAAGGTGTTTAATAAAATATGAAGAATATTTATGACTGACAGTTGTTTCATTTCTGTACACCCCTGTGAGCCACAAATCTGAACTCCAAAGATGTGTTCACACTATGTTATTTGGTGCAGAAACTCTCCACTTGCTCACTTTTTCTGTTCCAAAAATTCAACGTGAACAATTCTTTAAGTTGGAGTGTGTTTGTATAGTTTCTTCTTCCAAGGATGGAGTCAGACGGCCATATAAATCGGACAGAGATCAAATCACAATGCACAGACTGGCCAGCTGACAGCTTCATATATATCTATGCTCGGGTCAGGAGTGCCCACAGACAGTCCAAGAATTGCGATCTGATCTCTGTTCGATTTATACAGCCGTCTGACTGCGCCCTTAGCAGAGGTATTCTGGTAGGAAGCCATTATTACCAAGTCAAAGGATAGGCGATAGCAGTCAAGCCCCAACCAACTACCGACACAAGAGGCTTTTATTTTCCTTGGAGTGGAGCAATAGTGCAAGAGCTTTACTGTTGCACCATTCCTTGTCTAAAGCCCCCGTTACACACTGCGATATCGCTAGCAATATCGCTGCAAAGTCACCGATTTTGTGACTTTATAGCGATATTACTAGCGATATCGCTGCATGTGATACTCACCTCCGACCGGCTCCCCCGCTGGTTATCGCTGATCGCGCGAGAAGCTCCTGGATCATTCCTCGTCGTCCACTTCCTGCGGCGCTTCCTGTGGTGCTGATGAGCGACGCGTGGAGCCGGGAGGGAGGACGCAGGATCGCCGCGTCTGACAGGTAAGTAGCGACCCCCGTCCCCAGCGATGTCGCTGGTGAGATCTGCCTGAGTGGCAGCTCACTAGCGACCACTTAGCGATTCACCAGCGATCCTGACCGCGTCATATCGCTGGTCGGGATCGCTGGTGAGTCGCTAGGTGTAACGGTACCCTAAGGGATTGTCGGTCCAATAGCAAATGAATGGCGCAATAGTGCGATTGACTGCAGCTCCATTCTAAAAAGGACTAAAAGTACCCCATTCTGGCATAGATGAAGCCCTCAGCAGACAGAAGTCCACCAATCTAGAAGTTCTCACTTCTGCCTACCAATACCCGTTTAGGAGGATTTGTTCACTATTGGATCAGACCTTCTGAACAGTAATGCTTTTCAACACAAAAAAAAACCCCATACCTCCTGGACCAGCAATGATACAGCGTTTAGTTGTTAAAGAAAAATAAAAAGTGTGCATCATTAAAGGGATTATCCACTACTGGACAAACCCTCCTTAACCCCTTCACCCCCAAGGGTGGTTTGCACGTTCATGACCGGGCCAATTTTTACAATTCTGACCACTGTACCTTTATGAGGTCATAACTCTGGAACGCTTCCATGGATCCCGGTGATTCTGACATTGTTTTCTCGTGACATATTGTACTTCATGTTAGTGGTAAAATTTCATTCAAATAACTTGCGTTTATTTGTGAGAAAAACGGAAATTTGGCCAAAATTTTGAAAATTTCGCAATTTTCTAACTTTGAATTTTTATGCCCTTAAATCACAGAGATACAGCACACAAAAAACTTGATAACTAACATTTCCCACATGTTTACTTTACAGCAGCACAATTTTGGAACCAAAATTTTTTTTTCTTAAGAAGTTATAAGGGTTAAAAGTTGACCAGCGATTTCTCATTTTTACAACACCATTTTATTTTTAGGACCACATCACATTTGAGGTCACTTTGAGGGGTCTATATGATAGAAAATACCCAAAAGTGACAACATTCTAAAAACTGCACCCCTTAAGGTGCTCAAAACCACATTCAAGAAGTTTATTAACCCTTTAGCTGCGTCACAGGAATTTTTTTGAATATTTAAAAAAAAAATGAACATCTAACTTTTTTTCACAAAAAAAATACTTCAGGTTCAATTTTTTTTATTTTACCAAGGGTAACAGGAGAAATTGGACTGCAAAAGTTATTGTGCAATTTGTCCTGAGTACGCTGATACCTGATATGTGGGGGGGAACGACTGTTTTGGCGCATGGCAGAGCTCAGAATGGAAGGAGTGCCGTTTGACTTTTTCAATGCAAAATTGGCTGGAATTCAGATCGGACGCCATGTCACGTTTGGAGAGCCCCTGATGTACATAAACAGTGGAAACCCCCTACAAGTGACCCCATTTTGGAAACTAGACCCCCCCAAGGAACTTATCTAGATATGTGGGGAGAACTTTGAACCCACAAGGGCTTTACAGAAGTTTATAACGTACAGCCGTACAATTAAAAAATCATTTTTTCCACAAACATGATCTTTTCACCCTCAATTCTTATTTTTCCAAGGGTAACAGGACCCTAAAAGTTATTGTGCAATTTGTCCTGAGTACGCTGATACCCCACATGTGGGGGTAAACCACTATTTGGGCGCATGGCAGAGCTCGGAAGGGAAGCAGCGCCATTTGACGTTTTTGGCTGGAATTGAGATCGGACACCATGTCGCGATTGGAAAACCCCTGATGTACCTAAACAGTGGAAACTCCCCACAAATGACACCATTTTGTAAACTAGACCCCCCAAGGAACTTATCTAGATGTGTGGTGAGCACTTTGAACCCCCCAGTGCTTCACAGAAGTTTATAATGCCCGGGCATGAAAATAAAAAAATCGTATTTTTTCCACAAACATGATCAATTAGTCCCCAATTTTTTTATTTTCCCAAGGGTAACAGGAGAAAGTGGACCCCAAAAGTTGTTGTCCAATTTGTCATGAGTACGCTGACACCCCATATGTGGGAGAAAACTACTGTATGGACACATGTCGGGGTTCGGAAGGGAAGCAGTGACATTTTGGAATGCAGACTTTGATGGAATGGTCTGCGGGTGTCATGTGCGTTTGGAGAGCCCCTGATCTACCTAAACTATTGAAACTCCCCACAAGTGACCCCGTTTTCGACACTAGGCCCCCCACGGAACTTATCTAGATGTGTGGTGAGCACTTTGAACCCCCAAGTGCTTCACAGAAGTTTATAACGCTCGGGCGTAAAAATAAAAAAAATCATTTTTTTCCACAAAAATGATATTTTTGCCCCCAATTTTTTATTTTCCTAAGGGTAACAGGAGAAATTGGACCCCAAAAATTGCTTTGCAATTTGACCTGAGTAGGCTGATACCCTACATGTGGGGGTAAAACACTGTTTGGGCGCATGGCAGAGCTTGGAAGGGAAGGAGCACCATTTGACTTTCAACTCAGAATTGGCTGGAATTGAGATCAGATGCCATGTTGCATTTGGAGAGCCCCTGATGTGCCCAAACAGTGGAAACCCCCAATTCTAACTCCAACCCGAACCCCAACACACCCCTAACCCTAATCTCAGCCCTAACCCTAGCCCTAACCCTAGCCCTAACCCTACCCTAGCCCTAACCCTAATGGAAAAATGGAAATAAATACATTTTTTTAATTTTATTATTTTTCCCTAACTAAGGGGGTGATAACGGGGGGTTTGATTTACTATTTATGGCGGTTTTTATGTTTGGCGGCTGTCACACGCTAAAAGGCGCTTTTTATTGTAAAAATAGTTTTTGCATCACCACATATTGAGAGCTCTAATTTTTCCGTATTTTGACCCACCGAGTCATGTGAGGTATTATTTTTTGCGGGACGAGTTGACGTTTTTATTGGTACCATTTTCGGGCACGTGACATTTTTTGATCGCTTTTAATTCCGATTTTTGGGACGCAGAATGAACAAAAACCAGCGTTTCATGAATTTCTTTTGGGGGGGTGCGTTTACACCGTGCGATCAAATTGATAAAGCGGTTTTATTCTTCGGGTCAGTACGGTTACAGCGATACCTCATTTAGGTCGTTTTTTATGTTTTGTCGGTTTTATGCAATGAAAACTATTTTATATAAAAAATAATTATTTATGCATCGCTTTATTCTGCGAGCTATAACTTTTTTATTTTTTTGCGGATGATGCTGTGTGGCGGCTCGTTTTTTGCAGGACAAGATGACGTTTTCAGCGGTACCATGGATATTTATATGCGTCTTTTTGATCGCGCGTTATTACAGTTTTTGTTTGGCGGTATGATAATAAATCATTATTTTTTGCTTCGTTTTTTATTTTTTATGGGGTTTGCTAAAGGGCTTAACTAATGGGACAGTTTTATAGGGCGGGTCGTTACGGACGCGGCGATACCTAATATGTGTACTTTTATTTATTTTTTTTTTTATTTCTAAAAAATGGATTTATTTGGGGGAATATTTTTTTTTTTTTCTAATTTATTTGGCGATTTTTTTAAATTTATTTTAACTTTTTTTTATTTTTTTTTTTACTTTATTAAATAGTCCCAGGTGGGACATCACTGTCACAGTCACAGATCACTGTGACAGATCAGCGATCTGTCACAGGCACTGCAGAAGGCTTCCTCATGCCTGCGCTTTGCAGGCACTGAGGAAGCCAGCTTCCTCCAGGCCCCCGAAGGCCCCCGTCGCCATCTTGGATTCGGGGGCCTGCAGGAAAGGAGCCCCCGGCAGCAGCGCTGCACATTGCGCTGCCGTGGGGGGCTCAGGGAAGCACGGAGGGAGCCCCCTCCCTGCCGATGCTTCCCTTTAACTCCCGGTACACCGCGATCATGTTTGATCGCGGTGTGCAAGGGGTTAACGTGTCGGGGGCGGTCCGTGACCACCCCTGACACATTGTGCCGGGTGTCAGCTGTGATAATCAGCTGACACCCGGCCGCGATCAGCGGCGCTCACCACGTGGGCGCCGCTGATCGCGGTAGACGTACTATCCCGTCCATGGGCATAGGGGCCCGAGTCCCATGGACGGGATAGTACGTCTCATGTCAGGAAGGGGTTAAAAGGGACTGTCAGCAGAGTGACTGTTCAAACCAAGCACAGGCGCTCAGTTTTTCATAGCAAAGTCGATCCTTTATATATACTTTCCCACCTGCTTGTTTTCCATCTATCTCCACCATTCTATGTCTGTGAACCCATAGCTGTCAATCAAAGAAGAGGGGGAGGAAAACCAGATGGGAAGATGAGTGTGTGTGTATATATATATGTGTGTGTGTGTGTGTGGGTATATATATATAATGTATGTGTGTGTGTATTAAGCCATGTACTCCACATAGCCCCGCCCACTCTGCATGGCCCCATATAATAAATATCTAATCTAATATATATATTTCATAGGCACATCTTCTTGACCACAACAGGTTACACTGCCTGTGTTGCCCGTAGCAACCAATCACTAAGCATCTTTCATTTCACCAGAGCTGTTTAAAAGTTGAAAGCTGAGCTGTGATTGGTTGCTATGAGCAACAGTTTTCCTTGTAGACAGTTGTGGTAACTGAGGCCTATTATTCTAATAATTTCTATGGTTTAATCGTCCTTCTGTAAAGCTAGAAATAACACAATTTATTGCTGTGCCGACACAGACCATCCTCTGACACAGACTGCAGGGGGAGCCCAGTATCAGGATCTTCTTTTTGTCTGGCATGAAGAATCTCCTTCAGCATGACCGGTTTGGCAGTGGGTCAGTAATGGTGTGGGGTGGCAATTCTCCATGTGCTCGCCACAGGTAGCCTTAGTGCCATTAGGTACCGAGATGAGATCCTCAGACCCCTTGTAAGACCATATGCTGGTGCGGTTGGCCCTGGGTTCCTCCTAATGCAGGACAATGCCAGACCTCATGTGGCTGAAGAGTGTCATCAGTTCCTGCAAGTTGAAGGCATTGAAGCTATGGACTGGCCCGCCTGTTCCCCACACCTGAATCCGACTGAGCACATCTGGGACATCATGTCTCGCTCCATCCACCAACGTCACGTTGCACCACAGACTGTCCAGGAGTTGACAGATGCTTTAGTCCAGGTCTGGAAGGAGATCCCTCAGGAGACCATCCGCCGCCTCATCAGGAGCATGCCCAGGTGTTGTACAGTAGGGAGGTCATACAGGCACGTGGAGGCCACACAAAATACTGAGCATCTTTTCCTTGTCATAAAGCATTTCGACTGAAGTTGGATCAGCCTGTAATTTGATTTTCCACTTAGATTTTGAGTATCATTCCAAATCCAGACCTCCATGGGATATTCATTTTGATTTACATTGATAATTATGTTTTATTGTTCTGAACACATTCCACTATGCAATGAATAAAAAATTTGCAACTGTAATATTTCATTCAGAGATATCTAGGATGTGATATTTTAGTGTTCCCTTTATTTTTTTGAGCAATGTATATACACACACACACAACTCTGGCAATAATTAAGAGACCACTACACAGTTTTATAAAAATCAGCTTCTCTACATGTCTGACATCCATTCCATTCCAGTGTCAGTTGAATTCCTACCAGAGTACACCTCATTCTACCTATTGTGTGTATGATTAAGTGATCACCTGAACCAAATCTTATTTAATGAAGGAAAGTATAAAAAACCCTGCTGTGGTGTTCACAATCCTCTTACAATAGGACAAGCAAGGATGGCAAAACAAGTGCTTGTAATATCCCAAAGTAATAGGAATGAAAAAGTAACTTTTAACTATGCCAAAGGAGTTGAAAAGAAAAGTCTTGAATGAGGAAAAGAAGGGCTCAATTCTGGCTTTACTAGCAGAGGGATACAGTGAGCGTCATGTTGCCTCCATCCTTAAAATTTCTAAGACGGCAGTCCATTACAACAAAGTCAAGCAGCAGACATTGGGGACAACACAGCTACAAACCGGCAAACGACTCTCCACTGACCTGGATGACTGTCATCTTATTCAAATATCACTCATCAACCCCAGGATGACCTCAAGTGACCTTCAAAAGGAATGGAAAATGGCAGCTGGGGTGAAGTCCACGGCAAGATCAGTTCATAACAGGCTCCTAGAGGCAGGGCTCAAGTCATGTAAAGCTAGAAAAAAGCCTTTCATCAATGAGAAGCAAAGGAGAGCCAGGCTGAAGTTTGCCAATGACCATAAGGATTGTACCATAGAGGACTGGAGTAAGGTAATCTTCTCTGATGAGTCTAATTTTCAGCTTTGCCCAACACCTGGTCGTCTAATGGTTAGACGGAGACCTGGAGAGGCGTGCAAGCCACACCAGAGTGTCTTGCACCCACTGTGAAATTTGGTGGAGGATCAGTGATAATCTCGGGATGCTTCAGCAAGGCTGGAATTGGGCAGGTTAATCTTTGCAAAGGACGTATGAATCAAGCCGGATACAAGGTTATCCTGGAAAAACAGTTGATTCCTTCTGCTCACACACTGTTCCCCAACTCTGAGGACTGTTTTTTCCAGCAGGATGATGCGCCATGCCACCCAGCTAGGTCAATCAATGTGTGGATGAAGGACCACCACATCAAATCCCTTTCATTACCAGCCCAATCTCCAGACCTGAGCCCCATTGAAAACCTCTGGAATGTAATGAAGAGGAAGATGGATAGTCACAAGCCATCCAACAAAGAAGAACTGCTTACATCTTTGTACCAATAGTGGCATAAGGTCACCGAAAAGCAGTGTAGAAGACTGGTGGAAAGCAGCCAAGACGCATGAAAGCTGTGATTAAAAATCAAGGTTATTCCACAAAATATTGATTTCTGAACTCTTCCTGAGTTAAAACATTAGTATTGTTGTTTCTAAATAATTATGAACTTGTTGTCTTAGCATTATTTGAGGTCTGCAAGCACTGCATTTTTTATTATTTTGACCATTTCTCATTTTCTAAAAATACAAAATTTAGCGCTTGGAAATTCGAAGACATGTCAGAAGTTTATAGAATAAAAGAGCAATTTACATTTTACTCAAAAATATAAAGAGAAAAATCAGACAAACTGAAAATTTTGCAGTGGTCTCTTAATTTTTGCCAGAGCTGTATGTACAGTCAAATCACAACTTATTATTCCTTTTCATGTTTACTTATATATGTACTGATTAAGATCCAGTAGCCATTTTATTTCTCTCCATCATTTGTGCCATGATACTGTTTACTGTGTGTATACAATTAAATGGGTGTTTCTACTTAACCATAAAATTTGGACTGCATCTGGGAATGGAGATTCATAGCAGCATTTGAGCCTATATATTCAATTCCCACTTTCCTACTTATATTTATTTCCTAAACAGCGTTCCCTACATTAAATTTTCTCCTTATAATTTTATCATGGATCTTTTCTCAGAACTGGACCCCTTTTTTGAATTGAAGGTTCCATTTCATTTTTTGTGTTATACTGTACAGAAATGTGTCTGTTTTCCTTCACCGTAAATCTCCCATTTAAGAAGGGCCCACAATTACTCATAATGGTTTAGGTCCGGTGAGGAAGGGGTTTTGTCATTATTCTTTCATCGCTAAGGCCTTTACTGGCAGCCGAGCAGTGGAGACATTGATGCTGCGATGGAGCATTGTCCTGCAGAACAATCATAATTTTCTTGAAATATACAGATCTTTTCCTCTATCACTATATGAAGGAAGAGTCTCCTAAACCCTGGTAATAGGTTTGGGACTTGATTTTAAGTTCATCTGCCACCTGAAAAGGTCCATCAAGCTCATCATTAATAATCCCAACCCATAGCTATTCCTCACCTTCACCTTGCTGGTGTCAGAATAGATGTTTGTACCAGTTACTTATCCAACCATTGCCAACTGGTCCATCAAGAGTCGCTTTAGTCTCATCAGTATATGAAACCTTTTAAAAAAATCTGTCTTCAGATATTTCTTGGCTCAGTCTTGATCAGGGCCGCACCTATAATGAGGCGATTTGCACCAGCTGCTCAAGCGGCAGGCAGCAGGGGGCGGCATTATGCGCTCCTCTATCCGCAGCACCTACAATTTAGCCTCTGCACGCTGATGCTGCGGTCGTGCAAGAGGCTGTAATTGATGCGGTCACAGGAGGGAAGGTGTCAGTGCCACCTGATCATGTAACCCATGACTTCTCCCCTCCTGTGACCTCATCACAGGTCCTGTGCGCATAATTCCTTGGTTTATGCAGGACTGCTGTCATCGTGAGTGAGCTACTTGTGTGTGTGAGCTGTGTGTGTTGTGTGATACATGTGTGTGTGTGATACGTTTGAGCTGTGTGTGCGATATGTGTGAGCTGTGTGTGAGCTGTGTATGTGTGTGTGTGTGCAATACGTGTGAGCGGTGTGAGCTGTGTGTGATATATGTAAGCTGTGTGTGAGCTGTGTGTGTGTGTGTGTGTGTGTGTGTGCAATACGTGTGAGCGGTGTGAGCTGTGTGTGATATATGTAAGCTGTGTGTGATACGTGTGAGCTGTGTGTGAGCTGCTTGTGTGAGCTGTGTGATACGTGTGTGTGTGAGCTAAAGCAAAAGTTGGCACAACCTGCCAGTGTTCTACGATTTGGGTGAGGACATTCATTGTATGTGGGCTGGTGAATTTTTTTTTTGTCAGGGCTGCTTTTTGGTCTCAGCCCGGCCTTGTGTAAGGAGCAGAGCCGCGTGTGTACTAGGTGTACGGAGCGGAGCCGTGTGTGTGCAAGGTGTAAGGAGCAGAGCCGCGTGTGTATGAGATAAAAAGAGAAAAAAGCCAGCACTGCCAGTGGTCAGAACGCATAACATGAGGTGCATATGCACATATCTTACTGCATTCAAAATGAGACATTTAGCAAAATATTGATCAATATATTGAGCCACCCCGCCACGCCAAGGCAATCTCATATGGGGGGTCCCACTCTACATTTGTATTTATCACTGTGCCATTGCTTCAGGTATGGATTGTATTTGATATGGTCTTGCTTTTAAAACATTTAGGAGGCCGCAATGGCACAGTGAATAAATAAAAATGTAGAGTAGGACCCCCCCATATGAGATTGCCTTGGCATGGCGGGGTGGCTCAATATATTGATCAATATTTTGCTAAATGTCTCATTTTGAATGCAGTAAGATATGTGCATATGCACCTCATGTTATGCGTTCTGACCACTGGCAGTGCTGGCTCTTCTCTTTTTTTACCGCGTGTGTACGAGGTGTACGGAGCGGAGCCGTGCGTGTGTACGAGGTGTACGGAGCGGAGCCGTGCGTGTGTACGAGGTGTACGGAGCGGAGCCGTGCGTGTGTACGAGGTGTACGGAGCGGAGCCGTGCGTGTGTACGAGGTGCACGGAGCGGAGCCGCGCGTGTGTACGAGGTGCACGGAGCGGAGCCGCGCGTGTGTTCGAGGTGCACGGAGCGGAGCCGCGCGTGTGTACGAGGTGCACGGAGCGGGTGTGTACGAGGTGCACGGAGCGGAGCCGCGCGTGTGTACGAGGTGCACGGAGCGGAGCCGCGCGTGTGTACGAGGTGCACGGAGCGGAGCCGCGCGTGTGTACGAGGTGCACGGAGCGGAGCCGCGTGTGTACGAGGTGCACGGAGCGGAGCCGCACGTGTACAGAGCAGAGATGTGTACGGAGCTGAGCAGCGCGTGTGCGAGGTGTACGGAGCAGAGTCGCACAGGTCTGAGGTGTACGGAGCCGCGTGTGTGCGAGGTGTATGGAGCGGAACTGCGAGTGAACAAGGTTTATGGAGCAAAGCCGCATGTGTACAAGGTTTACAGAGTGGAGCCATTTGTGTACAAGGTTTACAGAGCGTGGCCACGTGTGTACAAGGTGTACGGAGCAGAGCCGCATGTGTACAAGGTTTACGGAGTGGAGCCATGTGTGTACTGAGAGGAGCTGTGTGTGTGCGAGGTGTACAGAGCAGAGCTGTGTGTGTGCGAGGCATGAAAAGCGGAACTGTGTGTTTATGATGTGTGCAGAGCCATACGTGTACAAGGTGTATGGTGGGGAGCATTCATACCTCCCAGCGGGACAGTCCCGATTTTGAGAGAGATTCTGTCCCACTGCCCCGGCTGGGAGCTTACTTTTCCCGCGGACACAGGAGTACACGGCGGACCCCCCGCAGAGTACTTTAAAATTCGCACGTGACGTTCTACCGGAAGTGATGCGCTAGAAGCTGAAAGGAAATTAGGTAATTTCGGGAAGAGATTGTGACGGAACCATGGAGGCACTTAGGGAATGTTTCAGATCCATCACCGTGTCCTCCTCCAACAGCGCGGACAGCAGGATCGCCTTGGACTCGGGGTTGCTGGCCATGTAAGCGGATCATGATATGTCCTGCATCGGGAGGCTCAGGTGGGCACTACAGTGGGAGCCGGTCTGCTATAGTATCTTTATAGAATCTTTCTCTCTCTGTTTCTTTATCTCTCTAATCTTTCTTTTTTTTCTCTCTCTTGGTTCTTTCTTTCTCTCTCTGTTTCTTTCTTTCCTTCTTTCTTTCTTTCTTTCTTTCCCTTCTTTCTTTCTCTCTCGTCTTTCTTTCTTTCCCCTCTTTCTTTCTCTCTTTGTTCTTTCTTTCTCTCTCCGTTTTTTTTTCTCTCTGTTCTTTCTTTTCCTCAGTACCAGTAGAATAAGAGGGGGGTAGGAAACTAGGTGGCACTGGTCATATTGAGCCTCTCATACTTTTTACTGGTGTATAATCATATGCCCTGTGCACCCCCATAAAGTGGGCCAGCCCCAGGCAACAGAGTACAAACAAATCACTATTACTATCAGTCCAAGTGGACAATTATATGCGTAAAGTTAATGATGTCCCTGTACCAAGCAGTGCGGAGGATCAGAATACACGGAGACCAGAGCAGCGGGGTTTGGGGAGAAGAATTATATGGGGCCCATTATACTGTATGAATAATATATGGTGCCCATTATTCTGTTTGAAGTAATATATGGTGCCAATTATACTGTATGAAGTAATATTTGGGGCCCATTATGCTGTATGAAGTAATATATGGTGCCCATTATACTGTGTGAAGTAATATATGGTGCCCATTATACTGTAGGAAGTAATATATGGTGCCTATTATACTGTAGGAAGTAATATATGGTGCCCATTATACTGTATGAAGTAATATATGGTGCCCATTATACTGTATGGAGTAATATATGGTGCCCATAATACTGTATTAAGTAATATATGGGGCCCATTATACTGTAGGCAGTAATATATGGTGCCCATTATACTGTATGCAGTAATATATGGTGCCAATTATACTGTATGAAGTAATATATGGTGCCCATTATCCTGTATGAAGTAATATATTGGGCCCATTATACTGTAGGAAGTAATATATGGTGCTCATTATACTGTAGGAAGTAATATATGGTGCCCATTCTACTGTATGAAGTAATATATGGTGCCCATTATACTGTATGAAGTAGTATATGGTGCCCATTATACTGTATGAAGTAATATATTGGGCCCATTAAACTGTAGGCAGTAATATATGGTGCCCATTATGCTGTAGGAAGTAATATATGGTGCCCCTTATACTGTACGAAGTAATATATGGGGCCCATTATACTGTATGGAGCATTATATGGGGCCCATTATACTGTACAAAGTAAAATATGGGACCCATTATACTGTATGGAGCATTATATGGGGCCCATTATACTGTACAAAGTAATATATGGGGCCCATTATGCTGTATGGAGCATTATATGGGGCCCATTATACTGTACAAAGTAATATATGGGACACATAATACTGTATGGAGCATTATGTGGGGATAGGGGATGACTTTCTGTTTGTTGTGGATCTGACCGCTGGGACCCCCATGATCCTGGGAAACATAGCTTTGAAGAGCACCATGTAAATGGAGCTGTGGTCAATCATACGCTCTGTGGTGCCATTCACATGTGGCTCTTCAAATAACTCCTTAAAGAGAGTGATGAGGGGACAACAAAGTATAGCAAAAATTCACTGATCGGGGTGAGGAGTGTTATAGTTTGTGGGCTGGTGGGATTTGTGTGGCAGGGCTGCTTTTTTGTCCCAGTCCGGCCCTGTGCCAACCCTACCATTGCCATTAATGACCCTTGTTTTGGATACTTCTGTGTTGTTCTTCTATGTGCGTGTGATGCCGCTAACATCCTTGTGTTTGGACCCTTTTTTTTTTCTATTTATCTAAATCAAAATGTCCACTACTGTACTCAGTTTTACAGGATAGATATGAGAATTTACTTTGTGTGTGTGGGGTGTCATTTTGCTGCTTGCCTCAGGCAGCAGAGAGGCTAGGTTCACCTCTGGTCTTGATGTTTCACCTTCTGTGTCTTGCTCGGTGAGGTTCAGCCTTTCTTACCTCGGCCATGTCTCTGAGCACTGAACACCTTGTACTTCTGTGTCTTGCTCAGTGGTGGTCAGGTTCAGCCTTCCTCACCTCGGCCATGTCTCTGAGCACTGAGCACCTTATACTTCAAGGTCACAGACTTCATTATGTCGCTCTATCCCCCTTATCTCTGCCCAGGGCTCGTCTAGTGTTCCCCCCTGCTATTCTGTATCAAGTCTTTCTGCATCATCTGGCTGCCCTCACCGATAAGTTAAGCTTTGGGTGGGCCCGTCTGAGTGAGGGGCTTGGGGCAACTTCAACCTCTGCTTCTCCAGAAGTTATGCTACTGGGAGAGCAGTAAGTGAGGATACTTGTAAAGTTTGAGTAGATTAAATTCTTTCATCTCTTTTTAGAACTTAAATATTTTACTGTATGCAGAAATCCTTATGAGATATTCAGCCCCTTCCACAATTACATTAGGTCATCAGGATATTAGTAAAAGTACCAAAAAGCAGTTCTGTTAGAAGAATCGATCTAGAAGCAGCATAGATGTTCAATATATTTATTTTTGCATGAAAGGTGTTACTAATATGCAAAGATAAAATAAGAAAGTCTGTAGATACAGTAACTTTCTATAGAGAGGAGCAGATGTTGATGATTCCGCTCCTCGGGCCTTTGGTTGCACTTGTGCTGTTTTTGCACATCCAGGTCTGGATCACACACAATGGAGAGGAGAAGAGCAGGAATGTGTAATGTGTGATCTGTGTAGATGGAGTTTTACTGGATTCTTACAACACCGCGATCAACCATATGGCCTTCTGTCTGGCCATGGTCAGGTAGATGAAGGACCAGCCGTTTCTTCATTCTGTCCATGACCCGGTAGTGTCTGTATATGGTCGGGGTCACAATTGCCGCTGTCACTCAGGACCGGAGTTTGTTTCTATGCAGCTGAGCGCTAAGGTCCAAGTGCCGGTGGCAGTGCCGGGTATAGAGACGCGAGAGTTTCTCGCAAGTGTGACCCCAGTCTATGGCCAAGTATGAGAAGGAGCAGCCGCTGCCTTCTCTTTGGCCATATCTGGTGGAGAAGGAGCAGCCGCTGCCTTCTCTTTGGCCATATCTGGTGGAGAAGGAGCAGCCGCTGCCTTCTTTTTGTCTATATCTGGTGGAGAAGGAGCAGCCGCTGCCTTCTTTTTGTCTATATCTGGTGGAGAAGGAGCAGCCGCTGCCTTCTCTGTCCACATCCAGTAGTCTTGTTCTTACCACCACAGTGTAGATGAGTCAACCAAATGGCAAGTTTGGCTGAAAGAAGTCCTTCAATTTCAGCCTTTGTTTACTTGCCATTTCAATCCAGAGGAAGGCGAAAAATAACCCCGAGGACTTGTTGTTGGAATATCCTCAGGGGAAAAAAATTCCTTCCTGACCCCAAATATGGCGATCGGAATACATCCCTGGATGTTTGGTGCTCGAATCTACGTGGCTGTTAATGTGGTGGAAGCGCTGTAGTATTTGTCACAGTCCGGTAAATTAGAAAGTCCAGGTAATTGTCTCATCCGATTAATTAAAGCTTCATTCCTCGATGTTGCTGGAATGGGGCTGATTTATATCAGCCTATTACTCCTGTAAGAAAAGAAATATATTC
Organism: Dendrobates tinctorius; assembly: GCF_039654945.1. Lineage (NCBI taxonomy): Eukaryota > Metazoa > Chordata > Amphibia > Anura > Dendrobatidae > Dendrobates > Dendrobates tinctorius. Next base: position 5,074,050 of record NW_027361677.1, read on the forward strand.
AAAATAAAGAAATTGAAGCGACTCGACACCATCCTAAAGTCTGGGCGGAGATCACAATATCGCAGGTTGCACATTTAAAAAAGGGTCCGTGGACCACAGGGGAGCTCATTTTAATAGACACCAAACTGGGGAAACAATTACAGGCCAAAAATGAAGAAAACGTCACTCGCCGTATAAAAATACTCCTTTATTAATGTCCTGTAGACTATAACGGCTGGACTCTGTGAACAGTCGCACCTGATACTTCTCTCTCTACTGATGATATGTCTTAAAGGATGTTATTAAGAAAGTGATTTTTAAAGGTGAGCGCTGCTTTTCTCCGATTTAAGAAGAGAAATTTACATTTCTTCGAACTGGCTCCTCACATATATACTGTATACTGGGGGATATAATGATGAGGTGTATGGTGGGTATGTGTGCTACTGGGCAGAGGTAACACTATGGATGTCCCTATGTGCTATACTTACATGTCCGTAATGGAACGGTGGTTCGGCTCTGCCGGACTCCACGTCGCTCCAGTTTATGGAGTGGAAGAATGGGCGCTCTCGGATGAACGATGTTATGGCATACCGAGCAGATGGAGTTATGCAGAGAAGCTGGAAGATGAGAGAGACCATTGATCGTTATATTATGTATTATTACTGATATGTTATTACACAATGTCTATGGACTGTCAGCATCATGTCCTCTATCCTTCCTTATAATCTACCATCATCCTTCTTCACCTAATCCTACTTACCCCTTCTAAGATGTCAAGGGCATCGGTGGGGATCGAGGGTGGAAAATCTGGGACATTGTCCAAAGACTCATGGTAGTCGTCCATATCGCCACTGTTATCGAACGGATGCTTCCCCACAATCATCATGTACAGGATGACGCCAAATGAAAAGGAATCTGCCAGATGATTGTAGCCTTCTCTATCCAGTACCTGTAGGAACATAAGATAGGAGATGAGCTGAATATACCGGGGAGGGGATTTACACACTGAGCCTATGAGGACCGGTCTGTGATGATATGTGAGCAGGATACTCAGATTAGTACTCAATCCTACTATCGGCATCAATCACTCAGGGATGTTCCTTACCTCAGGCGCGATGTAACCCTTCGTGCCATAAAGTTCTTCCAAGGCGTCATCCTTGCTCACGTTCACGGCTGATAGGCCAAAGTCACAGAGTTTTATGTGTCCAGTGCTGTCAATGAGGACGTTATGAGGCTTCAGGTCACTGCGGGGAAAAGGAGCAGACACTGATGGTGAGAATAATTCATGAAAAGAACTTCATTAGATATGTAAGGTGACAACATAGATTTATGAAGATGAACTGATTACCGATGTATCACGCCGTGTTCATGGAGGAACTGGATGCCGCAAACCATTTCTGCTGCAAAGCGTCTGTGGAGAAGAAAGTAGAGGATGGATCAGTGGTTACACACACTTTAGGACCATAATGAACGGGCAGCAGATTATTATGATTCAGCCTAAGACATTTACCTTGTGGTCTCTATATCGAACTTCATCGATTCTCCCATTTGGCTAAACAGATCTCCTCCGGCCATTGCCTCCATGGCTATTATATAATCTTGTGATGTTTCTACAAAGCCCCGCAGAGATGTTATGAAGCGGCAGCCGGCGCCAATACTTAGGACCTTTAACTCTGTACAGAATGTTTCCTCATCACAACGCCTCTTTCCCATGATCTTAAGGACCAGTAATTCTTTGCTGACCGGATCTGATGCCAAGACGACCTGGTGAAAAATCACAGAAGATCAGAGCAAACTCTCATCTATTCTAGGGATCTGTGTAATGGATCACTGTTGTATCCCAATTATCATTACATATGGAGATCCTGTAATGAATATTTATATCATCCTGTGTATCTGGTGAAGAATACATTGGGGAGCACGGAGTAGTATAAATTCATTCTTACCTTTCCGTAAGTTCCTTTTCCAATATCAGTGAGTATAACAAGGCTGGAAAGGTCAATAGGATTTTCAGTTTTAACCAGTTTTCTCACAGGTAAAATAGGGGATCTGGCATCACCAAGGTCTTCTGCTTTCACATCTGCGATGCCAGAGGGCATCATAACGTTTGCACCTGCTGAGATAATATAAGATTTCTTAATCTCTTTGAGAACAAATAATGGAAATACACTTTCCATTAAAGGGAATCTGTCACCCCTTTTTTTTTAGATATCATACAATGATATCATTCAATTGTGTGTCACATAAGGATTCTCTTTGTACTTTTGCTTCCCCCTGACCCCGCACCTTTCATGCATAAATACCTTTTTTATATCGGTTCAGATGTATGTAAACTGCTGCTGTCCGATCCGCTGGGCGGGGCTTATTCACCTGCCCCCTCCATCCCTGTCTGGCTGTACACAAGAAGAAATGCGTAGAGCAAGACAGGGAGGGGGGGGAGCAGTTGAATAAGCCCCGCACAGCGGACCGGACAGCAGCAGTTTACATACATCTGAACCGATATAAAAAAGGTATTTATGCATGAAAGGTGCAGGGTTAGGGGGAAGCAAAAGTTTCTAAGAGAATCCTTATGTGACACACAATTGAATGATATCACTGTATGATATCTCAAAAAACGGGTGACAGATTCCCTTTAAATGCGGACTCAGGCGCTGAGCATGCATTTTACCAGGCTAATACCAGCTGTATTACATAGCTGCCACCTGCCTATAACTGCCGTGACTAGAGCACACTCCGATTGCTTCAGTTTAACTATTTCAATGCTGACAGTGCTACTTAAATTAAGTGAATGCCGATTTGTGTGCACCAGCACCAATCAGTCCCCTCAGGACTCAACTGCAAGGGGTTTATTGGTTGAAATGTCTATATGGGCCTTATCTTTTACTTTCGTCCTATTGTTAAGACCTGCCTGGCTTAATTTCATATGAGAACGTCACTAAAGCTTTATACGGCGATACAGTCCCTATACAAGAGATCAGAAAATCTCAGGGTCAAATCTTCTAAAGAGACTAAAAAATGACATAAAAAAATTTAAAAAATAAATTCAATAATTTAATTTGAATTACTTAACCTTACCAATTAATAATAATAATAATAATAATAATAAATAATAAGCATATCCAGGATCACTTCATTAGTAAAAGTCCGCTATGCAAAAATATAAAAATAATTATCCCAAACAGTAAATACTGAAATGAGAAAAAAATAAAAGAAAACTTATGCATATTGGGCATTACCAGAATTGTATCAGACATGGAGAATTATTTTTTGAGGTCATTTTTATCACACAATTAACACAATAAAAAAAAAAGTCGGAATCCCTTTTTTCTACACAATTTTACCAAACTCCTTTTTTCCTTTTAAAAAAAAAAAAAACATTGACAAAATAAATGCGGTCGTTTGAAGCTACAGCTCGGCCCACTGAAAAAAAAACAAGCTCGCATACGGCTGTATTAGAAGACAAATGAAGAAAAAAAACGTATGGCTTTTCGAAAAAGGGAGGAAAAAAAACTACCCAATCAACTAGGGGTTAATAAATATAGCTCCAGATATCATATATTACAATTTTAGACAGAACTCTATACATCAGCAGGAAATGTCGAATATTTGGTGTTTCGTTTATCAAAACTGTCTAATTGCAAAAATGTCCCTGTTGCCCGTAGCAACAATTCACAGCACAGATTCCGGTTCTAAACATTCTATGGAACACTGAAATGTGACTGGCTGCTACGGGCAGCAAGGACAGTTCTTCCACAAGTCAGCATTGATAATTGAGGTCTGCACATAATTTTAGGAGTATAATCCCCCTCGCCCCCAGTCTTATTCTACTGAGCTGTTTCCATCTTACCTGTTTCATCTTCATCCATTGCTCCTTCTGGTGAAGAAACGCTGACGGTTTTGGCTGATGACTGGGATCTCCATAGTGCACCATTCCCATTAATAATGGGCGTAGCATGGGTCAGATGTCTCCTGCATTGGATAACCCAGTCTCTGCTGTTCCGAATTCTCTTCTTGGCTGCCGCTCTTTTCAGGTCCAGGATGTCCTTTCTTTTAGATCTGGATGAGACCAGTCTTGGAGTTTCTTGGAGAACCTTGTCCAGCTTTATATCTGCGCCGATGTTTCTCCACTTATTTAGGATGGCTCCTTTATTCCTCATCCTTATTGCAGGGGCCAGATCTCCAATTTTTTTCAAGGAGATAAGTATGGCCCTCTGAAGCTCAGCGGAGGCTGCAGAGTGGGACTCCATGAGGTTCTCCATGATCCTTCTCTCTGTAAGGATCTCATGTCTTTTGGACTTTCTCATTTTCTCTAGATTTTGTCGTTTGGACGCCATTCCAGAGGCGTCAGTGTCCATCTCCGGTAGAATAATGTCTTTTCGCCCTAAAGCGAATAATAATACCTGCTCTTCATTTAATCCTCTCCTCTCTCTCAGTACCCGATCTCGCTGGGCTTGTCTTCTCTCTTTATACATTTTGGAATCAATTTTTGCTTCGTGCGTCACGAAAAACAAAAGTAACTCCCTCACCCTTGGAAGTCTGTGAGGCAGTGATTTCCTACGGGCTGTAATACTGGAATGTAGAATGTGATGATGTCATCACATCATTGTGACATAGATAATACTGTGATGTCACAATGAGAATCATATAGATAGACAGATGCGTAGATGGATATGAGCTTTAAAGGATATATATATATATAAATATATATATATATTATATATAATACTCCATACAGTATAATGATCCCCATATATTGCTCCATACAGTATAATGAGCCCCATATAATGCTCCATACAGAATAATGAGCCCCATATATTGCTCCATACAAAATAATAAGCCTCATATATTGCTCCATACAGTATAACGGGCAGCACGGTGGCTCAGTGGTTAGCGCTGCAGCCTTGCAGCGCTGGAGTCCTGGGTTCGAATCCCACCAAGGACAACATCTGCAAGGAGTTTGTATGTTCTCCCCGTGTTTGCGTGGGTTTCCTCCGGGCACTCCGGTTTCCTCCCACACTCCAAAGACATACTGATAGGGAATATAGATTGTGAGCCCCACCCGGGACAGTGATGAAAATGTATGCAAACTGTAAAGCGCTGCGCAATATGTTAGCGCTATATAAAAATAAAGATTTATTTATTATTTTTATTTATTAATGAGACCCTTTATTGCTCCATATAGAATAAGGAGTCCCAAATGCTTCTTGCAGAATAATGAGCCCCATATATTGCTCCGTACGGAATAATGAGCCTCATATATTGTTCCATACAGCATTATGGGTGTCACATAGTGCTCCATACAGAATAATGAGCACAATATATTGTTCCATACTGTATTATGTGCACCACATAATGCTCCATACAGAATAATGAGCCCCATATATTGCTCCGTACAGAATAATGAGCCTCATATATTGTTCCATACAGCATTATGGGTGTCACATAGTGCTCCATACAGAATAATGAGCACAATATATTGTTCCATACTGTATTATGTGCACCACATAATGCTCCATACAGAATAATGAGCCCCATATATTGCTCCACACAGTATAAGCCACATATATGGCTCCATATGGTATTATGTGCCGAAAATAATGCTCAATACAGTATTATGGACACCATATAGTGGTCCATACAGAATGAGCCCCATATATTGCTCCTTACTGCACAATGAGCCCTATATATTGTTCCATACAGTACAACTAGCCCCATATAATGCTCCATAGTGAATAATGAGCCTCATATAAATAAATATATATATATATATTTCAATTGACCTCATCCCTGGTGCCGTTCCTACAAAGGGCAGAATCTATCTGCTCTCTCCTGCACAGACTCAAGCCATGTCGGAGTACGTTCATTTTAATCTGGCTAAAGGCTTTATTCGGAAATCCTATTTTCCTGCTGTTGCGGGATTCTTCTTTGTAAAGAAGAAGGATGGCTCTCTTCATCCATGTGTAGACTACAGAGGCCTGAACAACATTACGGTCAAGAACAAATATCCTCTGCCGCTTATCCCGGAGCTTTTTGACCTTCTGTGAGGAGCGCGACTATTCACCAAACTTGACCTTCACGGAGCCTATAATCTGGTTTGTATTCTCGCTGGAGATGAGTGGAAGACCGCATTCAACATACGTGACGGCCATTATGAGTATTTAGTTATGCTGTTCGGCCTCTGCAATGCCCCTGAATTCGTTAATTACATCTTTTGGGATCTTATTTACTCCTGTGTCGTGGTTAGCGAGACGACATCCTCATTTTTTCTCCAGACCTATCCTCTCACTGATGAGACTTTCGTCGAGTTTTGCATCGTTTAAGAGAAAATCATCTTTTCGCTACGTTGGAAACGAGTGTCATGAACAGACCTCTTTGCCTTTTTTGGGATATATCGTCTCAGATTCCGGCTTGAAGACGGGTTCCGAGAAAGTATCTGAAGTTCTCAAATGGCCACGTCCCCTCGGGGTGAAGGCTATCCAGTGATTACTTGGCTTTGCCAACTAATACAGGCAGTTTATCCCTCATTTTTCTTCTTTGACTAGGCCAATCTCCTCCCTTGTTCGCAAAGGAGCTAACCCCAGTCTCTGGTCCACTGAGGCTGAAAAAGCCTTACAGACTCGGAAACAAGAATTCGCTACTGCCTCCGTGCTCCACCGGAATGACGCCAGTAAGCCATTCGTCCTCTCTAGACGCTTCTTCTATTGGAGCAGGAACAATGCTCTTGCAGAGGTCCACTTCCGGGCAGTAAGTCACCTGTGGGTTCTTCTCTAAAGCGTTTTCGTCATCAGAACGCAATTACTCCATTGTAGACAAAGAACTTCTGGCCATAAAGTTGGCTTTGGAGGAGTGGCGTTATCTTCTTGAGGGTGCCGTTCATCCTTTCGTTATATTCACCGACCACAAGAATTTGGCCTAAGTACAGTCTGAGAAAACAGCAAAAAAGCAGAAATGTTTACCTGTCCATGCCTCAAGACAAATGCACTATCAGGATGCAGTGGACCCATATAATTAAGATGGCAACACAGGTGCAAGAATACCGATGAAACAACTGCTCACAGCCTACCAATACATGGAGGGGGCGGTTGCCTGGTATGTTAATGCACAATAAAAAACTTGTATGCAGCGCTGTTCACACTATGGCCATGCACATCATCCAGGCCAGCCTAGTAGTGACACCCTTCTATTAGCTCAGGCGGGCTGCCCAGCGCTATCAAAATGCATGCCATGTGAACAGCAGAGGGTTCACTGTACGGTGCAAGCCACTCATAAGCATCAAGAATCAAAAGGCTAGACTGGACTTTGCTAAAAAAAAATCTAAAAAAGCCAGCACACTTCTGGAAGAACATTCTTTGGACAGATGAAACCAAAATCAACCTCTACCAGAATGATGGAAAGAGAAAAGTATGGCGAAGGCGTGGTACAGCTCATGATACAAAGCATAACACATCATCTGTAAAACACGGTGGAGGCAGTGTGATGGCTTAGACATGCATGGCTGCCAGTGGCACTGGGTCACAAGTGTTTATTGATGATGTGACATAGGACAGAAGCAGCCGAATGAATTCTGAGGTATTCAGAGCCATACTGTGTGCTCAGATCCAGCCAAATGCAGCCAAACTGATCGTCGTTTCATACTACAGATGGACAATGACCCAAAACATAAAGCCAAAGCAACCCAGGAGTTTATTAAAGCAAAGAAGTGGAATATTCTTGAATGGCCAAGTCAGTCACCTGATCTCAACCCAATTGAGCATGCATGTCACTTGTTAAAGACTAAACTTCAGACAGAAAGGCCCACAAACAAACAGCAGCTGAAAACCACCGCAGTGAAGGCCTGGCAGAGCATCAAAAAGGAGGAAACAGCGTCTGGTGATGTCCATGAGTTCAAGACATTAGGCAGTCATTGCCAACAAAGGGTTTTCAACCAATTACTAGAAATGAACATTTTATTTACAATTATTTAATCTGTCCAATTACTTTTGGTCCCTTTAAAAACAGGGTGGCACATGTTAAGGAGCTGAAACTCCTAAACCATTCATCCAATTTTAATGTGGATACCCTCAAATGAAAGCTGAAAGTCTGAACTTCAACTGCATCTGAATTGTTTTGTTTACAATTCATTGTGGTAATGTCTAGAACAGAACCAAAATTAGAAAAATGTTGTCTCTGTCCAAATATATATGGACCTATCTGTACAAATTAAGGTTACCTGCCTCACTGCGAATCCCCAATTCCTTCCATGTATCGCTCCTCAAACCTGTGGTACTAAGTCGTTTTCATTCGTCTCCCTGTAGCACCCCTTGATCAAGTAGCTTTGACGATGTCTTTGACGTAAAGGATATATTAGCTATGAAGAAGGTTAAGGGAAGGACCTTTTTCCTGATTGATTGGAGGGGTTTCAGTCCTGAGGAAAGATCGTGGGAAACCCAAGAGAACATCTATGCTCCTCGTATTTTGAGATTTCTTTCCAGCCTTAAAAAGGAAGGGACTAAGGGTGGGTACTCTCATGCCTGCGGTTGCTCACCTGAGCTCCTCTGCTTCTTAACGTGATGCAGGCTTTGTCCCGTGCCATCCCTCACCAGTGTTCTCAGGGTCCCGGAGGTTCGCGCATGTGCCCTCACGCTCCTTCTGCCGCTAGTGATGCTGGGAGGTCGTGACCCGGTGGCTCCGCCCTGTCTTGCAGGCGCCCACCGGGTATTTCAGTGCCGCTTCTGATCAGGTAAGGCGCCTGATTATCTGTGTGGCTAGCGCCTGCGTTCCTGCACCAGGCATCTTCGTTTGTCTTCAGGCTCTGTAGCCTGCAGCGTGCCTCGCATGCTCTAGCTATTCCTTACCTCTGCCCGTGTGTCTTCCTGTGTACCTCCTGCTATTCCCTACCTCTTGCTCGTGTGTCTTCCGTGTGTGTCTCACTCTGTTCTTTTCTCTGTCTCTTGCAGTGACAAGTCCTCGCTGGCTCCCCGGTCCCTCTGATCCTGCTCCATCGCCGCAGATCCTATTTCTGTGCTCCACCCCTCGGATCCCGGCATCCATCATCCCCCTCTTTGTTCCTCTTCGCTAGTCTCCTGTATTTTCTTTGAGTTGCCCCTTTGGTACCAGCTGTTGTGGCTCTAACTCCCTTGGGCCTGCTCCTGACACTCCCTCTATAGGGGGTGGTTCCATTTGATCTGCTCACCATCGGGAGCTCTGGTATCATGAGCCAGAGGGTCCACTCTAGGGTTCGCCTCGAGATCATGACACAGCATGATGTTCCTGTGAGTACAGATGCACATATTATTCAGAAATTTAAGCTCCATGGGAGTGTAGCCAACCTCCCTGGACGTGGCCGCAGGAGGAAAATTGATGATAAATCAAAGAGACGGATAATACGAATGGTAACAAAAGAGCCCAGAAAAACTTCTAAACAGATTAGAAGTGAACTTCAAGCTCAAGAAACATCAGTGTCAGATCGCACCATCCATTGTTGTATGAGCCAAAGTGGACTTTACCGGAGACGACCAAGGAGGACACAATTGTTGAAAAAAAAATACAAATCAAGTCCCTAAATATAAAGATAAATTGAGGTCCTTTTTGCGTAAAAATGTTACGATTGGTGTGTTAACTAACAAAGGAGAGAAATTATTTCCATTGCATCCTTGTATCCCTCACTGGTCCAGCATTCCGAAAATTCATAAATCTCTCTTTCAACCCCCAGGACACCCTATTGTGTCCAGAAAAAATTCAATCACTGAACCTTTGTCACAGTATTTAGACTGGTGTCTCAAACCGCTTCTGTCACAAATCCCTTCCTTTGTGAAGGACTCTGGTGATTTTCTATTAGCATTGCAAGCAATTGAATGGCAATCTAGTTTTGCTTTAACTTCTATTGACGTAGAAAATTTGTACACCAGATTACCACACAAACAAAGCATTATCCCCGTCCCCATGAACCAGATGGGATATATTGCTAATATTACCCTGGATGGAGGAAAGGAATATTTTCTACAAGACCAGTATTTCTAATAATAACTGTGGCCTGCTGGGTTCAGTAACGGAGTCAGCAACTTTCTGCTCCATTATAACTCTTAACAGTATGGGTGTCTTGAGAACACCAATTCTGTTAACAACTTAGCAGACAAGGCAGCCCATGACCAGACAGGCCCTTCTGATATTTGCCAGATGGCCAGTCTGGCCCTGTGTTTCACCTCACTTTGGAAATTGAAATCAATCAACAGATTGGTTAGATGTGTTGGGCAGCTATGTGTATTTTTCCTGACCTTCCCATAGGTGCCGGGAGTCATATTGATGACTTACCCAAAGTTTAGTACTCAGGCAGCATGCTGGCCCAGTGGTTAGCACTGCTGTAATCAAATTCTGGTGTCGTGGGTTCAACTCTGACTGAGGACAATGTGTTTCCTCCTCTCAGGTGTATTTTAGAAATTGTAATCAGTAACTGCAAATGGGACCTGCTCTAGTTTTTCTGACCTTCCCATAGGTGCTGAGAATCATATAGATGACTTACCCAGAGGTTAGCACTCGGGCAGCATGATGGTGCAGTGGTTAACACTGATGCTGGTTTCCTGGGTTCAACTCTGACTGAGGACAATGAGATTCCTCCTCTCAGGTGAATTTTAGAAATTGTAGTCAGTGATCGTAATGGTACCTGCTCTAGTTTTTTCTAACCTTCCCACAAATGCTGAGAGTCCTATTGATGATCTGGCCAGTAATAAACTCTCAGGCAGCACAGTGGCTCAGTGGTAACATCCATTGCCATCCTACACTCGGGTCCTTAGTTCAACTCTGACTGAGGTCAATGAGATTCCTCATCTCAGAAAATGAAATCCGTGATCACAAGGGAACCTGCTTTTCCTTTTCATGACCTGTTGCTGGATACTGATAGGCGTATTGATGACCAAGCCTTCAGGTAATTCTATGGTGGCTCAGTGGTTAGCTAGATAACCTTTCAACGCTTGGATCCTTAGTTCAATTCTGGCTAAGGTTTGAGTATTTCTACCTCTCAGTTGTACTTTAGAAATTGCAAATGGACCTCCTCTATTTTTTCTTGACCTGTCGGTGGGCAATGATATACATATTGATGTCCTAGCCATTAAGTAATTATCAGGCAGCATGTTGGCTCAGTGGTTAGCTTGATTACCTTTCAATGCTTGGGTCCTTAGTTCAGTTCTGAGTAATTCTACCTCCAAGTTGCTGTTTAGAAATTGCAAATTGACCTTCTCTACCTTTTCTTGATCTTCCCATAGGTGCTGGTAGTAATTTCAATGAGTTTTTCAACAAACATCTTCCAAGCAGCAAGGTGGCTCAGTTCAAAGCACTGGTGCTTTGAAGCATGGTGGTCCAGGGTTCAAATCCCAAGCTTGTGTCCTTAGTTCAATTCTGACCAAGGTCTGAGTTATTCTGCCTCTCAGTTGTACTTTAGATGTTGCAAATGGACCTGCTCTAGTTTTTCTTGATCTACCCATATGTGCTGGTAGTAATATCAATGACTTTGCCAAAAAGGAGCTTCTGAGCAGCACAGTAGATCAGTGAAAAGCACTGGTGCTTTGCAGTTGGGAGTCCAGGGTTTGAGTCCCACCATGGACAACATCTGCAAGGAGTTTGTATGTTCTCCCTGTGCTTAGGTGGGCTGCCACCCATGCTCCAAAGACATACGGGTAGGGGCCAGTGATGGTGTTACCTGTGCAGCATCCAGGAGGGTTGCGTGCCCCTTCATTGGGTGAGTAGCCCCAATCCTTATTGGATTAATGTCCAGAAACATGTAGCAAGAAATTGGCTTGCTATATACAGCTCAGGTGCACCTGAGCTGTCAACACCTTTTTTTTAAATCTAATATATTTTAAAAGGTGTTAACAGCTCAGGTGCACCTGAGCTGTATATAGCAAGTCAATTTCTTGCTACATGTTTCTGGACATTCATCCAATAAGGACTGGGGCTACTTACCCAATGAAGGGGCAAGCAGCCCTCCTGGATGCTGCACAGGTAACACCATCACTGGCCCCTACCTGTATGTCTTTGGAGCATGGGTGACAGACCACCTAAGCACAGGGAGAACATACAAACTCCTTGCAGATGTCATCCATGGTGGAACTCAAACCCTGGACTCCCAACCGCAAAGCACCAGTGCTTTTCACTGAGCTACTGTGCTGCTCGGGAGCTTCTCTTTGGCAAAGTCATTGATATTACTGCCAGCACCTATGGGAAGATCAAGAAAAACTAGAGCAGGTCCATTCTCAATATCTAAAGGATAACTGAGAGGAAGAATAACTCAAACCTTGGTCAGAATTGAACTAAGGACACAAGCTTGGGATTTGAACCCTGGACCGCCATGCTTCAAAACACCAGTGCTTTCAACAGAGCCACTGTTCTGCTTGGAAGAGGTTCTTTGGCAAAGTCATTGATATTACTACCAGCACCTATGGGAAGATCAAGAAAAGGTAGAGTAGGTAAATTTGCGATTTCTAAAGTACAACTGAGAGGCAGAATAACACAGACCTCAGTCAGAATCAAACTAAGGACCCAAGAATTGAAATGTAAGCAAGCTAACCACTGAGCTACCGTGCTGCCTCAGGATTACTTAATGGCTAGGTCATCAATATGACCATCAGTGCCCACTGACAGGTCACAAAAAACTAAAGCAGGCTCAGTTGCAATTTCTAAAGTACAACTGAGCTTAAAATTGAACTAAGGACCAAAGCATTGAAAGGTAACTGTGCTAACCACTGAGCCACCATAGAATTACCTGATGGTTATGTCATCAATATACCTATCAGTGCCCACCGACAGGTCATGAAAAGAAAGAGCAGGTTCCCTCGTGGTCACTGATTTCATTTTCTGAGATGTGTCTGAGAGGAGGAATCACATTGTTCTTGGTCAGAGCTGAACCAATGAAAACAGCAACAAGAAAAAGAAAGCCTCAGTGTTACCATGCCGACCAGGGGAATGAGTTGTGTATGGGCATTACTGGGGGTAACTCCAGCTGGTAAGTCCCCGGGCCGAGAATGGCCGACACCCGATAACTCCAGACCCCTGCAGCACACTTCCACCAGATGTTTTTGGTGGACACCCATATATACTCGTTCACACACAGGTCCGGACCTGAACGTTTATTGCCATGCACACGTTTGCCACAAGACGGTGAACTCTTCCAGCAACTGACAACAGAGGCGTCCCCCTGTGTCACCACACACACACCCACAATTCACAGAGGGAACCACCACCCTCCTCTGACCTCTCCTACGAGGACTCCGCCTCTCAGGGTTGGCTAATGGCGAGGGTTAAGACTTGCCCCTACTCCCTGGCAGCACCACAGCTTCCCCTACTGGAGGAGAAGGGGACGGTTGTAGAAAGACGGCAGAGACAGTAGCCCCCAGGCAGCAGCCCTCACACGACTGATCCCAGCTGACTACTTCCCTAGACCGCCAATCTATGACCGGGTTGTGTTTTTCCAACCAAGGGAGGCCTAAAACGATAGGTGATGGCATTCCCCCCAAGACGTAGCATGATAGGGACTCTACATGATGAGTCCCTATACGCAGATGTATATTTTCCACGACTTGGGTCAACCTCCCCTGGCTCAGTGGGACAGAGTCAATGGCCTGGACGCTTATGGGTTTGGCCAGCATCCTACACCTCAGGCCATGGGTCTGGACAAAGTGAGTGTCCACCAGATTGACTCCCGCTCCACTGTCCACAAACACCAGTATGCCCTCAGGTACCCCACCAACCTCCACTTCTGCTGCCATAGTACACTGAGAGGGCAAAATGGAGGAAATATACACTCCCTGGTCGCCTCCCTCCACACGACCAGGGGGACATGGCTTCTTGGGTGGTGCAGAAGTTTTGGCACAAGCCGGGCAGACCCTGATAAAATGACCAGTCTGCCCACAGCTAAAATATGCCCCCAAACCACGACAAACCGCAGGCAACACCATTGGGGAACCAACTCCTCCCACCTGCCTGGGCTTGTCCAACTGCACCAGTGAGTCCTCCTCCCTAGCAAGGACTTCAGGGGGAATATTCGCCAAAGCCGTAAAAAACTCATCCACCGTCCATAGAGATGGTGAATTGGCCGGTAGGGAGAAGGCCCAGGATTGGAGATCACCATTAAGGAGGGATATGATGAATCCCACCCGCTGTTCCTCACTCCCTAATGAACGAGGGCGGAGCCTGAAGTGTAGCTTGCAGGCTTCCTGAAAAACCAAAATATTATCTCTCCCTCCAGAAAACCTGTCTGGGAGAGATAACTTGGATTCTGGTTGAGCCTGCAACTGAGCTGAGGCCCTGAACCCTACCAACTGCTGCAGCTGCTGCTCCATCACACCACACAGCATCCCACGCTCCTCAGTGAGGGTCTGCAGCAATTGGAGAAAGGTCTGTATTTGGGCCATGGCTCACCTTAAAAAAAAAAAAGTGGGCAGTTGGTAATAATGTCACGATGTGACTTGGCCCTGTGTGATGCGACCCAACGATCGGTCTGTCACCAAACAAGACAAAACAAGGGGACACAATTACAACGGTGGGCCCTTCAATAGGGAACGGGGAAGTGGACACCTCCTGCACTCTCCAAAGAAAGAGCCCTGCACTCTCCTCACGTTCCCTATACAGGTTCTTTCAACCTGTCGCCGACGGGGATACCTAGGTCCCTCACTTACCGTGCACCTATCCCTCCATAGGGAATTGGTAAGTGCAGAAACTGGTCCCACCGCTGCACTAATACAACACAAGGGAAAATAACGGACAGGGAAAAACAAACAACTTAGCTTTCTCTGCTGCCAATGCTCGGAGGCAGCAGAGTAAGGCACCCGAACTCCGCTTTCAGCAGAAACACCACTGCTCCAGATAGGCTGCAAAAAGCACTGCTCCAGATAGCTCCTCTCTTCTGAACAGTTGGTTTGCAAAGGACCTGCTACCAACAGAGAGCTGCAGCACCAGGTGACCTTATAAAGGTAGGTGGGAGGGGCACCCTCCTGCATAGATAATTAATACAATGCAGTAACACAGCGGCCACTGGGGGAAAAAACCCACCAGCAGACTAACTAAAGTTGTAGTACAACAGCGGCCACTGGGGGAAAAGCCCACCAGCAGACTCACTAAACTTGTAATAACACCAGCCGCCACCGGGGGCAAAAACCAATATTAACCCCCCGAGGGCCAGAAAGGAAAAAGGTTTATATAAGAGAGTCCAGACTCTGACACAGATCCAAAAATGGATCGTGACAACAGCACTTTACAGACATCACTGCACCCATCAGGGGAGATATCTCCTACAGGTCTGTCTTCAGAACATGGGAGGAAACCCACACAGTCACACAAAATCAGGGCTGTGGAGTTGGTATGTCAAACCTCCGACTCCTCAATTTCCATGACCCTGACTCCCCATACATGGCTCATGTTTAAGTGATAAATTTACTGTAGTAAAATGGTGACATCAGGCTTTTAATCATTATTATGATACAATAATCAAGCCATTTAGATAGAACATATAATATATTTATTGGAATACAACTTTAGAACAAAAAACTTTTTCATATTTATATACTATGCAGTAAGTGGAAAAAAAAAACAGTTTAAAAAAAAAAACTACTGAGTAACATTTGTGCAGTCTATGAATTTGTTGTGAGAAATAGTATCGCCTCCATCAGATTTTCCTTCATAGATGACCTCAAATCTGACCTCATTATTTTAAGGCTAGAGAACAACCTCTCTACACTAACTTGAGTTGGTGGCAAAGCAGTAACCACATGGGAACATCTCTACTAATTTCAGGGTCTAAAGGAATTGCCTCGTGCACAGTCAGTTTTGATGAATGATTTAACTCTTCTACTTCTTTGAGAGAAAGTGACAAATGTTGCTGAAATATGGTCAGTCTGTTTTCTATGGGAGTGGAATCTTTTTCCCTGCAGCAACGCTTTGCCTGCTCCATGTCGTCCAAATACTTGTCGAAATCAAACTCCTCATCTGATGAGGATGAAGAAAAGCAAGCAGCAGCACTGGCAGGACCCGAGGCCTCTTGCTTTTGGCCGTCCTATAGCCCACTCATCCTAACTGCTACTTCAATCAGAGCTTCTTTTCCTTTAGTAAGCTGTTGATCATCCAGCAATATACGATGACTCGGGTCCACATAAACAGCTGTCGGAAGAATTGTATTTTCTAATATCAGTGTCTCTCTCTGTTTCATTGAAGCAGCAATGCCATCTGCGATTAAACCTCCTCTTTGGGACAGACAAAACAACAAGTTCTTCCACTCCTTTATAAAAATGCCAAGAGTTAAATCCTCAGCTATTAACTTTTTAGTCACTGTAAATGGATGATGAAGCATTTCCTTCAATTCAGCGACCTGTATCCATTGACCTTCTCATGTAGTGTTACCTGCGGGTTGGCCATATCTACAAGGAAAGGTTTCAGCTCAAGCAATCGCTCAATCATTAATAGGTGCTGCCCCACCGAGTGGCTTGATCCACAATTGCCCCTTTCCAGCGCGTCTCTTCAAGATGGAATCAATTTTAGGGGTTCTGGCAGCAATAGCCAATTTCCTCACTTTGCTAATCAGAGTTCCAGCGTGTCCCTCCTGCAGACTATCTCTCATTGCCAGCTGCAGCGTGTGCACAACACAGTGCATGTGATGAATAGGGAAGAGGTGTGAAGCAGCTTCAACAAGATCATCTCCCTCAGTCGTGTTCATGCCCAGCGGTGCCAAGAGAAGCAAAGAGAAACTGGTATAAATGTATGTGGGAGAAAGAGGGACGAAACGGGCCCTAAGAGACGACATTCAGGTCCTCTACAGCTGCACTGTGCTCCGTAACACAGATGGCTGATAGATGATGTAAATGGGTGATGGAAGCATTATGGATAGATAGGATTGAAGCAGAGATTATATTAGAAAGCTACAGAACTTTTGATATCACAATAATTATATAATTAAATGGGTATTCCTTCCCAGTTTACCATTTTTGCCATATTTATGTCAAGCAATCCAGTCCTGAAATGTATATGTATGATGCCATATAGAAAGCGCTTTGCCCTGCGGCCGCCTGTCACGATATGTAGCAACCCCACAGGGGGTAGCTCAGTGGACGGCACAACACGCACAACGGGATGGAAATGGGGCGAGGAAGGGCCTACTGATAGGGAAATGAGGGATGGACACCTCCTGCTCATACCTGAGACTGACCCTGCACTCCCCTAACGCCCTAAGTGGGTCCTTCCCCCCCATCGCCATCAGGAACCTCGGCCCTCGCTGTCACCTAGCACTGCCCTGGCTAGTGAACTGACCGGCAAGGGCTCTAGCCTCATCACTGCAGATGGAATGACACAGGAAACAGTGACAAACACGAGACAGATGAGGACAAAAACACCAAACTTAGCTTAATAGCCTTCTCTGCTGCAAAGCACCGCACAGCAGAAGAAAGTCACCCAGACCATGAAACCAGCTGAAACACCAGGGCAGCCAGAGAGCTCCTTCCTCCAGGCTTGGTCAATATAGAATGCTCTATCACTGACAGTCAGCTGATGCATCAGGTGAATAAAGGACGGTGGGAGAGGTCACCATCCACATCAGCTGACCTAACCACTCTGCAGTTGCAGCAGGGTTCCAGCAAGGGATACTGACCATAACCCCTGCTGGTCCTGAAAGGAAAAAAGCTCCATTTAAATCAAAGAGAACCAGAGATGCCACGAATCCAGAAATGGATCATGACACCGCCTTATCCTCGCACTGGGTCAGTGGACGGTTCACCACCGTGTCCTGCCAGTCCCATATCTTTATTCTGCAGTGCAGGTTTTGCATGTGAGCTGCGGTTATACAGGGTGGGCCATTTATATGGATACACCTAAATACAATGGGAATGGTTGGTGATATCAACTTCCTGTTTGTGGCACATTTGTATATGGGAGGGGAAAACTTTTTTAGATGGGTGGTGACCATGGCGGCTATTTTGGATCCAACTTTTATTTTTGTAATTTGAAGAGGATCATGTGACATCAAGCTTATTGAGAATTTCACAAGAAAAGCAGTGGTTCTCTTTGTTTACAGCCATTGACGTGTCACAGAGGTAACACGTGAGGAGCAGATAGAAATTGTGTTGATGTCTGGTGAATGCAGTACCCAGGTCATTGCAGCAGGTTTCAATGCAAGACACCCTATGAGACCACCCATCTCCAATGCTACAGTTAGCAAACTGCTTGCCAAATTTTGTGAAACAGGTTCAGTGTTGGATTCGCCAAAATGTGGACGCAAGAAAACACTCACTAATGAAGAAACATCAGTGGCTGTCCTAGCTTCATTCAGCAAGAGCCCACAGCGTAGCACTCGCCGCATGTCACTGGAGAGTGTCATCAGTCGAACATCCCTTCGGCGGATATTAGCTACTCACAAATGGCACCCTTACAAAATCCAGCTGCTGCAGCATCTCAACGTGGATGATCCAGATTGGCGCGCTGAATTTGCAGAATGGGCAAAGCAAAAATTGGAACAGGACCCTCAGTTTACACAGAACATTATATTCAGTGATGAGGCAAACTTTTTTGTGAATGGTGAAGTTAACAAACAAAACCACCGCTATTGGTCTGACACTAACCCACAGTGGATAGATCGCTCCAAGACTGTTGGAACACAAAACTTGATGGTATAGTGGGGTTTATGGGGTACAAAGATAGTGGGGCCATTCTTCATCAATGGAAACCTCAATGCCGCTGGATATCTAAAATTGCTGCATGATGGTGTGTTGCCCACTTTATGTACTGAACATGGCACGCTCCCTGAGTGTTTCCAGCAAGATGGTGCACCACCACATTATGGGTGTCAGGTCGGAGAATTATGACATGAATAGTTTCCTGGAAAGTGGATTGGTCATCATGGGCCAGTTGATTGGCCACCAAGGTCTCCCGATCTGACCCCCTGAGACTTTTATCTTTGGGGTCATCTGAAGGCAATTGTCTATGCTGTGGAGATAGGAGATGTGCAGCATCTGAAACAACAGATACTGGAAGCCTGTGCTAGCATTTCTTCTGCGGTGTTGCCATCAGTGTGTCAAGAGTTGGAGAAGAGGGTTGCATTGACAATCCAACACAATGGGCAGCACTTTGAACTCATTTTGTAAGTGGTCATAAACCTGTAAATAACTCATGAAAGAATAAAGTTACATTAAAACCAAGCACACCATTGTTTTTCTTGTGAAATTCTCAATAAGTTTGAAGTGTCACATGACCCTCTTCCCATTGGAAAAAATAAAGTTGGATCCAAAATGGCCAACTTCAAAATGGCCGCCACGGTCACCACCCATCTTGAAAAGTTTCTCCCTCCCATATATAAATGTGCCACAAACAGGAAGTTGATATCACCAACCATTCCCGTTTTATTTAGGTGTATCCATATAAATGGCCCACCCTGTATACTACATATTGTTACAGTAGATAATCTTCTGGACTGCAGGACAGTATAGATCTCGACCTCGTATAAATATCACACCTCAAAAAAAATTTGTCTACATTTAGATTGTTGATAATTGTGTCATTGTGCAAAGAGGAGATGATCACATCATCTGCCTGACCGGCTCCAGGATGAGCATAAACTACAGAGAAGAAAAATCAGAAGATTCACCACCATGCTTAAACCAGTATGGGGAGATATAAACAACGAGATACAATGTAGCTTCATTCTTCACTCAGGGTTATTGTCACTAATGGATGATGAGAACTAGGTGAACATCCAGTCAGAAAGAGAACCTCAAGTTTTAGTGTCACTATCATATATCCCAAGAATCAGTGAGTAATTATTCTGTTCCGTAATTGTCAGCATCATTACTCCCAATTCAAGGTATCAGTGTCATTACCCTGTACCCAAAGTGTTAATGTCATTATGCTTTAACCCATGTGTCAGTGTCATTATGTACTGTTTGGAGGAGGGAAAATGAAGCACACACTGAAAGGAACACCCTGCCTACAGTGAAGCATAGTTGGAGCTTATTGATTCCTACAGTGATGCATGGTGGTGGCTTGGTGATGCTTATAGTATAGCACAGTGTCAGTTGCCAGGTAATACAGTGGCTGTTGCCAGCTAGTACAGTGGCTCAGTGATTAGAACTGAAATGATTGGTTCAACCTTGACCAACAATAATGAGATTCCACCTCTCAGGTACACTTTAGAAATTAAAATGAAGTAACTGATTTGATGCCTTGGGCATCTAGCTTTCTCTTTTATGATCTTGCCATTGCTGCTGGTAGTCATATTGATAACCTATCTATAAATAATCTCCTGGGCAGTATGGTGGCTCAGTGGTTTTGCTATGTTGTTGAAGTCATGGGGTCATCTCGGACAGAGCACGCTGAGATTCCACCTCTCAGGCACACTTTAAAAATTGAAGTGAGTGGGAACTAGTTTCTCTTTTCACAACCTTCCCATAGGTGTTGGAAGTCATTTTCATGACTTAGCCAGTAAACAGCTCTTGGACAGCATGGAGGGTGGGTGGTTATGTTGGCTGTGGATTAATCTGTGTACAGTCCTGCTGTTCAACAGTGAAGATATATTTATTCATGAACAAAGATAACGCAGCTTACAACTGGTATTTCTTACAGCTCGGGATCTTAGCATCTCGCCTGCCAGCTTGTAAAGTGACAGCAGAATGTGCTCCAGCTACACACAGTGTGAACAGTGAGCGGGAACGTCCTGGGGCTCTTCTTTTTTTTTTTTAGACAATGTATTATTGACAATATAACACTATTGTTGGAGACAGAGACTCCTGCCCCAATAAACAGTAGAACATAGTAGCTGCAATATATGCAATAATAAACATTATTCTTACAGTTTAGCATTGTAGGTTTCCATTGCTCGGGTTACTGGTTCAAATCTAACCAAGGACAGTCATTTTCCAGTGGCAAGGCCCTACAGAATAACATTGGTCCAAGTGTGATCCGATGTTTTGACGGGTAACACTCGGACCAAAATTACGGTCGTCTGCATGCGCCCTTACGGTGAGGACTAAACAGCAGCCCAGTTTTTCAATTTTCTTTTCCTTTTGTTCTAGGTTCTTTACAAAGGGAAGACTGGTGGATTTGTATAGGAATATACATTACCTTTTTCTGCAAATGAAGAGGCACCTATGAAGAAACTAACTTTCTCCTGGGTCCCTATGTATACAGAACGTTCAGTCACATGTGGTGGGGGTAAGGAAATGTTTTTATTCAGTGTTTATTATGGAATGTTTTTGACTACGTAAGCCAGTGGGCATAGCTATGAGGAGCAGAGGTAGCACTCACTTCTGATCCCACATACCTTAGGTACACTAAGGCCTGCAGGCTGTTTACGGCCCTCAATGACCTTTTTTCTCACCCCCGTGCAGATTCCCGAGGACTGCAGTGCTTGGGTCGGCAGCTGCATTTTGATAACTGCCGTCCCATTAATTTCTTCTTACGCTGTGAGCACACAGTGTTCACTATCTACTGAAAGCTAAGGTGTGTGCAGTGAAAGACTAGGTCCTGACACCGGTGCCAGCATCAGGCCGCTCTTTGTGGGCGGAGTTAGCACACGATTCGTACGGCCCACAAGGATGGTATAAATATCCAAGTTTATAAATGGCACACGGTAGGTGGGACAGGAACTGTTACAAAATTTGCACTGGGGCCCAGGAACTTCACACTATACACCTGGAATAAGGGCTGATGTGTTACGCCAATGTAATACTAGAGTAAAGGTTTCATATTTTGAGAAAGCGTCATTTTTGGGGGTAGAATGATGGACATTTTAAAATGTGTCCTTTGCCCAGAATTACTTTTTTTTTCCAGAGTGGGTTAATAGTGTACTTAAAGGCAGAGATTCATTGTCGTACGGGAATGGACAGGACATAAAAAAAAGGATGTATTTTTTACTGTCTTTTTTTTCTAGAAACTGCACCTCTAGTCCACAGTTTGTGTTTGGTATTGCAGCGCCGCTCAATTGAAGTCAATAGTACTAAGAGGCAATACTACACACTACCGGTGGACATGTGAGGCTCTGCTGCTGGAAGAAAGTAGCCATGATTTTTTGCTTAATGATTAATTTTGATGAACTAAATTTGAAGACAACTTTTTTGAGGATCAATCAGGTCTTGAGTTTGCTATATTCTGGAATAGATGATTGGCAGACGAAGGAGTCTTTTTGATGAGTTTTTGGCACAGAAACTGAGTGCAAACTCCAAGATTTGGAGGAGTTTTGAAATGTTGAAAGTTTTTAAAAGTTTCTGCTCCAAAAACTCCTCAAAAAGCTACATGTACATATAGCCCTTGTATATTTAGTATTATCTTTTTCCATATTTTTAAGGT
This sequence comes from Dendrobates tinctorius, assembly GCF_039654945.1. Lineage (NCBI taxonomy): Eukaryota > Metazoa > Chordata > Amphibia > Anura > Dendrobatidae > Dendrobates > Dendrobates tinctorius. The sequence goes on from NW_027361677.1 coordinate 5,096,316, forward strand.
CAAATGAATGTGAAATTTGTCTGTTCTAGCATGTGCGGGTTGTTGAGCAAACAAGTCCTGGAGCCAAAATTGTGCAATACCCAACCATGCCCAGCGTTGTAAGTAGCCTTCAATGATGGAAACTTGGAAAAGTGAATCTATCGATCATCCTAAACGTTGTTATTTTCATTGTTTCCTACAGTTGGTCAGCTGGTCAGTAGAGTCCATGCAGCGTTTCTTGTGGTGGTGGCCCACAGACCAGGACTATTCAGTGCCTTCAAAAAAAGACTATGCAGGGTGAGGAACTGGCTGGACACTCCAACTGCCCAGTGAGTACTCCTATCCAGGCCCAACAGTGCAACACTCAGGACTGTCCAGCAGAATGGAGCTCCGGTCCGTGGTCTCAGGTAGGATGAGAAATTGACTATAATAACAGAAGCCCATGGACAGTCCCAATCTTCTTAGTATTAGTTCTCACTCTTGCATCAGAGATACGTTAATTGAATCGTATTCTTTGTAGTGTTTTTAAGCATGGGGTCCGCATCTATCTTAAGAACAGGGCCATGAAACACCGCAGTTTTCGGAGAGGTGGGTCATGCGTGAGCGGTTTTCTTCACCGATTTGTAAAGGAGTTACAATAATTGTTGAGCGGGATTACTTGAGAATTTTTTAGAATTCATGTAGAAGAGAGGTCAACTCTGTATTCCGGACTGCATGCAACAAGGTCGTGTTCTCTGGCTGTGGATTCCAGTGGTGGAGCTCACATTTATCAGATAATTATTACATATTAGGTCTTTAAAGAGGACCTATCCAAAGGTCACAAGTTGCTCTTATTGTATTCCCCTTGCTCCCCTGAGCATTCCTTTTTTTCATTTTTTTTAATCTGCCTTACGGTTCCAGAAATATGGACCTTTGTATTTAGTGCCACTTTTTATGTTCTTTATAAGGGGGTGTTGCTCACATGGTACTAATGCAAAACAAACCTAAAGACATGCCCCTGAGGATCCTGTGAACCATGCCCCCTTATAAAGATCATACAAATTTGCACTAAATAAAAAGACCCATGTCTCTGGAAAAGTATAGTGAATAAAAAAAAAAATAGAATAATCAGGAGAGCAGCCGGGGATAAGATCAGATCAAAAGCAGGCCTCTTTTTACCTGGTGACTGGTCCTCTTTAAGATGGGACAACTCTTTGAACAACGATTGTCCTCTGCAATATTTCTAGAATACTTTTTGTTTAAACATATTGTAGCAACATATTGTCCGTGCTCAGTAAAACAAAAGCGTCACTCACCATTTCCTTAAAAATTATTCCTTTATTCCATCATCGGTGCGCAGGGGCCACAGGGAGAACAGTGGACGACGGCCTTTTAGCATTAACACAAGAATTCTATGGGTCCAGGACAATAATCAACATGTGTCCCCTATCTACAGAATGTATGACTTTTAGGGGTCTGACCCCTGAGATCCTCACTGAATATGACAACAGGGGTCTCAAAGTTCTGTGTGTAAATGGAGAAGTAATGAGCACGTGCAACCACATCTCCAGTCGAGCAGCGGTCGCACATGCTTTTTTTTTTTATTCTAGCCACTCTCTTGAGTAATCTCTTGTTTGCTTTTTTGTAAATCCACCATACGGTTCCAGAGATATGGGCATTTATTGCAAATATGTAGAGTCTTTACTCAGGGGTGTGGCTCACAGTTGCTCTGTGGGCGTGTCTTTGGGTAGCGCTGCATAATTATCTTATGAGCCACGCCTATGATAAAAATATATACTCTTGAGATTTGGCAATGTAGAATTATGGGTTCTGCTTACATCATATTAAAACACGTAGTTGTGTTAGGGTGGGTTTGGTTTCGTCCATACAAAGCATTGATCAACGACTTAACAAATCGATTGGTGCATATTTAAAGACCTTTAAAATCACCCTTTTCTTTACCAGTTGGTTAATAAGTTCATGTATACGGTATAAAAAATAAGTTGTTATTTCTAGAACATATTCAAGGGATGTGCTACTGACAATATGCAAACTGCACAGCGTTGGGACCGGTGTGTGGCTGTAAGACAACCAACTGCAGCAGAAGCCTCTCCCTTCTGCCATGTGTGCAGGTGGACAAAACATACTGAAGACCCACTCACTGACTAAGTAGGAATGGCTTCACTCAACTGCCTGCCACAAATGGAACTGCTCAGTAGAATTATTCTCAATGATTCTGTCACCATACAGTTTGCGCTACCTTGTGTGAAAGGGCCCTAAATGAATGCTGATGAAATTATTATATAGGTGATCAGTGGTCATTACGGGTAGAAATCTAACCATATAAACCCACTGTAATTCTGTTACACGGACCGTTTGATGTTAATAATTGTTAGTACGATCATTCGGTCCCCATACATTTTGCATGTTGTTGACAGTACATGACTAGAGATGAGCAAACCTGAACTGTAAAATTCAAGGTTCATACTGGACACTTGGTGTCTGGCGTTGAATTCCAAACGCCTAGTGTCCGGCGCCGGGCTCCTAACGCCTGGTGTCCGGTGCCGAGCTCTGAACGCCTGGTTTCCTGGGCCGAGCTCCCAACGCCTGGTGTCCGGCGCCGAGCTCCCAACGCCTAGTGTCCGGCACCGAACTCCTAACGCCTGGTGTTCGGTGCTGAACTCCTAACACGAACTTCTCCTGGAAATCCGCTTTAGAGTTCATGGAGGAGAGAGATGTATTTTTCTGCTCCAAAGTTCGGGTTCCCATTTATTTCTATGGTGTTCGGGTTTAAGTTCCAGAAGTACCAGAACTGTACCTGAACCGAATTTTGGACTAAAATTCGGTCGGTACAAGACGAACCCAAACTGCTCATCCCTAAACAGACTATAACACAGATCTATGCTACTGCTGAGGTTGCCATGATTGGTTGGAGTCAAAAAACCTACCCAAAAAGTCAAAAAGCAGGCAACTGATTAACCCTTATGGTTAAAAATGTTTTTGTATTCTTAGTAACAATTTAAAGTGAAGCTTGTTGTAGTTTTGATAAAATCACAGTTTTATCTGCTGCTGATCTAGCAGTTCTCTGAATGCTAAGCTGTGTATAACCCCGCCCACACCACTGATTGGCAGCTATGTGCACTGCATAAGCAGAAAGCTGCCAATTATTGGTGGAGGCGGAGCTGCACAGAGCAATAGGACTAGATGGCACAAGGCAACTAGTCTTCTGGTGATAATCTCCTGCTGATAAAACAGTGGTTTTATCAAAACTACATCAAGTAGCCCAGTAAGTGACACATCGCTGTAAATAAACGAGAACTGAAGTGTGGAGAACAAGACAATCATGGCAAACATGTCACCGTTCCTCAGAGGAGATGTCGCTGTGTCAGAAAAGCGAACATACCCCTGGAGCAGCCATGCTACAGCAAACCCTGCCCCGTGCACTCTCCTTACAATGCATTTTATGTATGGCATACATATCCATGGCAGCCGGTAAATCTTCTCTACCTTTATTTGAAAAACATTTTTTTTGCTAAAATGATAGTGAAAAACAAGTTAAATATACATAGCCATATACAGTATAATGAATGTAACCAGAACATATGTTCATTCTCATCAGTGTACGGTTACATGTGGCGGAGGAATGTAAATACGAGTTGTCCAGTGCCTTCATCAAGGTAGACCTGCGGTTGGTTGTTTGCCTCATCAAAAGCCGACAACTTCCCAAGCTTGCAACATGAACTTCTGTCCGACTTCAGGAATCCAAGGTATTTAATGGGACAAAAAACCTTTAACAGCACTAAAATCTATGGAATTTCATTAGGTTTTGATTAGTGATGAGCATACGTGCTCAGAAAAGGCGTTATTCCAGCATGCTTGGGTGCTAACAGAGTGTCTACAGCGTGCCCGAATAATGTGTTCGCGTCCCCGAGGCTGCAGGGATTGCCTAACAAATAGGCAATCGAACATGTGTTGTGGCTGTCGAACAGCTGTGAGACATGCAGCTGCGGGGACTCGAAAATATTTTTCGAGCACTCCGAAGTCATTTGGTTGGCACCCGAGCATGCTCAGATAATACCTTATCCGACCAAGCTTGGGTGTTATCAGAGTATCTTGAGCGTGCTTGTATATTATGTTCATTCCCTGCGGCTGTTCGACATCCACAACACATTAAGGGTTTGCCTAACTTCTGGTATCAGAACATTTTGGGCACACTCGTATACCATGTTCGAGTCCCTGCAGCTCCATGATTTGCACCTGCTGGCAGCCTCAACAGGGATTCCCAACATGTGTTGTCCCCATTCTAGTGAATGTTAGGACTTCCAGTATTCAGAAATGATCTATCCTGTGTATAAATTATAGCACTACTTCTTTAAGGTATTTTCTGACTGTAGTCACTCAGTTTAACAGTCTACTCCGTCCAACCCAGACTATCATGATGACTTCTCCGATTTAATGAATTTCTTCTCTAAACATTTTTTCCTTTTTTTTAGCATAGAAACGTGTGCATATTTGATAACATAACCCCCCCCCCCTGATCTTTTTGGTTATGTGTATGCATTTACAAATATGTTTGATGCCATAGCAAGTTGAGATGAAAGAATAAATTCTCAGGACCCTTGACAAGGTGTAACCAATCGGGATCATCCCTAACTCTAGAATTAAAGCTAGACCTCAATATTCAGTGGGGAAAAAAGTTTTTAGTCAGCCACCAATTGTGCAAGTTCTCCCACTTAACCCCTTAATGTCCAATGACGGACACAGTCCATCATCACACATCTCCCCTGCTTTGATGAGGGCTCCGGCGCTGAGCCCGCATCAAAGCCGGGACATGTCAGCTGTTATGAACAGCTGACATGTGCCCGCAATAGGCGCGAGCGGAATCGCCATCCGCCCGTGCCTATTAAGTAGTTAAATCCCGCTGTCAAAGCTGACTGCGGGCATTTAAATAGCATTTCCGGCCGCCGGGCCGGAAATGACGTCATCGCCGACCCCCGTCAAGTGATCGGGGGTTGGCGTCATGTTGCCTGGACAACCAGAGGTCTCTATGAGACCTCTATGGCTGTTCCAGGCATTTGGCTTTCAGCGCCACCCAGTGGTCGGCACTGAAAGCACAACAGTAAATCTGCTACATATGGGCGATCTGCTCATCCCCCATATGTAGCAGAGCCGATCGGGTTGCACATGCTTCTAGCCTCCTATGGAGGCTATTGAAGCATGCCAAAAGTGGAAAAAAAAAAAATGTTTAAAAATAAAAAAAAAAATTAATAAACCTAAAAGTTCAAATCACCCCCCTTTCGCCCCAATCAAAACAGTAAAAAAAAAAAAATCCCACATACACATATTAGGTATCGCCGCGTTCAGAATCGCCCAATCAATAAAAAAAAACATTAACCCGATCGCTAAATGGCGTAGTGAGGAAAAAAATTCAAAACGCCAGAATTCCGTTTTTTTGGTCGCCAAGACATTGCAATAACGGGCGATCAAAAGAACGTATCATTAAAAACGTCAGCCCGGCACGGAAAAAATAAGCCCTGACCCGACCCCAGATCATGAAAAATGGAGACGCTACGGCTCTTGGAAAATTGCGCAATTTTTTTTTTTTTAGCAAACTTTGGAATTTTTTTCACCACTTACATAAAAGAGGACATAGACATGTTTGGTGTTTATGAACTCGTAATAACCTGGAGAATCATAATGGCAGGTCAGATTTAGCATCTAGTGAACCTAGCAAAAAAGCCAAGCAAACAACAAGTGTTGGATTGCACTTTTTTTGCAATTTCACCGCACTTGGAGGAATTTTTCTCCTGTTTTCGAGTACACGACATGGTAAAACCAATGGTGTCATTTAAAAGTACAACTCGTCCCGCAAAAAGATAAGCCCTCGCATGGCCATATAGACGGAAAAATAAAAAAGTTATGGCTCTGAAAAGAAGGGTTCATAGTGGCTTTTGTAAGGCATATCAAATATGAAATAAGTGAAATATGAATAGCATAATGGCTTTTGTAATCTAGAAAAACATATGAGATACTTAGCACAAAATTTGGCCAAAAGATGTGAGCCCATTCACCAACGACAAGGTGATCTCAGATTGAATGGGTCCCTATACTGACTGCCTGGTGTGAACTGACCTCTGGCTAGTGTGGTGTGCTACCATTTTCTATTTAATATGTAAGTTGCCTTTTGGTATTCATTCCACTATGCAATGAATAAAAATTTGCAACTGTAATATTTCATTCAGAGATATCTAGGATGTGATATTTTAGTGTTCCCTTTTTTTTTTGAGCAATGTATATACACACACACACACACACACACACACACACAGCTCAGGGAATAATTAAGAGACCACTGCACAGTTTTATAAAAATCAGCTTCTCTACATGTCTGACAGCCATTCCATTCCAGTGTCAGTTGAATTCCTACCAGAGTACACCTCATTCTACCTATTGTGTGTATGATTAAGTGATCACCTGAACCAAGTCTTATTTAATGAAGGAAAGTATAAAAAACCCTGCTGTGGTGTTCACAATCCTCTTACAATAGGACAAGCAAGGATGGCAAAACAAGTGCTTGTAATATCCCAAAGTAATAGGAATGAAAAAGTAACTTTTAACTATGCCAAAGGAGTTGAAAAGAAAAGTCTTGAATGAGGAAAAGAAGGGCTCAATTCTGGCTTTACTAGCAGAGGGATACAGTGAGCGTCATGTTGCCTCCATCCTTAAAATTTCTAAGACGGCAGTCCATTACAACAAGGTCAAGCAGCAGACATTGGGGACAACAAAGCTACAAACCGGCAAACGACTCTCCACTGACCTGGATGACTGTCACCTTATTCAAATATCACTCATCAACCGCAGGATGACATCAAGTGACCTTCAAAAGGAATGGCAAATGGCAGCTGGGGTGAAGTGCATGGCAAGACCAGTTCATAACAGGCTCCTAGAGGCAGGGCTCAAGTCATATAAAGCTAGAAAAAAGCCTTTCATCAATGAGAAGCAAAGGAGAGCCAGGCTCAAGTTTGCCAATGACCATAAGGATTGAACCATAGAGGACTGGAATAAGGTAATCTTCTCTGATGAGTCTAATTTTCAGCTTTGCCCAACACCTGGTCGTCTAATGGTTAGACGGAGACCTGGAGAGGCGTACAAGCCACAGTGTCTTGCACCCACTGTGAAATTTGGTGGAGGATCAGTGATGATCTGGGGATGCTTCAGCAAGGCTGGAATTGGGCAGGTTAATCTTTGCAAAGGACATATGAATCAAGCCGCATTCAAGGTTATCCTGGAAAAACAGTTGATTCTTTCTGCTCAGGCAATGTTCCTCAACTCTGAGGACTGGTTTTTCCAGCAGAACAATGCGCCATGCCACACAGCTAGGTCAATCAATGTGTGGATGAAGGACCACCACATCAAATCCCTGTCATTACCAGCCCAATCTCCAGACCTGAGCCCCATTGAAAACCTCTGGAATGTAATCTAGAGGAAGATGGATAGTCACAAGCCATCCAACGAAGAACTACTTACATTTTTGTACCAATAGTGGCATAAGGTCACCGAAAAGCAGTGTGAAAGACTGGTGGAAAGCAGCCAAGACGCATGAAAGCTGTGATTAAAAATCATGGTTATTCCACAAAATATTGATTTCTGAACTCTTCCTGAGGTAAAACATTAGTATTGTTGTTTCTTTTCCAAAGATTTTATTTGGATTTTAAAATAACAGGCAAGAATAGGGAGTAAGGACAGGAGAGGAGGGAGGGGGGGGGGAGAGGATAGGGATGGGGAGGGGAAGAGAAAACAATATCAATGCAGCAATATAACAATATAACAAGAGTGATATTACACTTATAGGGTACATAATGCCCAGGTCACTGGGGGTGTAAGAGGTATAAACAAACGACTGCGAACAAACGCATAACGAGAGATTGTAGGCCAATTAAGGCCAATCATGAGTGAGCAAATATTTAACAGGGATTAGTGGACGAAATATACAGTTAAATGGTAGCGCCTAGAAGTTGGTGGTGAAAGAAAATAAGTTATAGGGGACGGAAAGGCCTTGTCCCATTTGTTCCATTTTTTATAAAATTTTCCAAACTGATTATTAATCAGAGCAAAATTCAGTTCATGTGCTCTATGTTGCTGGGCTAGGTGGAAGATAACCTCTGGATTTGGGAGTATTTTGTTTTTCCAGTGGAAAGTGATGAAATTTTTTGCTACAAGACAAAGATGAATGAATATGGGTTGGAGTGCCAAGTCTAGTTCGTCTAGGTTAAGGGAAAGAAGGGCCATTTGAGGGGTGAGGGTTAAAGTTTTGTTGGAGAGTTTATTGAGAGAGGTAGAGATCCAAGACCAGACTATTTTGACTCTGGGACATTCCCAAAACATATGCAATAGGTCTCCCTTGAAGCCGCAGTCTCTCCAGCAAAGGGGTGAGGATGAGTTTGAAGGACCGAAGTGTGCTAATTTTGCCGGAGTAAGGTACCAATTACTAATAGTTTTAAAGTATGTCTCTTGAAGTGGAAATGAGATTGTGGAGTTGTACGTTTTGGAGAGAGCCTCTTCCCATTGTTCAGGAGAAAAGGTGGATTTTAGGGTTTTTTCCCAGGTAACCATATAAGGGCTTTTTGACAAACTATCGTCGTTATTGAAGGAGTCATAGAGAAAGCCATGACTCCAAAAGATTTTATGATGAGGATTGAGTAAGACTTTTATGGAAGCATGAGTAAAGTTCATTTTTGACTTAAGAAAAGCGAGGACATTATCTTTTAAGAGGATGAATTCTAAGAATAAGGAATGAGGGACGTTAAAATTTTTTCTCAGTGATGCAAAGTGTACGAAATTGGAGCCGTTGTGGATATCTCCCAATTTTGTGATTTTTAATTCTGGCCAAATAGTAGGGAGGGTTACGTTAGAGAGGCTAAAAATAAGAGTAAGGGGTATGTTTTTTAGAATGGGGAATTTGTGTGACCGTCTGCTTGGTTTGGAGAATTTACACCAAGCTTGAGCAATGGCCAGGAATAGAGGGTGAGCGTTAAGGTTAGGAAGATGATTTGAGATTGCTTGAGTGATGATGTTGCTTAACTGTTTACCATTATTTAAAAATAGTTCCAAGTCAAACCAGGCCGGAGGTTCACGTTGGGAAATCCAATGGACACTTTGTTTAATCAGAAGAGTTTGATAATGGGCAATAATGTTGGGAAGGCCCATCCCCCCATTCCCTTTTTTCCTGTATAATGATGAGGAAGAAGTCCTAGCTTTTTTTCCTCCCCACAGGAAGGTTTTGAACAAAGATTGGATGTTTCTCAGAAGTATGACCGGGATGGGCAGAGGGAGGCATCGGAGAACATATAGAATTTTTGGAAGGATGTGTGTTTTAAGGATATAATTTTTTCCCCACCAAGAGAGATTTTTCTCTTTAAAGATTAAGCAGTCTTTGCTTATTGAATCTGTCAAATTTCTCAGATTTATCTTCCCCATAAGGTGGAGATTATTACAGAGGGAAATACCTAGGTAAGGAATCTCTCTGTTGCACCAGTTAAGGGATGTTTTTTCCTTTATTGCATCTGTTTGTTTAGTGTCAAGATTAAGGGGAAGGATGTTCGATTTTGACTGGTTGATTTTGTAATTAGATAGATCCGAGAATTTGTCTAGTTCATTGAAGACCTCAGATGAAGAGTTTTGGGGGTCAGTTAAAGTCAAAATGATGTAATCTGCGAATAGGCTGATTTTGTGTTCCTTGTGTTGGGTATGGATACCTTTAATTTTGGCATTGTTACGAATGTGTTCGGCTAAGGGTTCGAGGGCCAAGTTGAAAAGTAGGGGTGATAGAGGGCACCCCTGCCTGGTGCCGTTCGAGATAGCAAAGGGGTTTGAGATATGATTGTTGGAGGTTATTTTCGCGCTTGGGTTTGAGTATAGTGCCATAATAGTGGTCACTAATTTTTGATTGAATCCAAATTTGAAAAGAGTGTGTCTAAGGAAGTCCCAATTTATGCGGTCAGAGGCCTTCTCGGCATCTAGTGATATTAAAGTTGTTGGAGTTTTAGTAGAGTTGGCGTACCTAATAACGTTTATTAATCTCCTTGTAGCGTCTGCGGGTTGTTTCCCATGGGTGAATCCCATTTGGTCATTGGCCAGAAGATACGGGAGAAAGTTACTCAACCTTTTGGCTATTATTTTGGAGAACAGTTTTATGTCTGTGTTGATGAGGGAAATGGGGCGATAATTGGTCATTAGTTCAGGGTTACCTTTAGGTTTTGGAATCAGGACAATCGAGGCCTCAAGCATTTCCTTTGGAAATAGCCCCCGGACTGCGGCAAAGTTGAATACTTCTGCAAGGTGAGGAGATAAGAGTTTACTGAAGGTTTTGTAGTATGAATTGTTGAAACCGTCGGGGCCTGGGGATTTGTGGAGGGGGAATTTGTTAATAGTATCTTCTATTTCAATAGGGGAGAAAGGGGCAGACATAAAGGCCAGGTCGTCGGTTAGTATTGTTGTTTCTAAATAATTATGAACATGTTTTCTTAGCATTATTTGAGGTCTGCAAGCACTGCATTTTTTATTATTTTGACCATTTCTCATTTTCTGAAAATACAAAATTTAGCGCTTGGAAATTCGAAGACATGTTGTCAGAAGTTTATAGAATAAAAGAGCAATTTACATTTTACTCAAAAATATAAAGAGAAAAATCAGACAAACTGAAAATTTTGCAGTGGTCTCTTAATTTTTGCCAGAGCTGTATGTACAGTCAAATCACAACTTATTATTCCTTTTCATGTTTACTTATATATGTACTGATTAAGATCTAGTAGCCATTTTATTTATCTCCATCATTTGTGCCATGATACTGTTTACTGTGTGTATACAATTAAATGGGTGTTTCTACTTAACCATAAAATTTGGACTGCATCTGGGAATGGAAATTCATAGCAGCATTTGAGCCTATATATTGAATTCCCACTTTCCTACTTATATTTATTTCCTAAACAGCGTTCCCTACATTAAATTTTCTCCTTATAATTGTTTTTGTTTTTTTTTGTTTTTTTTAATGATTAAAAATAATTTTATCGTGGATCTTTTCTCAGAACTGGACCCCTTTTTTGAATTGAAGGTTCCATTTCATTTTTGTGTGTTGTACTGTACAGAAATGTGTCTGTTTTCCTTCACCGTAAATCTCCCATTTAAGAAGGGCCCACAATTACTCATAATGGTTTAGGTCCGGTGAGGAAGAGGTTGTATCATTATTCTTTCATCGTTAAGGCCTTTACTGGCAGCCGAGCAGTGGAGACATTGATGCTGCGATGGAGCATTGTCCTGCAGAACAATCATAATTTTCTTGAAATATACAGATCTTTTCCTCTATCACTATATGAAGGAAGAGTCTCCTAAACACTGGTAATAGGTTTGGGACTTGATTTTAAGTTCATCTGCCACCTGAAAAGGTCCATCAAGCTCATCATTAATAATCCCAACCCATAGCTATTCCTCACCTTCACCTTGCTGGTGTCAGAATAGATGTTTGTACCAGTTACTTATCCAACCATTGCCAACTGGTCCATCAAGAGTCGCTTTAGTCTCATCAGTATATGAAACCTTTTAAAAAAATCTGTCTTCAGATATTTCTTGGCTCAGTCTTGATCAGGGCCGCACCTATAATGAGGCGATTTGCACCAGCTGCTCAAGCGGCAGGCAGCAGGGGGCGGCATTATGCGCTCCTCTATCCGCAGCACCTACAATTTAGCCTCTGCACGCTGATGCTGCGGTCGTGCAAGAGGCTGTAATTGATGCGGTCACAGGAGGGAAGGTGTCAGTGCCCCCTGATCATGTAACCCATGACTCCTCCCCTCCTGTGACCTCATCACAGGTCCTGTGCGCATAATTCCTTGGTTTATGCAGGACTGCTGTCATCATGAGTGAGCTACTTGTGTGTGTGAGCTGTGTGTGAGTTGTGTGATACATGTGTGTGTGTGATACGTTTGAGCTGTGTGTGCGATATGTGTGAGCTGTGTGTGTGTGTGTGCAATACGTGTGAGCGGTGTGAGCTGTGTGTGATACATGTAAGCTGTGTTTGATACGTGTGAGCTGTGTGTGAGCTGCTTGTGTGAGCTGTGTGATACGTGTGTGTGTGAGCTAAAGCAAAAGTTGGCACAACCTGCCAGTGTTCTACGATTTGGGTGAGGACATTCATTGTATGTGGGCTGGTGAATTTTTTTTGTGTCAGGGCTGCTTTTTGGTCTCAGCCCGGCCTTGTGTAAGGAGCAGAGCCGCGTGTGTACGAGGTGTACGGAGCGGAGCCGTGCGTGTGTACGAGGTGTACGGAGCGGAGCCGCGTGTGTATGAGGTGTACGGAGCGGAGCCGTGCGTGTGTACGAGGTGTATGGAGCGGAGCCGTGCGTGTGTACGAGGTGTATGGAGCGGAGCCGCGTGTGTGTACGAGGTGTAGGGAGCGGAGCCGCGCGTGTGTACGAGGTGTAGGGAGCGGAGCCGCGCGTGTGTACGAGGTGCACGGAGCGGAGCCGCGCGTGTGTACGAGGTGCACGGAGCGGAGCCGCGCGTGTGTACGAGGTGCACGGAGCGGAGCCGCGCGTGTGTACGAGGTGCACGGAGCGGAGCCGCGCGTGTGTACGAGGTGCACGGAGCGGAGCCGCGCGTGTGTACGAGGTGCACGGAGAGGAGCCGCACGTGTACGAGGTGCACGGAGCGGAGCCGCACGTGTACAGAGCAGAGATGTGTACGGAGCTGAGCAGCGCGTGTGCGAGGTGTACGGAGCAGAGTCGCACATGTGTGAGGTGTACGGAGCCGCGTGTGTGCGAGGTGTATGGAGCGGAACTGCGAGTGAACAAGGTGTATGGAGCAAAGCCACATGTGTACAAGGTTGCCGGCCATGTAAGCGGATCATGATATGTCCTGCATCGGGAGGCTCAGGTGGGCACTACAACGGGAGCCGGTCTGCTATAGTATCTTTATAGAATCTTTCTCTCTCTGTTTCTTTAGCTCTCTAATCTTTCTTTTTTTTTCTCTCTCTTGGTTCTTTCTTTCTCTCTTTGTTTCTTTCCTTCTTTCTTTCTTTCCATTCTTTCCCTTCTTTCTTTCTCTCTCTCGTCTTTCTTTCTTTCCCCTCTTTCTTTCTCTCTTTGTTCTTTCTCTCTCTGTTTTTTTTTCTCTCTGTTCTTTCTTTTCCTCAGTACCAGTAGAATAAGAGGAGGGTAGGAAACTAGGTGGCACTGGTCATATTGAGCCTCTCATACTTTTTACTGGTGTATAATCATATGCCCTGTGCACCCCCATAAAGTGGGCCAGCCCCAGACAACAGAGTACAAACAAATCACTATTACTATCAGTCCAAGTGGACAATTATATGCGTAAAGTTAATGATGTCCCTGTACCAAGCAGTGCGGAGGATCAGAATACACGGAGACCAGAGCAGCGGGGTTTGGGGAGAAGAATTATATGGGGCCCATTATACTGTATGAAGTAATATATGGTGCCCATTATTCTGTTTGAAGTAATATATGGTGCCAATTATACTGTATGAAGTAATATTTGGGGCCCATTATGCTGTATGAAGTAATATATGGTGCCCATTATACTGTGTGAAGTAATATATGGTGCCCATTATACTGTAGGAAGTAATATATGGTGCCTATTATACTGTAGGAAGTAATATATGGTGCCCATTATACTGTATGAAGTAATATATGGTGCCCATTATACTGTATGGAGTAATATATGGTGCCCATAATACTGTATTAAGTAATATATGGGGCCCATTATACTGTAGGCAGTAATATATGGTGCCCATTATACTGTATGCAGTAATATATGGTGCCAATTATACTGTATGAAGTAATATATGGTGCCCATTATGCTGTATGAAGTAATATATTGGGCCCATTATACTGTAGGAAGTAATATATGGTGCTCATTATACTGTAGGAAGTAATATATGGTGCCCATTATACTGTATGAAGTAATATATGGTGCCCATTATACTGTATGAAGTAATATATTGGGCCCATTAAACTGTAGGAAGTAATATATGGTGCCCATTATGCTGTAGGAACTAATATATGGTGCTCATTATACTGTAGGAAGTAATATATGGTGCCCATTATACTGTATGAAGTAATATATGGGGCCCATTATACTGTATGAAGTAATATATGGTGCCCATTATACTGTATGAAGTAATATATTGGGCCCATTAAACTGTAGGCAGTAATATATGGTGCCCATTATGCTGTAGGAAGTAATATATGGTGCCCCTTATGCTGTATGAAGTAATATATGGTGCCCATTATAATGTATGAAGTAATATATGGGGCCCAGTATGCTGTATGAAGTAATATATGGGGCCCATTATACTGTATGGAGCATTATATGGGGCCCATTATACTGTACGAAGTAATATATGGGGCCCATTATACTGTATGGAGCATTATATGGGGCCCATTATACTGTGCAAAGTAAAATATTGGGCCCATTATACTGTATGGAGCATTATATGGGGCCCATTATACTGTACAAAGTAATATATGGGACACATAATACTGTATGGAGCATTATGTGGGGATAGGGGATGACTTTCTGTTTGTTGTGGATCTGACCGCTGGGACCCCCATGATCCTGGGAAACATAGCTTTGAAGAGCACCATGTAAATGGAGCTGTGGTCAATCATATGCTCTGTGGTGCCATTCACATGTGGCTCTTCAAATAACTCCTTAAAGAGAGTGATGAGGGGACAACAAAGTATAGCAAAAATTCACTGATCGGGGTGAGGAGTGTTATAGTTTGTGGGCTGGTGGGATTTGTGTGGCAGGGCTGCTTTTTTGTCCCAGTCCGGCCCTGTGCCAGGCCTACCATTGCCATTAATGACCCTTGTTTTGGATACTTCTGTGTTGTTCTTCTATGTGCGTGTGATGCCGCTAACATCCTTGTGTTTGGACCCTTTTTTTTTTTCTATTTATCTAAATCAAAATGTCCACTACTGTACTCAGTTTTACAGGATAGATATGAGAATTTACTTTGTGTGTGTGGGGTGTCATTTTGCTGTTTGCCTCAGGCAGCAGAGAGGCTAGGTTCACCTCTGGTCTTGATGTTTCACCTTCTGTGTCTTGCTCGGTGAGGTTCAGCCTTTCTTACCTCGGCCATGTCTCTGAGCACTGAACACCTTGTACTTCTGTGTCTTGCTCAGTGGTGGTCAGGTTCAGCCTTCCTCACCTCGGCCATGTCTCTGAGCACCTTGTACTTCAAGGTCACAGACTTCATTATGTCGCTCTATCCCCCTTATCTCTGCCCAGGGCTCGTCTAGTGTACCCCCTTGCTATTCTGTATCAAGTCTTTCTGCATCATCTGGCTGCCCTCACCGATAAGTTAAGCTTTGGGTGGGCCCGTCTGAGTGAGGGGCTTGGGGCGACTTCAACCTCTGCTTCTCCAGAAGTTATGCTACTGGGAGAGCAGTAAGTGAGGATACTTGTAAAGTTTGAGTAGATTAAATTCTTTCATCTCTTTTTAGAACTTAAATATTTTACTGTATGCAGAAATCCTCATGAGAGATATTCAGCCCCTTCCACAATTACATTAGGTCATCGGGATATTAGTAAAAGTACCAAACAGCAGTTCTGTCAGAAGAATCGTTCTAGAAGCAGCATAGATGTTCAATATATTTATTTTTGCATGAAAGGTGTTACTAATATGCAAAGATAAAATAAGAAAGTCTGTAGATACAGTAACTTTCTATAGAGAGGAGCAGATGTTGATGATTCCGCTCCTCGGGCCTTTGGTTGTACTTGTGCTGTTTTTGCACATCCAGGTCTGGATCACACACAATGGAGAGGAGAAGAGCAGGAATGTGTAATGTGTGATCGGTGTAGATGGAGTTTTCCTGGATTCTTACAACACCGCGATCAACCATATGGCCTTCTGTCTGGCCATGGTCAGGTAGATGAAGGACCAGCCGCTTCTTCATTCTGTCCATGACCCGGTAGTGTCTGTATATGGCCGGAATCACAATTGCCGCTGTCACTCAGGACAGGAGTTTGTTTCTATGCAGCTGAGTGCTAAGGTCCAAGTGCCGGTGGCAGTGCCGGGTATAGAGACGCGAGAGTTTCTCGCAAGTGTGACCCCAGTCTATGGCCAAGTATGAGAAGGAGCAGCCGCTGCCTTCTCTTTGGCCATATCTGGTGGAGAAGGAGCAGCCGCTGCCTTCTTTTTGTCTATATCTGGTGGAGAAGGAGCAGCCGCTGCCTTCTTTTTGTCTATATCTGGTGGAGAAGGAGCAGCTGCTGCCTTCTCTGTCCATATCCAGTAGTCTTGTTCTTACCACCACAGTGTAAATGAGTCAACCAAATGGCAAGTTTGGCTGAAAGAAGTCCTTCAATTTCAGCCTTTGTTTACTTGCCATTTCAATCCAGAGGAAGGCGAAAAATAACCCCGAGGACTTGTTGTTGGAATATCCTCAGGGGAAAAAAATTCCTTCCTGACCCCAAATATGGCGATCGGAATACATCCCTGGATGTTTGGTGCTCGAATCTACGTGGCTGTTAATGTGGTGGAAGCTCTGTAGTATTTGTCACAGTCCGGTAAATTAGAAAGTCCAGGTAATTGTCTCATCCGATTAATTAAAGCTTCATTCCTCGATGTTGCTGGAATGGGGCTGATTTATATCAGCCTATTACTCCTGTAAGAAAAGAAATATATTCAAAATAAAGAAATTGAAGCGACTCGACACCATCCTAAAGTCTGGGCGGAGATCACAATATCGCAGGTTGCACATTTAAAAAAGGGTCCGTGGACCACAGGGGAGCTCATTTTAATAGACACCAAACTGGGGAAACAATTGCAGGCCAAAAATGAAGAAAAGCGTCACTCGCCGTATAAAAATACTCCTTTATTAATGTCCTGTAGACTATAACGGCTGGACTCTGTGAACAGTCGCACCTGATACTTCTCTCTCTACTGATGATATGTCTTAAAGGATGTTATTAAGAAAGTGATTTTTAAAGGTGAGCGCTGCTTTTCTCCGATTTAAGAAGAGAAATGTACATTTCTTCGAACTGGCTCCTCACATATATACTGTATACTGGGGGATATAATGATGAGGTGTATGGTGGGTATGTGTGCTACTGGGCAGAGGTAACACTATGGATGTCCCTATGTGCTATACTTACATGTCCGTAATGGAACGGTGGTTCGGCTCTGCCGGACTCCACGTCGCTCCAGTTTATGGAGCGGAAGAATGGGCGTTCTCTAATGAACGATGTTATGGCATACCGAGCAGATGGAGTTATGCAGAGAAGCTGGAAGATGAGAGAGACCATTGATCGTTATATTATGTATTATTACTGATATGTTATTACGCAATGTCTATGGACTGTCAGCATCATGTCCTCTATCCTTCCTTATAATCTACCATCATTCTTCCTCTCCTAATCCTACTTACCCCTTCTAGGATGTCAAGGGCATCGGTGGGGATCGAGGGTGGAAAATCTGGGACATTGTCCAAAGACTCATGGTAGTCGTCCATATCGCCACTGTTATCGAACGGATGCTTCCCCACAATCATCATGTACAGGATGACACCAAATGAAAAGGAATCTGCCAGATGATTGTAGCCTTCTCTATCCATTACCTATAGGAATATAAGATAGGAGATGAGCTGAATATACCGGGGAGGGGATTTACACACTGAGCCTATGAGGACCGATCTGTGATGATATGTGAGCAGGATACTCAGATTAGTACTCAATCCTACTATCGGCATTAATCACTCAGGGATGTTCCTTACCTCAGGCGCGATGTAACCCTTCGTGCCATAAAGTTCTTCCAAGGCGTCATCCTTGCCCACGTTCACGGCTGATAGGCCAAAGTCACAGAGTTTTATGTGTCCAGTGCTGTCAATGAGGACGTTATGAGGCTTCAGGTCACTGCGGGGAAAAGGAGCAGACACTGATGGTGAGAATAATTCATGAAAAGAACTTCATTAGATATGTAAGGTGACAACATAGATTTATGAAGATGAACTGATTACTGATGTATCACGCCGTGTTCATGGAGAAACTGGATTCCGCAAACCATTTCTGCTGCAAAGCGTCTGTGGAGAAGAAAGTAGAGGATGGATCAGTGGTTACACACACTTTAGGACCATAATGAACGGGCAGCAGATTATTATGATGCAGCCTAAGATATTTACCTTGTGGTCTCTATATCGAACTTCATCGATTCTCCCATTTGGCTAAACAGATCTCCTCCGGCCATTGCCTCCATGGCTATTATATAATCTTGTGGTGTTTCTACAAAGCCCCGCAGAGATGTTATGAAGCGGCAGCCGGCGCCAATACTTAGGACCTTTAACTCTGTACAGAATGTTTCCTCATCACAACAACTCTTTTCCATGATCTTAAGGACCAGTAATTCTTTGCTGACCGGATCTGATGCCAAGACGACCTGGTGAAAAATCACAGAAGATCAGAGCAAACTCTCATCTATTCTAGGGATCTGTGTAATGGATCACTGGTGTATCCCAATTATCATTACATATGAAGATCCTGTAATGAATATTTATATCATCCTGTGTATCTGGTGAAGAATACATTGGGGAGCACGGAGTAGTATAAATTCATTCTTACCTTTCCGTAAGTTCCTTTTCCAATATCAGTGAGTATAACAAGGCTGGAAAGGTCAATAGGATTTTCAGTTTTAACCAGTTTTCTCACAGGTAAAATAGGGGATCTGGCATCACCAAGGTCTTCTGCTTTCAAATCTGCTATGCCAGAGGGCATCATAACGTTTGCACCTGCTGAGATAATATAGGATTTCTTAATCTCTTTGAGAACAAATAATGGAAATACACTTTCCATTAAAGGGAATCTGTCACCCCTTTTTTTAGATATCATACAATGATATCATTCAATTGTGTGTCACATAAGGATTCTCTTAGTACTTTTGCTTCCCCCTAACCCTGCACCTTTCATGCATAAATACCTTTTTTATATCGGTTCAGATGTATGTAAACTGCTGCTGTCCGGTCCGCTGGGCGGGGCTTATTCACCTGCCCCCTCCCTGTCTGGCTCTACACAAGAAGAAATGCGTAGAGCAAGACAGGGAGGGGGGGAGAGCAGTTGAATAAGCCCCGCCCAGCGGACCGGACAGGAGCAGTTTACATACATCTGAACCGATATAAAAAAGGTATTTATGCATGAAAGGTGCAGGGTTAGGGGGAAGCAAAAGTACTAAGAGAATCCTTATGTGACACACAATTGAATGATGTCATTGTATGATATCTCAAAAAAGGGGTGACAGATTCCCTTTAAATGCGGGCTCAGGCGCTGAGCATGCATTTTACCAGGCTAACACCAGCTGTATTACATAGCTGCCACCTGCCTATAACTGCCATGACTAGAGCACACTCCGATTGCTTCAGTTTAACTATTTCAATGCTGACAGTGCTACTTAAATTAAGTGAATGCCGATTTGTGTGCACCAGCACCCATTAGTCCCCTCAGGACTCAACTGCAAGGGGTTTATTGGTTGTAATGTCTATATGGGCCTTATCTTTTACTTTCGTCCTATTGTTAAGACCTGCCTGGCTTAATTTCATATGAGAACGTCACTAAAGCTTTATACAGCGATACAGTCCCTTTACAAGAGATCAGAAAATCTCATGGTCAAATCTTCTAAAGAGACTAAAAAATGACATAAAAAAAAATTTAAAAAATAAATTCAATAATTTAATTTGAATTACTTAACCTTACCAATTAATAATAATAATAATAATAATAATAATAATAATAAAATAAGCATATCTAGGATCACTTCATTAGTAAAAGTCCGCTATGCAAAAATATAAAAATAATTATCCCAAACAGTAAATACTGAAATGAGAAAAAAATGGAACTACCAAAATTGCGTTTTTTTTCAAAATTAATAATTTACAATGTCTCAGAATATGGCGACAAACCAATTTTTTTTTCTTATTAAATTTCTAATTTTCTTCCACCATTTTAGTAAAAAGAAAACTTATGCATATTGGGCATTACCAGAATTGTATCAGACATGGAGAATTATTTTTTGAGGTCATTTTTATCACACAATTAACACAATAAAAAAAAAAAGTCGGAATCCCTTTTTTCTACACAATTTTACCAAACTCCTTTTTTCCTTTTAAAAAAAAAAAAACATTGACAAAATAAATGCGGTCGTTTGAAGCTACAGCTCGGCCCACTGAAAAAATAACAAGCTCACATACGGCTGTATTAGAAGACAAATGAAGAAAAAAAACTTATGGCTTTTCGAAAAAAGGGAGGAAAAAAAACTACCCAATCAACTAGGGGTTAATAAATATAGCTCCAGATATCATATATTACAATTTTAGACAGAACTCTATACATCAGCAGGAAATGTCGAATATTTGGTGTTTCGTTTATCAAAACTGTCTAATTGCAAAAATGTCCCTGTTGCCCGTAGCAACAATTCACAGCACAGATTCCGGTTCTTAACATTCTATGGAACACTGAAATGTGACTGGCTGCTACGGGCAACAAGGACAGTTCTTCCACAAGTCAGCATTGATAATTGAGGTCTGCACATAATTTTAGGAGTATAATCCCCCTCGCCCCCAGTCTTATCCTACTGAGCTGTTTCCATCTTACCTGTTTCATCTTCATCCATTGCTCCTTCTGGTGAAGAAACGCTGATGGTTTTGGCTGATGACTGGGATCTCCATAGTGCACCATTCCCATTAATAATGGGCGTAGCATAGGTCAGATGTCTCCTGCATTGGATAACCCAGTCTCTGCTGTTCCGAATTCTCTTCTTGGCTGCCGCTCTTTTCAGGTCCAGGATGTCCTTTCTTTTAGATCTGGATGAGACCAGTCTTGGAGTTTCTTGGAGAACCTTGTCCAGCTTTATATCTGCGCCGATGTTTCTCCACTTATTTAGGATGGCTTCTTTATTCCTCATCCTTATTGCAGGGGCCAGATCTCCAATTTTTTTCAAGGAGATAAGTATGGCCCTCTGAAGCTCAGCGGAGGCTGCAGAGTGGGACTCCATGAGGTTCTCCATGATCCTTCTCTCTGTAAGGATCTCATGTCTTTTGGACTTTCTCATTTTCTCTAGATTTTGTCGTTTGGACGCCATTCCAGAGGCGTCAGTGTCCATCTTCGGTAGAATAATGTCTTTTCGCCCTAAAGCGAATAATAATACCTGCTCTTCATTTAATCCTCTCCTCTCTCTCAGTACCCGATCTCACTGGGCTTGTCTTCTCTCTTTATACATTTTGGAATCAATTTTTGCTTCGTGCGTCACGAAAAACAAAAGTAACTCCCTCACCCTTGGAAGTCTGTGAGGCAGTGATTTCCTACGGGCTGTAACACTGGAATGTAGAATGTGATGATGTCATCACATCATTGTGACATAGATAATACTGTGATGTCACAATGAGAATCATATAGATAGACAGATGCATAGATGGATATGAACTTTAAAGGATATATATACAGTCATATGTAAAAGTTTGGGCACCCCAATTAATGTTAAACTTTTTTCTTTATAACAATTTTGGTTTTTGCAATAGCTATTTCAGTTTCACATATCTAATAACTGATGGACTCAGTTATATTTCTGGATTCAAAATGAGGTTTATTGTACTAACAGAAAATGTGCAATCTGCATTTAAACAAAATTTGACCGGTGCAAAAGTATGGGCACCCTTATCATTTTCTTGATTTGAACACTCCTAACTACTTTTTACTGACTTCCGGAAGCACTAAATTGGTTTTGTAACCTCATTGAGCTTTGAAATTCATAGCCAGGTGTATCAAATCATGAGAAAAGGTATTTAACGTGGCCACTTGCAAGTAGTTCTCCTATTTGATTCTCCTATGAAGAGTGCCATCATGGGCTCCTCAAAACAACTCTCAAATGATCTGAAAACAAAGATTATTCATCATAGGGGAAGGATACAAAAAGTTGTCTCAGAGATTTAACCTGTCAGTTTCCACTGTGAGGAACATAGTAAGGAAATGGAAGTACACATGTACCGTTCTTGTTAAGCCCAGAAGTGGCAGGCCAAGAAAAATATCAGAAAGGCAGAGAAGAAGAATGGTGAGAACAGTCAAGGACAATCCACAGACCACCTCCAAAGACCAGCAGCATCATCTTGCTGCAGATGGTGTCACTGTGCATCGGTCAACAATACAGCGCACTTTGCACAAGGAGAAGCTGTATGGGAGAGTGATGCGAAAGAAGCCGTTTCTGCAAGCACGCCACAAACAGAGTCGCCTGAGGTATGCAAAAGCACATTTGGACAAGCCAGTTACATTTTGGAAGAAGGTCCTGTGGACTGATGAAACAAAGATTGAGTTGTTTGGTCATACAAAAAGGCGTTATGCATGGAGGCTAAAAAACACAGCATTCCAAGAAAAACACTTGCTATCCACAGTAAAATTTGGTGGAGGTTCCATCATGCTTTGGGGCTGTGTGGCCAATGCCAGCACCGGGAATCTTGTTAAAGTTGAGGGTCGCATGGATTCAACTCAGCATCAGCAGATTCTTGACAATAATGTGCAAGAATCAGTGACGAAGTTGAAGTTACGCAGGGGATGGATATTTCAGCAAGACAATGATCCAAAACACCGCTCCAAATCTACTCAGGCATTCATGCAGAGGAACAATTACAATGTTCTGGAATGGCCATCCCAGTCCTCAGACCTGAATATCATTGAACATCTGTGGTATGATTTGAAGCGGGCTGTCCATGCACGGCGACCATCAAACTTAACTGAACTGGAATTGTTTTGTAAACAGGAATGGTCACAAATACCTTCATCCAGGAACTCATTAATAGCTACAGGAAGCGACTAGAGGCTGTTATTTTTGCAAAAGGAGGATCTGCAAAATATTAATAACACTTTTATGTTGAGGTGCCCATACTTTTGCACCGGTAAATTTTATTAAAATGCAGATTGCCCATTTTCTGTTAGTACAATAAACCTCATTTAAATCCAGAAATATAACTGAGTCCATCAGTTATTAGATATATGAAACTAAAATAGCTGTTGCAAAAACCAAAATTGTTATAAAGAAAAAAGGTTAACATTAATAGGGGTGCCCAAACTTTTACATATGACTGTATATATAAATATATATATATATATATATATATATATATAATACTCCATACAGTATAATGATCCCCATATATTGCTCCATACAGTATAATGAGCCCCATATAATGCTCCATACAGAATAATGAGCCCCATATATTGCTCCATACAAAATAATAAGCCTCATATATTGCTCCATACAGTATAATGAGACCCTTTATTGCTCCATATAGAATAAGGAGTCCCAAATGCTTCTTGCAGAATAATGAGCCCCATATATTGCTCCGTACGGAATAATGAGCCTCATATATTGTTCCATACAGCATTATGGGTGTCACATAGTGCTCCATACAGAATAATGAGCACAATATATTGTTCCATACTGTATTATGTGCACCACATAATGCTCCATACAGAATAATGAGCCCCATATATTGCTCCACACAGTATAAGCCACATATATGGCTCCATATGGTATTATGTGCCGAAAATAATGCTCAATACAGTATTATGGACACCATATAGTGGTCGATACAGAATAATGAGCCCCATATATTGCTCCTTACTGCACAATGAGCCCTATATATTGTTCCATACAGTACAAATAGCCCCATATAATGCTCCATAGTGAATAATGAGCCTCATATAAATATATATATATATATATTTCAATTGACCTCATCCCTGGTGCCGTTCCTACAAGGGGCAGAATCTATCTGCTCTCTCCTGCACAGACTCAAGCCATGTCGGAGTACGTTCATTTTAATCTGGCTAAAGGCTTTATTCGGAAATCCTATTTTCCTGCTGTTGCGGGATTCTTCTTTGTAAAGAAGAAGGATGGCTTTCTTCATCCATGTGTAGACTACAGAGGCCTGAACAACATTACGGTCAAGAACAAATATCCTCTGCCGCTTATCCCGGAGCTTTTTGACCTTCTGTGAGGAGCGAGACTATTCACCAAACTTGACCTTCACGGAGCCTATAATCTGGTTTGTATTCTCGCTGGAGATGAGTGGAAGACCGCATTCAACATGCGTGACGGCCATTATGAGTATTTAGTTATGCTGTTCGGCCTCTGCAATGCCCCTGAATTCGTTAATTACATCTTTCTGGATCTTATTTACTCCTGTGTCGTGGTTAGCGAGACGACATCCTCATTTTTTCTCCAGACCTATCCTCTCACTGACGAGACTTTCGTCGAGTTTTGCATCGTTTAAGAGAAAATCATCTTTTCGCTACGTTGGAAACGTGTGTCATGAACAGACCTCTTTGCCTTTTTTGGGATATATCGTCTCAGATTCCGGCTTGAAGACGGGTTCCGAGAAAGTATCTGAAGTTCTCAAATGGCCACGTCCCCTCGGGGTGAAGGCTATCCAGTGATTACTTGGCTTTGCCAACTAATACAGACAGTTTATCCCTCATTTTTCTTCTTTGACTAGGCCAATCTCCTCCCTTGATCGCAAAGGAGCTAACCCCAGTCTCTGGTCCACTGAGGCTGAAAAAGCCTTACAGACTCAGAAACAAGAATTCGCTACTGCCTCCGTGCACCACCGGAATGACGCCAGTAAGCCATTCGTCCTCTCAGTAGACGCTTCTTCTATTGGAGCAGGAGCAATGCTCTTGCAGAGGTCCACTTCCGGGCAGTAAGTCACCTGTGGGTTCTTCTCTAAAGCGTTTTCGTCATCAGAACGCAATTACTCCATTGTAGACAAAGAACTTCTGGCCATAAAGTTGGCTTTGGAGGAGTGGCGTTATCTTCTTGAGGGTGCCGTTCATCCTTTCGTTATATTCACCGACCACAAGAATTTGGCCTAAGTACAGTCTGAGAAAACAGCAGAAATGTTTACCTGTCCAGGCCTCCAGACAAATGCACTATCAGGATGCAGTGGACCCATATAATTAAGATGGCAACACAGGTGCAAGAATACCGATGAAACAACCGCTCACAGCCTACCAATACATGGAGGGGGCGGTTGCCTGGTATGATAATGCACAATAAAAAACTTGTATGCAGCGCTGTTCACACTATGGCCATGCACATCATCCAGGCCAGCCTAGTAGTGACACCCTTTTGTTAGCTCAGGCGGGCTGCCCAGCGCTATCAAAATGCATGCCATGTGAACAGCAGAGGGTTCACTGCACGGTGCAAGCCACTCATAAGCATCAAGAATCAAAAGGCTAGACTGGACTTTGCTAAAAAAAAATCTAAAAAAGCCAGCACAGTTCTGGAAGAACATTCTTTGGACAGATGAAACCAAAATCAACCTCTACCAGAATGATGGAAAGAGAAAAGTATGGCGAAGGCGTGGTACAGCTCATGATACAAAGCATAACACATCATCTGTAAAACACGGTGGAGGCAGTGTGATGGCTTAGACATGCATGGCTGCCAGTGGCACTGGGTCACAAGTGTTTATTGATGATGTGACATAGGACAGAAGCAGCCGAATGAATTCTGAGGTATTCAGAGCCATACTGTGTGCTCAGATCCAGCCAAATGCAGCCAAACTGATCGTCGTTTCATACTACAGATGGACAATGACCCAAAACATAAAGTCAAAGCAACCCAGGAGTTTATTAAAGCAAAGAAGTGGAATATTCTTGAATGGCCAAGTCAGTCACCTGATCTCAACCCAATTGAGCATGCATTTCACTTGTTAAAGACTAAACTTCAGACAGAAAGGCCCACAAACAAACAGCAGCTGAAAACCACCGCAGTGAAGGCCTGGCAGAGCATCAAAAAGGAGGAAACAGCGTCTGGTGATGTCCATGAGTTCAAGACATTAGGCAGTCATTGCCAACAAAGGGTTTTCAACCAATTACTAGAAATGAACATTTTATTTACAATTATTTAATCTGTCCAATTACTTTTGGTCCCTTTAAAAACAGGGTGGCACATGTTAAGGAGCTGAAACTCCTAAACCCTTCATCCAATTTTAATGTGGATACCCTCAAATGAAAGCTGAAAGTCTGAACTTCAACTGCATCTGAATGGTTTTGTTTACAATTCATTGTGGTAATGTCTAGAACCAAAATTAGAAAAATGTTGTCTCTGTCCAAATATATATGGACCTATCTGTACAAATTAAGGTTACCTGCCTCACTGCGAATCCCCAATTCCTTCCATGTGTCGCTCCTCAAACCTGTGGTACTAAGTCGTTTTCATTCGTCTCCCTGTAGCACCCCTTGATCAAGTAGCTTTGACGATGTCTTTGACGTAAAGGATATATTAGCTATGAAGAAGGTTAAGGGAAGGACCTTTTTCCTGATTGATTGGAGGGGTTTCAGTCCTGAGGAAAGATCGTGGGAAACCCAAGAGAACATCAATGCTCCTCGTATTTTGAGATTTCTTTCCAGCCTTAAAAAGGAAGGGACTAAGGGTGGGTACTCTCATGCCTGCGGTTGCTCACCTGAGCTCCTCTGCTTCTTAACGTGATTCAGGCTTTGTCCCGCGCCATCCCTCACCAGTGTTCTCAGGGTCCCGGCGGCTCGGAGGTTCGCGCATGTGCCCTCACGCTCCTTCTGCCGCTAGTGATGCTGGGAGGTCGTGACCCGGTGGCTCCGCCCTGTCTTGCCGGCGCCCACCGGGTATTTCAGTGCCGCTTCTGATCAGGTAAGGCGCCTGATTATCTGTGTGGCTAGCGCCTGCGTTCCTGCACCAGGCATCTTCGTTTGTCTTCAGGCTCTGTAGCCTGCGGCGTGCCTCGCATGCTCTAGCTATTCCTTACCTCTGCCCGTGTGTCTTCCTGTGTACCTCCTGCTATTCCCTACCTCTTGCTCGTGTGTCTTCCGTGTGTGTCTCACTCTGTTCTTTTCTCTGTCTCTTGCAGTGACAAGTCCTCGCTGGCTCCCCGGTCCCTCTGATCCTGCTCCATCGCCGCAGATCCTATTTCTGTGCTCCACCCCTCGGATCCCGGCATCCATCATCCCCCTCTTTGTTCCTCTTCGCTAGTCTCCTGTATTTTCTTTGAGTTGCCCCTTTGGTACCAGCTGTTGTGGCTCTAACTCCCTTGGGCCTGCTCCTGACACTCCCTGTATAGGGGGTGGTTCCATTTGATCCGCTCACCATCGGGAGCTCTGGTATCATGACCCAGAGGGTCCACTCTAGGGTTCGCCTCGAGATCATGACACAGCATGATGTTCCTGTGAGTACAGATGCACATATTATTCAGAAATTTAAGCTCCATGGGAGTGTAGCCAACCTCCCTGGACGTGGCCGCAGGAGAAAAATTGATGATAAATCAAAGAGACGGATAATACGAATGGTAACAAAAGAGCCCAGAAAAACTTCTAAACAGATTAGAAGTGAACTTCAAGCTCAAGAAACATCAGTGTCAGATCGCACCATCCATTGTTGTTTGAGCCAAAGTGGACTTTACGGGAGACGACCAAGGAGGACACAATTGTTGAAAAAAAAATACAAATCCAGTCCCTAAATATAAAGATAAATTGAGGTCCTTTTTGCGTAAAAATGTTACGATTGGTGTGTTAACTAACAAAGGAGAGAAATTATTTCCATTGCATCCTTGTATCCCTCACTGGTCCAGCATTCCGAAAATTCATAAATCTCTCTTTCAACCCCCAGGACACCCTATTGTGTCCAGAAAAAATTCAATCACTGAACCTTTGTCACAGTATTTAGACTGGTGTCTCAAACCGCTTCTGTCACAAATCCCTTCCTTTGTGAAGGACTCTGTTGATTTTCTATTAGCATTGCAAGCAATTGAATGGCAACCTAGTTTTGCTTTAACTTCTATTGACGTAGAACATTTGTACACCAGATTACCACACAAACAAAGCATTATCCCCGTCCCCATGAACCAGATGGGATATATTACTAATATTACCCTGGATGGAGGAAAGGAATATTTTCTACAAGACCAGTATTTCTAATAATAACTGTGGCCTGCTGGGTTCAGTAACAGAGTCAGCAACTTTCTGCTCCATTACAACTCTTAACAGTATGGGTGTCTTGAGAACACCAATTCTGTTAACAACTTAGCAGACAAGGCAGCCCATGACCAGACAGGCCCTTCTGATATTTGCCAGATGGCCAGTCTGGCCCTGTTTTTCACCTCACTTTGGAAATTGAAATCAAATAACAGATTGGTTAGATGTGTTGGGCAGCTATGTGTATTTTTCCTGACCTTCCCATAGGTGCCGGGAGTCATATTGATGACTTACCCAAAGTTTAGTACTCAGGCAGCATGGTGGCCCAGTGGTTAGCACTGCTGCAATCAAATTCTGGTGTCGTGTTTCCTCCTCTCAGGTGTATTTTAGAAATTGTAATCAGTAACTGCAAATGGGACCTGCTCTAGTTTTTCTGACCTTCCCATAGGTGCTGAGAGTCATATAGATGACTTACCCAGAGGTTAGCACTCGGGCAGCATGATGGTGCAGTGGTTAACACTGATGCTGGTTTCCTGGGTTCAACTCTGACTGAGGACAATGAGATTCCTCCTCTCAGGTGAATTTTAGAAATTGTAGTCAGTGATCGTAATGGTACCTGCTCTAGTTTTTTCTAACCTTCCCACAAATTCTGAGAGTCCTATTGATGATCTGGCCAGTAATAAACTCTCAGGCAGCACAGTGGCTCAGTGGTAACATCCATTGCCATCCTACACTTGGGTTCAACTCTGACTGAGGTCAATGAGATTCCTCATCTCAGAAAATGAAATCTGTGACCACAAGGGAACCTGCTTTTCCTTTTCATGACCTGTTGATGGATACTGATAGGCGTATTGATGACCAAGCCTTCTGGTAATTCTATGGTGGCTCAGTGGTTAGCTAGATAACCTTTCAACGCTTGGATCCTTACTTCAATTCTGGCTAAGGTTCGAGTAATTCTACCTCTCAGTCGTACTTTAGAAATTGCAAATGGACCTCCTCTATTTTTTCTTGACCTGTCGGTGGGCAATGATATACATATTGATGTCCTAGCCATTAAGTAATTATCAGGCAGTATGTTGGCTCAGTGGTTAGCTTGATTACCTTTCAATGCTTGGGTCCTTAGTTCAATTCTGACTGAGGTCTGAGTAATTCTACCTCTCAGTTGCTGTTTAGAAATTGCAAATTGACCTACTCTACATTTTCTTGATCTTCCCATAGGTGCTGGTAGTAATTTCAATGAGTTTGCCAAAGAACCTCTCCCACGCAGCACAGTGGCTCTGTTGAAAGCACTGGTGTTTTGAAGCATGGGGGTCCAGGGTTCAAATCCCAAGCTTGGGTCCTTAGTTCAATTCTGACCAAGGTCTGAGTTATTCTGCCTCTCAGTTGTCCATTAGATATTGTGAATGGACCTGCTCTAGTTTTTCTTGATCTTCCCATAGGTGCTTTCAGTAATATCAATGACTTTGCCAAAGAGGAGCTTCCGGGCAGCACAGTAGCTCAGTGAAAAGCACTGGTGCTTTGCATTTGGGAGTCCAGGGTTTGAGTCCCACCATGGACAACATCTGCAAGGAGTTTGTATGTTCTCCCTGTGCTTAGGTGTTCTGCCACCCATGCTCCAAAGACATACGGGTAGGAACCAGTGATGGTGTTACCTGTGCAGCATCCAGGAGGGCTGCTGTCCCTTTCATTGGGCAAGTAGCCCCAGTCCTTATTGGATGAATGTCCAGAAACATGTAGCAAGAAATTGGTTTGCTATATACAGCTCAGGTGCACCTGAGCTGTTAACACCTTTTTTTTTTTTAAATCTAATATATTTTAAAAGGTGTGAACAGCTCAGGTGCACCTGAGCTGTATATAGCAAGCCAATTTCTTGCTACATGTTTCTGGACATTCATCCAATAAGGACTGGGGCTACTTGCCCAATGAAAGGGACAGCAGCCCTCCTGGATGCTGCACAGGTAACACCATCACTGGCCCCTACCTGTATGTCTTTGGAGCATGGGTGGCAGACCACCTAAGCACAGAGAGAACATACAAACTCCTTGCAGATGTCATCCATGGTGGGACTCAAACCCTGGACTCACAACTGCAAAGCACCAGTGCTTTTCACTGAGCTACTGTGCTGCTTGGAAGCTCCTCTTTGGCAAAGTCATTGATATTACTGCCAGCACCTATGGGAAGATCAAGAAAAACTAGAGCAAGTCCATTCACAATATCTAAAGGACAACTGAGAGGCAGAATAACTCAGAATTGAACTAAGGACCCAAGCTTGGGATTTGAACCCTGGACCGCCATGCTTCAAAACACCAGTGCTTTCAACAGAGCCACTGTGCTGCGTGGAAGAGGTTCTTTGGCAAAGTCATTGATATTACTACCAGCACCTATGGGAAGATCAAGAAAAGGTAGAGTAGGTAAATTTGCTATTTCTAAAGTACAACTGAGAGGCAGAATAACACAGACCTCAGTCAGAATCAAACTAAGGATCCAAGCATTGAAATGTAAGCAAGCTAACCACTGAGCTACCGTGCTGCCTCAGGATTACTTAGTGGCTAGGTCATCAATATGACCATCAGTGCCCACTGACAGGTCACGAAAAACTAAAGCAGGCTCAGTTGCAATTTCTAAAGTACAACTGAGCTTAAAATTGAACTAAGGACCCAAGCATTGAAAGGTAAGGGCGCTAACCACTGAGCCACCATAGAATTACCTGATGGTTATGTCATCAATATACCTATCAGTGCCCACCGACAGGTCATGAAAAGAAAGAGCAGGTTCCCTCGTGGTCACTGATTTCATTTTCTGAGATGTGTCTGAGAGGAGGAATCACATTGTTCTTGGTCAGAGCTGAACCAATGAAAACAGCAACAAGAAAAAGAAAGCCTCAGTGTTACCATGCCGACCAGGGGAATGAGTTGTGTATGGGCATTACTGGGGGTAACTCCAGCTGGTAAGTCCCCGGGCCGAGAATGGCCGACACCCGATAACTCCAGACCCCTGCAGCACACTTCCACCAGATGTTTTTGGTGGACACCCATATATACTCGTTCACACACAGGTCCGGACCTGAACGTTTATTGCCATGCACACGTTTGCCACAAGACGGTGAACTCTTCCAGCAACTGACAACAGAGGCGTCCCCCTGTGTCACCACACACACACCCACAATTCACAGAGGGAACCACCACCCTCCTCTGACCTCTCCTACGAGGACTCCGCCTCTCAGGGTTGGCTAATGGCGAGGGTTAAGACTTGCCCCTACTCCCTGGCAGCACCACAGCTTCCCCTACTGGAGGAGAAGGGGACGGTTGTAGAAAGACGGCAGAGACAGTAGCCCCCAGGCAGCAGCCCTCACACGACTGATCCCAGCTGACTACTTCCCTAGACCGCCAATCTATGACCGGGTTGTGTTTTTCCAACCAAGGGAGGCCTAAAACGATAGGTGATGGCATTCCCCCCAAGACATAGCATGATAGGGACTCTACATGATGAGTCCCTATACGCAGATGTATATTTTCCACGACTTGGGTCAACCTCCCCTGGCTCAGTGGGACAGAGTCAATGGCCTGGACGCTTATGGGTTTGGCCAGCATCCTACACCTCAGGCCATGGGTCTGGACAAAGTGAGTGTCCACCAGATTGACTCCCGCTCCACTGTCCACAAACACCAGTATGCCCTCAGGTACCCCACCAACCTCCACTTCTGCTGCCATAGTACACTGAGAGGGCAAAATGGAGGAAATATACACTCCCTGGTCGCCTCCCTCCACACGACCAGGGGGACATGGCTTCTTGGGTGGTGCAGAAGTTTTGGCACGAGCCGGGCAGACCCTGATAAAATGACCAGTCTGCCCACAGCTAAAATATGCCCCCAAACCACGACAAACCGCAGGCAACACCATTGGGGAACCAACTCCTCCCACCTGCCTGGGCTTGTCCAACTGCACCAGTGAGTCCTCCTCCCTAGCAAGGACTTCAGGGGGAATATTCGCCAAAGCCGTAAAAAACTCATCCACCGTCCATAGAGATGGTGAATTGGCCGGCAGGGAGAAGGCCCGGGATTGGAGATCACCATTAAGGAGGGATATGATGAATCCCACCCGCTGTTCCTCACTCCCTAATGAACGAGGGCGGAGCCTGAAGTGTAGCTTGCAGGCTTCCTGAAAAACCAAAATATTATCTCTCCCTCCAGAAAACCTGGCTGGGAGAGATAACCTGGGTTCTGGTTGAGCCTGCAACTGAGCTGAGGCCCTGAACCCTACCAACTGCTGCAGCTGCTGCTCCATCACACCACACAGCATCCCACGCTCCTCAGTGAGGGTCTGCAGCAATTGGAGAAAGGTCTGTATTTGGGCCATGGCTCACCTGAAAAAAAAAATGGGCAGTTGGTAATAATGTCACGATGTGACTTGGCCCTGTGTGATGCGACCCGACGATCGGTCTGTCACCAAACAAGACAAAACAAGGGGACACAATTACAATGGTGGGCCCTTGAATAGGGAACGGGGAAGTGGACACCTCCTGCACTCTCCAAAGGAAGAGCCCTGCACTCTCCTCACGTTCCCTATACAGGTTCTTTCAACCTGTCGCCGACCGGGATACCTAGGTCCCTCACTTACCCTGCACCTATCCCTCCATAGGGAATTGGTAAGTGCAGAAACTGGTCCCACCGCTGCACTAATACAACACAAGGGAAAATAACGGACAGGGAAAAACAAACAACTTAGCTTTCTCTGCTGCCAATGCTCCGAGGCAGCAGAGTAAGGCACCCGAACTCCACTTTCAGCAGAAACACCACTGCTCCAGATAGGCTGCAAAAAGCACTGCTCCAGATAGCTCCTCTCTTCTCAACAGTTGGTTTGCAAAGGACCTGCTACCAACAGAGAGCTGCAGCACCAGGTGACCTTATAAAGGTAGGTGGGAGGGGCACCCACCTGCATAGATAATTAATACAATGCAGTAACACAGCGGCCACTGGGGGAAAAACCCACCAGCAGACTAACTAAAGTTGTAGTACAACAGCGGCCACTGGGGGAAAAGCCCACCAGCAGACTCACTAAACTTGTAATAACACCAGCCGCCACCGGGGGCAAAAACCAATATTAACCCCCCGAGGGCCAGAAAGGAAAAAGGTTTATATAAGAGAGTCCAGACTCTGACACAGATCCAAAAATGGATCGTGACAACAGCACTTTACAGACATCACTGCACCCATCAGGGGAGATATCTCCTACAGGTCTGTCTTCAGAACATGGGAGGAAACCCACACAGTCACACAAAATCAGGGCTGTGGAGTTGGTATGTCAAACCTCCGACTCCTCAATTTCCATGACCCTGACTCCCCATACATGGCTCATGTTTAAGTGATAAATTTACTGTAGTAAAATGGTGACATCAGGCTTTTAATCATTATTATGATACAATAATCAAGCCATTTAGATAGAACATATAATATATTTATTGGAATACAACTTTAGAACAAAAAACTTTTTCATATTTATATACTATGCAGTAAGTGGAAAAAAAAACAGTTTAAAAAAAAAACTACTGAGTAACATTTGTGCAGTCTATGAATTTGTTGTGAGAAATAGTATCGCCTCCATCAGATTTTCCTTCATAGATGACCTCAAATCTGACCTCATTATTTTAAGGCTAGAGAACAACCTCTCTACACTAACTTGAGTTGGTGGCAAAGCCGTAACCACATGGGCAACATCTCTACTAATTTCAGGGTCTAAAGGAATTGCCTCGTGCACAGTCAGTTTTGATGAATGATTTAACTCTTCTACTTCTTTGAGAGAAAGTGACAAATGTTGCTGAAATATGGTCAGTCTGTTTTCTATGGGAGTGGAATCTTTTTCCCTGCAGCAACGCTTTGCCTGCTCCATGTCGTCCAAATACTTGTCGAAATCAAACTCCTCATCTGATGAGGATGAAGAAAAGCAAGCAGCAGCACTGGCAGGACCCGAGGCCTCTTGCTTTTGGCCGTCCTATAGCCCACTCATCCTAACTGCTACCTCAGTCAGAGCTTCTTTTCCTTTAGTAAGCTGTTGATCATCCAGCAATACACGATGACTCGGGTCCACATAAGCAGCTGTCGGAAGAATTGTATTTTCTAATATCAGTGTCTCTCTCTGTTTCATTGAAGCAGCAATGCCATCTGCGATTAAACCTCCTCTTTGGGACAGGCAAAACAACAAGTTCTTACACTCCTTTATAAAAATGCCAAGAGTTAAATCCTCAGCTATTAACTTTTTAGTCACTGTAAATGGATGATGAAGCATTTCCTTCAATTCAGCCACCTGTGTCCATTGACCTTCATGTAGTGTTACCTGCGGGTTGGCCATATCTACAAGGAAAGGTTTCAGCTCAAGCAATCGCTCAATCATTAATAGGTGCTGCCCCACCGAGTGGCTTGATCCACAATTGCCCCTTTCCAGCGCGTCTCTTCAAGATGGAATCAATTTTAGGGGTTCTGGCAGCAATAGCCAATTTCCTCACTTTGCTAATCAGAGTTCCAGCGTGTCCCTCCTGCAGACTATCTCTCATTGCCAGCTGCAGCGTGTGCACAACACAGTGCATGTGATGAATAGGGAAGAGGTGTGAAGCAGCTTCAACAAGATCATCTCCCTCAGTCGTGTTCATGCCCAGCGGTGCCAAGAGAAGCAAAGAGAAACTGGTATAACTGTATGTGTGAGAAAGAGGGACGAAACGGGCCCTAAGAGACGACATTCAGGTCCTCTACAGCCGCACTGTGCTCCGTAACACAGATGGCTGATAGATGATGTAAATGGGTGATGGAAGCATTATGGATAGATAGGATTGAAGCAGAGATTATATAAGAAAGCTACAGAACTTTTGATATCACAATAATTATATAATTAAATGGGTATTCCTTCCCAGTTTACCATTTTTGCCATATTTATGTCAAGCAATCCAGTCCTGAAATGTATATGTATGATGCCATATACAAAGCGCTTTGCCCTGCGGCCACCTGTCACGATATGCAGCGACCCCACAGGGGGTAGCTCAGTGGACGGCACAACACGCACAACGGGATGGAAATGGGGCGAGGAAGGGCCTACTGATAGGGAAATGAGGGATGGACACCTCCTGCTCATACCTGAGACTGACCCTGCACTCCCCTAACGCCCTAAGTGGGTCCTTCCCCCCATCGCCGTCAGGAACCTCGGCCCTCGCTGTCACCTAGCACTGCCCTAGCTAGTGAACTGACCGGCAAGGGCTCTAGCCTCATCACTGCAGATGGAACGACACAGGAAACAGTGACAAACACGAGACAGATGAGGACAAAAACACCAAACTTAGCTTAATAGCCTTCTCTGCTGCAGAGCACCGCACAGCAGAAGAAAGTCACCCAGACCATGAAACCAGCTGAAACACCAGGGCAGCCAGAGAGCTCCTTCCTCCAGGCTTGGTCAATATAGAATGCTCTATCACTGACAGTCAGCTGATGCATCAGGTGAATAAAGGACGGTGGGAGAGGTCACCACCCACATCAGCTGACCTAACCACTCTGCAGTTGCAGCAGGGTTCCAGCAAGGGATACTGACATTAACCCCTGCTTTTCCTGAAAGGAAAAAAGCTCCATTTAAATCAAAGAGAATCAGAGATGCCACGAATCCAGAAATGGATCATGACACCGCCTTATCCTCGCACTGGGTCAGTGGACGGTTCACCACCGTGTCCTGCCAGTCCCATATCTTTATTCTGCAGTGCAGGTTTTGCATGTGAGCTGCGGTTATACAGGGTGGGCCATGTATATGGATACACCTAAATACAATGGGAATGGTTGGTGATATCAACTTCCTGTTTGTGGCACATTTGTATATGGGAGGGGAAAACTTTTTTAGATGGGTGGTGACCATGGCGGCTATTTTGGATCCAACTTTTATTTTTGTAATTTGAAGAGGATCATGTGACATCAAGCTTATTGAGAATTTCACAAGAAAAACAGTGGTGTGCTTGGTTTTAACATAACTTTATTCTTTCTTGAGTTATTTACAAGTTTCTCTTTGTTTACAGCCATTGACGTGTCACAGAGGTAACACGTGAGGAGCAGATAGAAATTGTGTTGATGTCTGGTGAATGCAGTACCCGGGTTATTGCAGCAGGTTTCAATGCAAGACACCCTATGAGACCACCCATCTACAATGCTACAGTTAGCAAACTGCTTGCCAAATTTTGTGAAACAGGTTCAGTGTTGGATTCGCCAAAATGTGGACGCAAGAAAACACTCACTAATGAAGAAACATCAGTGGCTGTCCTAGCTTCATTCAGCAAGAGCCCACAGCGTAGCACTCGCCGCATGTCACTGGAGAGTGTCATCAGTCGAACATCCCTTCGGCGGATATTAGCTACTCACAAATGGCACCCTTACAAAATCCAGCTGCTGCAGCATCTCAACGTGGATGATCCAGATTGGCGCGCTGAATTTGCAGAATGGGCAAAACAAAAATTGGTACAGGACCCTCAGTTTACACAGAACATTATATTCAGTGATGAGGCAAACTTTATTGTGAATGGTGAAATTAACAAACAAAACCACCTCTATTGGTCTGACACTAACCCACAGTGGATAGATCGCTCCAAGACTGTTGGAACACAAAACTTGATGGTATAGTGGGGTTTATGGGGTACAAAGATAGTGGGGCCATTCTTCATCAATGGAAACCTCAATGCCGCTGGATATCTGAAATTGCTCCATGATGATGTGTTGCTCACTTTATGCACTGAACATGGCACGCTCCCTGAGTGTTTCCAGCAAGATGGTGCACCACCACATTATGCGTGTCAGGTCCGAGAATTACGACATGAATAGTTTCCTGGAAAGTGGATTGGTCATCATGGGCCAGTTGAATAGCCACCAAGGTCTCCTGATCTCACCCCCTTAGACTTTTATCTTTGGGGTCATCTGAAGGCAATTGTCTATGCTGTGGAGATAGGAGATGTGCAGCATCTGAAACAACAGATACTGGAAGCCTTTGCTAGCATTTCTTCTGCGGTGTTGCTATCAGTGTGTCAAGAGTGGGAGAAGAGGGTTGCATTGACAATCCAACATAATGGGCAGCACTTTGAACACATTTTAAGTGGTCACAAACTTGTAAATAACTCATGAAAGAATAAAGTTACGTTAAAACAAAGCACACCATAGTTTTTCTTGTGAAATTCTCAATAAGTTTGAAGTGTCACATGACCCTCTTCCCATAGGAAAAAATAAAGTTGGATCCAAAATGGTCAACTTCAAAATGGCTGCCACGGTCACCACCCATCTTGAAAAGTTTCTCCCTCCCATATATAAATGTGCCACAAACAGAAAGTTGATATCACCAGCCGTTCCCAGTTTATTTAGGTGTATCCATATAAATGGCCCACCCTGTATACTACATATTGTTATAGTAGATAATCTTCTGGACTGCAGGACAGTATAAATCTCGACCTCGTATAAATATCACACCTCAAAACAAATAGTCTACATTTAGATTGTTGATAATTGTGTCATTGTGCAAAGAGGAGATGATCACATCATCTGCATGACCGACTCCAGGATGAGCATAAACTTCAGAGAAGAAAAATCAGAAGATTCACCACCATGCTTAAACCAGTATGGGGAGGTACAAACAACGAGATACAATGTAGCTTCATTCTTCACTCATGGTTATTGTCACTAATGGATGATGAGAACTAGGTGAACATCCAGTCAGAAAGAGAACCTCAAGTTTTAGTGTCACTATCATATATCCCAAGAATCAGTGAGTAATTATTCTGTTCCGTAATTGTCAGCATCATTACTCCCAATTCAAGGTATCAGTGTCATTACCCTGTACCCAAAGTGTTAGTGTCATTATGCTTTAACCCATGTGTCAGTGTCATTATGTACTGTTTGGAGGAGGGAAAATGAAGCATACCCTGAAAGGAACACCCTGCCTACAGTGAAGCATAGTTGGAGCTTATTGATTCCTACAGTGATGCATGGTGGTGGCTTGGTGATGCTTACAGTGTAGCACAGTGTCAGTTGCCAGGTAATACAGTGGCTGTTGCCAGCTAGTACAGTGGCTCAGTGATTAGCTCTGAAATGATTGGTTCAACCTTGACCAACAATAATGAGATTCCACCTCTCAGGTACACTTTAGAAATTAAAATCAATTAACTGATTTGATGCCTTGGGCATCTAGCTTTCTCTTTTATGATCTTGCCATTGCTGCTGGTAGTCATATTGATAACCTACCTATAAATAATCTCCTGGGCAGCATGGTGGCTCAGTGGTTAGTAATGTTGTTGAAGTCATGGGTTCAACTCGGACAGAGCACGCTGAGATTCCACCTCTCAGGCACACTTTTAAAATTGAAGTGAGTGGCTGCAATGGGAACTAGCTTCTCTTTTCACAACCTTCCCATAGGTGTTGGAAGTCATTTTCATGACTTAGCCAGTAAACAGCTCTTGGACAGCATGGAGGGTGGGTGGTTATGTTGGCAGTGGATTAATCTGTGTACAGTCCAGCTGTTCAACAGTGAAGATATATTTATTCATGAACAAAGATAACACAGCTTACAACTGGTATTTCTTACAGCTCAGGATCTTAGCATCTCGCCTGCCAGCTTGTAAAGTGACAGCAGAATGTGCTCCAGCTACACACAGTGTGAACAGTGAGCGGGAACGTCCTGGGGCTCTTCTTTTTTTCTTAGACAATGTATTATTGACAATATAACACTATTGTTGGAGACAGAGACTCCTGCCCCAATAAACAGTAGAACATAGTAGCTGCAATATATGCAATAATAAACATTATTCTTACAATTTAGCATTGTAGGTTTCCATTGCTCGGGTTACTGGTTCAAATCTAACCAAGGACAGTCATTTTCCAGTGGCAAGGCCCTACAGAACAACATTGGTCCAAGTGTGATCCGATGTTTTGACGGGTAACACTCGGACCAAAATTACGGTCGTCTGCATGCGCCCTTACGGTGAGGACTAAACAGCAGCCAAGTTTTTCAATTTTCTTTTCCTTTTGTTCTAGGTTCTTTACAAAGGGAAGACTGGTGGATTTGTATAGGAATATACACTCACTGGCCACTTTATTAGGTACACCATGCTAGTAAGGGGTTGGACCCCCTTTTGCCTTCAGAACTGCCTCAATTCTTCGTGGCAGAGATTCAACAAGGTGCTGGAAGCATTCCTCAGAGATTTTGGACCATATTGACATGATGGCATCACACAGTTGGCGCAGATTTGTCGGCTGCACATCCCTGATGCGAATCTCCCGTTCCACCACATCCCAAAGATGCTCTATTGGATTGAGATCTGGTGACTGAGGAGGCCATTTGAGTACAGTAAACTCATTGTCATGTTCAAGAAACCAATCTGAGATGATTCGAGCTTTATGACATGGCGCATTATCCTGCTGAAAGTAGCCATCAGATGTTGGGTACATTGTGGTCATAAAGGGATGGACATGGTCAGCAACAATACTCAGGTAGGCTGTGGCGTTGCAACGATGCTCAATTGGTACCAAGGGGCCCAAAGAGTGCCCAGAAAAAATTCCCCACACCATGACACCACCACCAGCCTGAACCGTTGATACAAGGCAGGATGGATCCATGCTTTCATGTTGTTTACGCCAAATTCTGACCCTACCATCCGAATGTCGCAGCAGAAATCGAGACTCATCAGACCAGGCAACGTTTTTCCAATCTTCTACTGTCCAATTTCGATGAGCTTGTGCAAATTGTAGCCTCAGTTTCCTGTTCTTAGCTGAGAGGAGTGGTACCCAGTGTGGTCTTCTGCTGCTGTAGCCCATCTGCCTCAAAGTTCGACGCACTGTGCGTTCAGAGATGCTCTTCTGCCTACCTTGGTTGTAACGGGTGGCAATTTGAGTCACTGTTGCCTTTCTATCAGCTCGAACCAGTCTGCTCATTCTCCTCTGACCTCTGGCATCAACATGGCATTTCCGGCCACAGAACTGCCGCTCACTGGATTTTTTTTCTTTTTCGGACCATTCTCTGTAAACCCTAGAGATGGTTGTGCGTGAAAATCCCAGTAGATCAGCAGTTTCTGAAATTCTCAGACCAGCCCTTCTGGCACCAACAATCATGCCACGTTCAAAGGCACTCAAATCACCTTTCTTCCCCATACTGATGCTCGGTTTGAACTGCAGGAGATTGTCTTGACCATGTCTACATGCCTAAATGCACTGAGTTGCCGCCATGTGATTGGCTGATTAGAAATTAAGTCTTAACACACAGTTGGACAGGTGTACCTAATAAAGTGGCCAGTGAGTGTACATTACCTTTTTCTGCAAATGAAGAGGCACCGATGAAGAAACTAACTTTCTCCTGGGTCCCTATGTATACAGAACGTTCAGTCACATGTGGTGGGGTAAGGAAATGTTTTTATTCAGTGTTTATTATGGAATGTTTTTGACTACGTAAGTCAGTGGGCATAGCTATAGGAGGAGCAGAGGTAGCAATCACTTCTGATCCCACATACCTTAGGTACACTAAGGCCTGCAGGCTGTTTACGGCCCTCAATGACCTTTTTTCTCACCCCCGTGCAGATTCCCGAGAACTGCAGTCCTTGGGTCGGCAGCTGCATTTTGATAACTGCCGTCCCATTAATTTCTTCTTACTCTGTGAGCACACAGTGTTCACTATCTACTGAAAGCTAAGGTGTGTGCAGTGAAAGACTAGGTCCTGACACCGGTGCCAGCATCAGGCCGCTCTTTGTGGGCGGAGTTAGCACACGATTCGTACGGCCCACAAGGATGGTATAAATATCCAGATTTATAAATGGCACACGGTAGGTGGGACAGGAACTGTTACAAAATTTGCACTGGGGCCCAGGAACTTCACACTATACACCTGGAATAAGGGCTGATGTGTTACGCCAATGTAATACTAGAGTAAAGGTTTCATATTTTGAGAAAGCGTCATTTTTGGGGGTAGAATGATGGACATTTTAAAATGTGTCCTTTGCCCAGAATTACTATTTTTTTCCAGAGTGGGTTAATAGTGTACTTAAAGGCAGAGATTCATTGTCGTACGGGAATGGACAGGACATAAAAAAAAGGATGTATTTTTTACTGTCTTTTTTTTCTAGAAACTGCACCTCTAGTCCACAGTTTGTGTTTGGTATTGCAGCGCCGCTCAATTGAAGTCAATAGTACTAAGAGGCAATACTACACACTACCGGTGGACATGTGAGGTTCTGCTTCTGGAAGAAAGTAGCCATGATTTTTCTAATGCTTAATGATTAATTTTGATGAACTAAATTTGAAGACAACTTTTTTGAGGCTCAATCAGGTCTTGAGTTTGCTATATTCTGGAATAGATGATTGGCAGACGAAGGAGTCTTTTTGATGAGTTTTTGGCAGTGGCGGATTAAGTGGACTAAGGGCCCGGGGCTGTTCATAAAACCTGGGCCCCTGTACCCCCCTTCCCACCTGAGCGCTGCGGTCCCCGTGCGGGAATTGACAGCCGTACGGACCGCAGCACTTGGTTTGCTGCGGGTCCATACGGAAAATCCGCCACCATTCCACCACGTGTACCCCCCCCCCCCCCCCCAAGTACATATGCGACTTGCACAGTTAGTCATGTACCCACGAGCTGCTCTCCCTAATGCTCTCAATGTTCAGTAAAAAACTGAAAGCAGGAAGAGAAGCTCGTTGTCACAGGACCATAACTATGAAAATCGCATATGAGTGAGGTGTCCATGTGATGAGTACTGGAACCTGCAGAGCTGAATCCTGACATTGCAGCTTCTGAATTCTCACAACGAATGCACTGCACACATTTAGGATTCTCCCTTGCCGATATACAGTCATGTCAACACAAGTATGTGATTTGTATACTTCTGGCCACATACCAACTAGACGTGCCCGGCCTCGCTCCGTTCACTTTCATTGAGTGAAGCCACACTTGTCTAGTCAGCATGTGACCGCATGTATGTAAATTACCAGCACGAGAGAATCCTGACAGCATTCAGTGAGCACTGTGAGAATTCAGAAGTCTGCAGTCACATAGAATGTCTGCAGACTCAGCACAAACCTGGACAACCCCTGTAATGTTCCTAACAAATAAAAACATGAGAATTAGTCAATATCACAAATAATATTTACATCCAGGTACCTTATAGATGACGTCATCTCTGGAGTCGTTCTCTTTTTCTTCTTCTTGTCCAGACCCCATGATGAGTTTGCTCATCCACATCTCGTCTCTGTAGACGTCCATCTTCTCCGGTCTTCTGCAGCAAATCTCCACACGATGCCCTTAAAGATAGAAGTGTCATTATAAATGCCCCTAAATACAAATATCTGCAATATACTGTCTCCTCACACTATTCCCCTCCCTCCTCATACTGTCTCCTCATATATTTACCCCCTCACTCTCTATACTGTCTGCTCACACATATCCCCGACTCCCCATACTGTGTCCACATGCATTCACCCGTTCGCACCCCTTACTGTCTGCACCCATCCCCCATACTGTTTCCTCATACATGCCCTCATACATACTCTTCATTTTGTGTCCTCAAATCTCCCCACATACATTAAATACCATCCCCACTCCAAATCCCCCCCATCCCCAATCCCCCACACACATTAAGTACCCCCCATCCCCACTCAATAACCCCTCGTCCCTACTCCCAAATCCCCCCACACATTATGTACCCCCACTCCAAATCCCCCCACACATTATGTACCCCCACTCCAAATCCCCCCCACACATTATGTACCCCCACTCCAAATCCCCCCCACACATTAACCCCCATCCCCACTCATTAACCCCTCCACACATTAACCCCCATCTCCACTCATTAACCCCCATCTCCACTCATTAACCCCCATCTCCACTCATTAACCCCCATCTCCACTCATTAACCCCCCTCTCCACTCATTAACCCCCACCCCCACATTAACCCCCCTCTCCACTCATTAACCCCCATCTCCACTCATTAACCCCCATCTCCACTCATTAACCCCCATCTCCACTCATTAACCCCCAGCTCCACTCATTAACCCCCACCCCCACATTAACCCCCCTCTCCACTCATTAACCCCCATCCCCATCTTCGGTGGTTCTTCAGCTCCACAGTGGAGCACACTTACCACCAGCGTTCGCTCTGGGCGCCGGGAGTGACGTCAGCAGCGTGATCACATGACCTGATCACGCTGCTGACGTCGCTCTGACCCGGCGGTCAGAGCTTCAATTGTACTGGCGTCTATAGACGCCAAGTACAATTGCTGCCTGGGAGTCGGCGCGGCCTCCTTCTCTGCGTCGGCTGTCAGCTTGACAGCCGACACAGAGAACCGCCGACTCCCAGGACTGGTAGCGGCAGAACACAGCCGCCGGGGGGGGGGGAGGGAGGGAGATACTGGCATACTGCGGACCGCTGCATTAGGCGGCCGGGCGGCTCGACTGCCCCCCCCTGGATACGCCACTGCCCTGGGCCCCCAAAAAACCTTGGGCCCGGGGCGACCGCCCCATCCGCCCCTATTAAGATCCGCCATTGGTTTTTGGCACAGAAACTGAGTGCAAACTCCAAGATTTGGAGGAGTTTTGAAATGTTGAAAGTTTTTAAAAGTTTCTGCTCCAAAAACTCCTCAAAAAGCTACATGTACATATAGCCCTTGTATATTTAGTATTATCTTTTTCCATATTTTAAGGTCAAATGAATGTGAAATTTGTCTGTTCTAGCATGTGCGGGTTGTTGAGCAAACAAGTCCTGGAGCCAAAATTGTGCAATACCCAACCATGCCCAGCGTTGTAAGTAGCCTTCAATGATGGAAACTTGGAAAAGTGAATCTATCGATCATCCTAAACGTTGTTATTTTCATTGTTTCCTACAGTTGGTCAGCTGGTCAGTAGAGTCCATGCAGCGCTTCTTGTGGTGGTGGCCAACAGACCAGGACTATTCAGTGCCTTCAAAAAAAAACTATGCAGGGTGAGGAACTGGCTGGACACTCCAACTGCCCAGTGAGTACTCCTATCCAGGCCCAACAGTGCAACACTCAGGACTGTCCAGCAGAATGGAGCTCCGGTCCGTGGTCTCAGGTAGGATGAGAAATTGACTATAATAACAGAAGCCCATGGACAGTCCCAATCTTCTTAGTATTAGTTCTCACTCTTGCATCAGAGATACGTTAATTGAATCGT
The DNA here is from genome assembly GCF_039654945.1 of Dendrobates tinctorius. NCBI lineage: Eukaryota > Metazoa > Chordata > Amphibia > Anura > Dendrobatidae > Dendrobates > Dendrobates tinctorius. Next base: position 5,140,433 of record NW_027361677.1, read on the forward strand.
ATTCTTTGTAGTGTTTTTAAGCATGGGGTCCGCATCTATCTTAAGAACAGGGCCATGAAACACCGCAGTTTTCGGAGAGGTGGGTCATGCGTGAGCGGTTTTCTTCACCGATTTGTAAAGGAGTTACAATAATTGTTGAGCGGGATTACTTGAGAATTTTTTAGAATTCATGTAGAAGAGAGGTCAACTCTGTATTCCGGACTGCATGCAACAAGGTCGTGTTCTCTGGCTGTGGATTCCAGTGGTGGAGCTCACATTTATCAGACAATTATTACATATTAGGTCTTTAAAGAGGACCTATCCAAAGGTCACAAGTTGCTCTTATTGTATTCCCCTTGCTCCCCTGAGCATTCCTTTTTTTTCATTTTTTTAATCTGCCTTACGGTTCCAGAAATATGGACCTTTGTATTTAGTGCCACTTTTTATGTTCTTTATAAGGGGGTGTTGCTCACATGGTACTAATGCAAAACAAACCTAAAGACATGCCCCTGAGGATCCTGTGAACCATGCCCCCTTATAAAGATCATACAAATTTGCACTAAATAAAAAGACCCATGTCTCTGGAAAAGTATAGTGAATGAAAAAAAAAATAGAATAATCAGGAGAGCAGCCGGGGATAAGAAAAGATCAAAAGCAGGCCTCTTTTTACCTGGTGACTGGTCCTCTTTAAGATGGGGCAACTCTTTGAACAACGATTGTCCTCTGCAAAATTTCTAGAATACTTTTTGTTTAAAGGGGTTATTCACTTAGCAACATATTGTCCGTGCTCAGTAAAACAAAAGCGTCACTCACCATTTCCTTAAAAATTAGTCCTTTATTCCATCATCGGTGCGCAAGGGGCCACAGGGAGAACAGTGGACGACGGCCTTTTAGCATTAACACACGAATTCTATGGGTCCAGGACAACAATCAACATATGTCCCCTATCTACAGAATGTATGACTTTTAGGGGTCTGACCCCTGAGATCCTCACTGAATATGACAACAGGGGTCTCAAAGTTCTCTGTGTAAATGGAGAAGTAATGAGCACGTGCAACCACATCTCCAGTCGAGCAGCGGTCGCACATGCTTTTTTTTTTATTCTAGCCACTCCCTTGAGTAATCTCTTTTTTGCTTTTTTGTAAATCCACCATACGGTTCCAGAGATATGGGCATTTATTGCAAATGTGTAGAGTCTTTACTCAGGGGTGTGTCCGGCGCTGAACTCCTAACGCCTGGTGTCCGGCGCTGAGCTCCTAACGCCTGGTGACCAGCGGTGAGCTCCCAACGCCTAGTGTCCGGCGGTGAGCTCCTAACGCCTAGTGTCCGGCGGTGAGCTCCCAACGCCTGGTGTCCGGCGCTGGGCTCCTAACACCTGGTGTCCGGCGGTGAGCTCCCAACGCCTGGTGTCCGGCGGTGAGCTTCCAACGCCTGGTGTCCGGCGGTGAGCTCCCAACGCCTGGTGTCCGGCGCTGGGCTCCTAACGCCTGGTGTCCGGCGCTGAACTCCTAACACAAACTTCTCCTGGAAATCCACTTTACAGTTCATGGAGGAGAGAGATGTATTTTTCTGCTCCAAAGTTCGGGTTCCCATTTATTTCTATGGTGTTCGGGTTTAAGTTCCAGAAGTACCAGAACTGTACCTGAACAGAATTTTGGACTAAAATTCGGTCGGTACAAGACGAACCCAAACTGCTCATCCCTACACATGACAGATTTTTAGCAGTAAACAGACTATAACACAGATCTATGCTACTGCTGAGGTTGCCATGATTGGTTGGAGTCAGAAAACCTACCCAAAAAGTAAAAAAGCAGGCAACTGATTAACCCTTATGGTTAAAATGTTTTTGTATTCTTAGTAACACTTTAAAGTGAAGCTTGCTGTAGTTTTGATAAAATCACAGTTTTATCTGCTGCTGATCTAGCAGTTCTCTGAATGCTGAGCTGTGTATAACCCCGCCCACACCACTGATTGGCAGCTATGTGCACTGCATAAGCAGAAAGCTGCCAATTATTGGTGGAGGCGGAGCTGCACAGAGCAATAGGACTAGATGGCACAAGGCAACTAGTCTTCTGGTGATAATCTCCTGCTGATAAAACAGTGGTTTTATCAAAACTACATCAAGTAGCCCAGTAAGTGACACATCGCTGTAAATAAACGAGAACTGAAGTGTGGAGAACAAGACAATCATGGCAAACATGTCACCGTTCCTCAGAGGAGATGTCGCTGTGTCAGAAAAGCGAACATACCCCTGGAGCAGCCATGCTACAGCAAACCCTGCCCCGTGCACTCTCCTTACAATGCATTTTATGTATGGCATACATATCCATGGCAGCCGGTAAATCTTCTCTACCTTTATTTGAAAAACATTTTTTTTGCTAAAATGATAGTGAAAAACAAGTTAAATATACATAGCCATATACAGTATAATGAATGTAACCAGAACATATGTTCATTCTCATCAGTGTACGGTTACATGTGGCGGAGGAATGTAAATACGAGTTGTCCAGTGCCTTCATCAAGGTAGACCTGCGGTTGGTTGTTTGCCTCATCAAAAGCCGACAACTTCCCAAGCTTGCAACATGAACTTCTGTCCGACTTCAGGAATCCAAGGTATTTAATGGGACAAAAAACCTTTAGCAGCACTAAAATCTATGGAATTTCATTAGTTTTTGATTAGTGATGAGCATACGTGCTCAGAAAAGGCGTTATTCCAGCATGCTTGGGTGCTAACAGAGTGTCTACAGCGTGCCCGAATAATGTGTTTGCGTCCCCGAGGCTGCAGGGATTGCCTAACAAATAGGCAATCGAACATGTGTTGTGGCTGTCCAACAGCTGTGAGACATGCAGCTGCGGGGACTCGAAAATATTTTTCGAGCACTCCGAAGTCATTTGGTTGGCACCCGAGCATGCTCGGATAACACCTTATCCGAGCATGCTCGGGTGTTATCAGAGTATCTTGAGCGTGCTTGTATATTATGTTCATTCCCTGCGGCTGTTCGACATCCACAACACATTAAGGGTTTGCCGAACTTCAGGTATCAGAATATTTTGGGCATGCTCGTATACCATGTTCGAGTCCCTGCAGCTGCATGATTTGCACCTGCTGGCAGCCTCAACAGGGATTCCCAACATGTGTTGTCCCCATTCTAGTGAATGTTAGGACTTCCAGTATTCAGAAATGATCTATCCTGTGTATAAATGATAGGACTACTTCTTTAAGGTATTTTCTGACTGTAGTCACTCAGTTTAACAGTCTACTCCGTCCAACCCAGACTATCATGATGACTTCTCCGATTTATTGAATTTCTTCTCTAAACATTTTTTTCCTTTTTTTTCTTTTTAGCATATGCACAAGTTTCTATTTGATAACATAACCCCCCAATCTTTTTGGTTATGTGTATGCATTTACAAATATGCTTGATGCCATAGCAAGTAGAGATGAGAGAATAAATTCTCAGGACCCTTTTCCAATGGGCTGGTCAGTATTCCGTGCCTGCTAACTGCCTTCTACCTCTCGACATTCCGGATCCTTTTCTGTTTTGCTGACCTGACATGAAGTCATGTTTGCTTTAAGCCACAGCAATGACATCGCGCCAGGGGCATCTAATAAAAAGAGATGCCAGCAGGAAGGAGGTTTTCATCCATGTGATTGGACCAGGGTTTTGCAAATCGATCTCTAAAAGTAACCCATCAAAAGCCAACTGTAGCTACTAAAACTGAGCCCCACTTGCCGCACTGCCTTCATAAAATGGTTCTTCTAAGGTTTCTAACAAAGCTTGGCCATTGATCTCCCTGTAGTGGAAAACTCTTTAATTGTTTCAGTGTTTTGGGCATAAATTACCCTAAACAATAAAATAAGTAATAATAATACATGCAACTAACATTTGGATAGACACCATTTTGAGAAACAAAGTGTAAAACCCACCCCACCATGACAAGGTATACCCAATCGGGATCATCCCTAACTCTAGAATTAAAGCTAGACCTCAATATACAGTGGGGAAAAAAGTTTTTAGTCAGCCACCAATTGTGCAAGCTCTCCCACTTAACCCCTTAATGTCCAATGACGGACACAGTCCATCATCAAACATCTCCCCTGCTTTGATGAGGGCTCCGGCGCTGAGCCCGCATCAAAGTCGGGACATGTCAGCTGTTATGAACAGCTGACATGTGCCCACAATAGGCGCGAGCGGAATCGCCGTCCGCTCGCGCCTATTAACTAGTTAAATCCCGCTGTCAAAGCTGACAGCGGGCATTTAAATAGCATTTCCGGTCGCCGGGCGGGAAATGACCTCATCGCCGACCCCCGTCACATGATCGGGGGTTGGCGTCATGTTGCCTGGACAACCAGAGGTCTCTATGAGACCTCTATGGTTGTTCCAGGCATATGGCTTTCAGCGCCACCCGGTGGTCGGTGCTGAAAGCACAGCAGTAAATCTGCTACATATGGGCGATCTGCTGATCGCCCATATGTAGCAGAGCCGATCGGGTTGCGCATGCTTTTAGCCTCCTATGGAGGCTATTGAAGCATGCCAAATGTTAAAAAAAAAAAAAATTTTAAAAACAAAAAAAAATTAAAAAACCTTAAAGTTCAAATCACCCCCCTTCGCCCCAATCAAAATAAAACAGTAAAAAAAAATCCCACATACACATATTAGGTATCGCCGCGATCAGAATCGCCCGATCAATAAAAAAAAAAACATTAACCCGATCGCTAAACGGCGTAGCGAGAAAAGAATTCAAAACGCCAGAATTCCGTTTTTTTTTGGTCGCCAAGACATTGCATTAAAATGCAATAACGGGCGATCAAAAGAATGTATCATTAAAAAAGTCAGCCCGGCACGGAAAAAATAAGCCCTCACCCGACCCCAGATCATGAAAAATGGAGATGCTAAGGGTCTCGGAAAATTGCGCAAATTTTTTTTTTTAGCAAAACTTTCGAATTTTTTTTCACCACTTAGATAAAAGAGGACATAGACATGTTTGGTGTCTATGAACTCGTAATGACCTGGAGAATCATAATGGCAGGTCAGATTTAGCATCTAGTGAACCTAGCAAAAAAGCCAAGCAAAAAACAAGTGTGGGATTGCACTTTTTTTGCAATTTCACCACACTTGGAATTTTTTTTCCTGTTTTCGAGTACACGACATGGTGTCATTTAAAAGTACAACTCGTCCCGCAAAAAATAAGCCCTCACATGGCCATATAGATGGAAAGAAGGGGAGGGAAAAATGAAAATGCAAAACCAAAAATACCCCTGGTCGTTAAGGGGTTAAAGATGAGAGAGGCCTGTAATTAACATCATAGGTAGACAACAACTGTGACAGTCAAAATGAGAAATCAAATCCAGAAAACCGCATTGTCTGATTTGGAAAGATTTATTTTGCAAATTATGGTGGAAAATAAGTATTTGGTCATTAACAAAAGTTCATCTCAATATTTTGTTATATATCCTTTCTTGGCAATGACAGAGGTCAAACGTTTTCTGTAAGTCTTCACAAGGTTGGCACACACTGCTGGTGGAATGTTGGCCCTTTCCTCCACGCAGATCTCCTCTAGAGCAGTGATGTTTTGGGCCTATCACTGGGCAACACAGATTTTCAACTCCCTCCAAAAGGTTTTCTATGGGGTTGAGATCTGGAGACTGGCTAGGCCACTCTAGGATCTTCATATGCTTCTTCTGAAGCTACTCCTTCATTGCCCTGGCGGTGTGCTTGGAAACATTATCATGCTGAAAGACCCATCCACGTTTCATCTTCAATGACCTTGCTGATGGAAGGAGGTTCGACCCCTTTCATTCTTTCATGAATACGGATCAGTCGTCCTGGTCCCTTTGCAGAGAAACAGCCCCAAAGCATGATGTTGTCACCCTCATGCTTCACAGTAGGTATGGTGTTCTTTGGATGCAACTCAGCATTCTGTCTCCTCCAAACACGACGAGTTTTGTTTCTACCAAACAGTTCTACTTTGGTTTCATCAGACCATATGACATTCTCCCAATACTCTTCTGGATAATCCAAATGCTCTCTAGCAAACTTCAGACGGTCCCGGACATGTACTGGCTTAAGTAGGGGGACACGTCTGGCACTGCAGGATCTGAGTCCCTGGTGGCGCAGTGTGTTACTGATGGTAGCCTTGTTACGGTGGTCCCAGCTCTATACAGGTCATTCACTAGGTCCCCCTGGGTGGTTCTGGGATTTTTGCTCACCGTTCTTGTGATCATTCTGACCCCACAGGGTGAGATCTTGCATGGAGCGCCAGATCGAGGGAGATTATCAGTGGTCTTGTATGTCTTCCATCTTCTTATTATTGCCCCCACAGTTGATTTCATCACACCAAGCTGCTTACCTATTGCAGATTCAGTCTTCCCAGCCTGGTGCAGGGCTACAATTTTGTTTCTGGTGTCCTTCGACAGCTCTTTGGTCTTCACCATAGTGGAGTTTGACTGTTAGAGGTTGTGGACAGGTGTCTTATACAGATAAGTTCAAACAGGTGCCATTACTACAGGTAACGAGTGGAGGACAGAGGAGCCTCTTAGAGAAGAACTTACAGGTCTGTAAGAGCCAGAAATCCTGCATGCTTTTAGGTGACCAAATACTTATTTTCCACCATAATTTGCAAAATAAATCTTGTGAAATCAGACAATGCGGTTTTCTGGATCTGTTTTCTCATTTTGACTCTCAAAGAGTCCAAAACTACTATAAAGTAACAACTTTTATTGTATTAGGACAAAAGGAACAAGACACAAATTGGCATTAAAAGATCAGATAGAAAAATATCATAGTCACCGGATACAAAGAAGACCCTGAGCAGTGTGATTCATGGTGAATGTGGGTAAGAGTGATAGGTTTCCTTCATATTAAACGGGCAAATTAATATAAATAAACAGAAATTACTGGACCCTCCAATCCCCTCTTTCAATAGCCATACCCTGGACATACAATCCTAGAACGTAACAGAATGGGGTGGAAGGAACCGATGAAACTATTGCACATAGCCCATATAGGAAAAGAAGGGGTTAAGGTTAAAACATACCCATCATTGTAAACACCAGAGGCACACTGACCATAAAACTGTGTGTATACAAAATGTTCTGCTCATAAAGGGAAATTAATGCCCCTGTTTGGACAAAATAAAAAAAAAAAGACACTAGGAGTGATGGGCAGAGACTCAGAGCTGGACCCGGGGAGGGTGAATAAAGCGCTGCTGAGAAAAAGTAAGGAAATGAATCACAGCCTAGGGGCAGGGTTTTCTGAAAATGGGAAATCCTTAAAGAGATATGCGATCTGTACGTTGGCCATTCATGTCGATGGCATATACCACAAAGGACCTCTGTCTGGCTTATAGTGTCCTATGGTTTCATGTGCATTGAAAGTAGGGAAAGGCCACAGACGCTGACATATAAAAATGTTGATAATATATAACAATGGGGAATTTGATTTTTTTTTCATGTAGGTCTTCAATCTTATCACAGGCATTAACCTACAGGCTCACACTGAGCTGTCAAACCGCAGACAGGGCAGATCAATCATAGGCTAATGTGTTTTTAAAGTCAATTTATATTTTAACAAAAGTGTTAAAACTTTTTTTTATTCTTATACACAAAAAAGGTATAATAAATTAAGGCATTTTGCCATTTTGTGAGTTGGCCACTAGATGTCAGCACAACAGACTCCTATTAAAGAACACTTCTTGCTTTACAGCCTGAAGGAAAATGGGATGTTATCACGCTATCGTCACAATATGGTGGGCGGTAAATGCAGAATGATAGGCTAATTCACTGCCTTAAGGTACTGTCACACTTAGCGATGCACCAGCGATCCCGACCAGCGATATGATGCGGTCAGGATCGCTGGTACATCTCTAAGTGGTCGCTAGTGAGCTGCCACACAGGCAGATCTCACCAGCGACATAGCAGGGGTCGGGGGTCGCTACTTACCTGTCAGACGAGGCGATCCTGACGTCCTCCCGCCCGCGTCGTCGGCGCCAAAGGAAGCCCAGCAGGAAGATGACGATGAGAAACGGCCCAGGACGTTCTCGCACGATCAGCGATAACCAGCGGGGGAGCGGTCGGAGGTAAGTATCAGACATAGCGATGTCGCTAGCAATATTGCTATAACGTCACAAAAACCAGTGACGTTATAGCGATATCGCTTAGTGTGACAGGCCCTTAAGTTAAGAGCCCAGCCAAACCAGATCTTACTTTGCACTGATGAGGGGAAGTACCCCAAAACAAAGTGTCTGCAAATTGAGATTTTGTTTTTTTACTTTTACCTAAGTGAAGTGGTTAGTCAATATTGAGTTTTGGGATCGCTGCTTCCTATAGGTGGCACTAGAGTTCTGGTTCTCTTCCTCTCTGAAGAGACAATTTGCATATTTCTCAGAGGAGCCAAATTGCAAGGCTTAAAAGTCTCCTCACCTTGGCATGTCAGGCTTGACATGTCACTGTCCACAAGGAGAAACATTATCCCGTAAGTCAAGAGAAGCATCTATCACTATAGGGGGCAGACAGGCGGCCACATAACTCATGCGAGGATGGCATTACAATCATCGGACTGTCTGCTCTCCTGACCTTAGTGTCATAGCATGCACTTCTCTGCAGCTGTCAAGCTCAGGTCAGGACAGCTGCCAGCCAGTCCAAGGATTGCGATGTCATCCTCACACAAGTTGTGCGGCCATCTGTGCCCTAAAGGAAATTCCAGCAAAAAGTGAGAAGTGGAGAGGATTTTCTGTTAAAGGCTGGTGGTACTACTGCTTGGCATGGAGTTATTATGCATGAACATTATTCTGTACATCACTCTCATTATGCATACAATCATGCAAATTTACCATTTAAAGGGAACCTGTCAGTGTGACATTGCTGATCAATTTAAAGGCAGCAAGTTAGACACGAGAAGTAACCAAGGGATTGTGGGGCAAGAATTAGTATAATTTACCTCCCAATGGGCTCCCAAGCCCAGAATGACAGATTATACCGAATCCTTTCCCACAATCCCATGTGTCAGTGCTTTTGGGTACTTTATGGTGGCAGCATTATCGCTACATAGTATGATAGTGTTATTCACTTTATTAGGAGTGTTTGCTTGTGCCTGTCAATTGTCTCTGTATCCATTTGCATGCATAATTTTCCTTTTCACATGACTGCCTTCTCCTACTCTCTGAGAAAGTTCCACTCACAGAAGAAGAAATTGTGACCAGTTCCCAAAGGTTGCCCTTCTCTTTATAAAAAAAAAAGCTCAAAAGGTCCATTTTTTCCTTTTATTTTGTTCCCACAACTCTGCTGAGTAATCTGCTTTTTTCATTTTTTAAATCCACCACACGGTTCCAGAGCTGTGGGCCTTTTTATTTCGTAAGGGGGTGTGTCTCACAGGATTATTTGGGGCATGTCTTTAGGCATCACAGACTCCTCCCTCTTAGCCACACCCCCTTGGAAAAACCATAAGAATTAGAACAAAACATAATGGCCCATATCTCCGGAACCGTATAACATTTTTGAAAAAATAAAAGAGCGGAATACCCAACAAAGCAGTGGGGATAAATTTCAAATAAAACCTGGCCACTTATAATCTAGTGACAAGTCCCCCTTAAAGAGGCTCTCAGCTCTCCCGATTTATGGTTTCTAACTGTCTAAATTAATAAGCAACTGGTTCTTACTATTCTCCATGTCAGTGGATCGTGTTCCTAAACAGTCTGACACTCAATGCTAGCCATGTCGGACTCTGTAGCGACACACTTGGATCAGTTTGAAGTTTTCTTTAAAATTATGTACCTAAAACATCATATAATCATGTGTCATTTTCTTGCTTTGCAGAAGATCCATCATGTGTGGACTACTTCAGCTGGTGCTCTCTTGTCCCTCAACATGGAGTCTGCAACCATAAGTTCTATGGGAAGCAATGTTGCAAGTCATGTACAAGAAAGAAACACTACAGTGACACTGGATGACCTTCCGGTATTGGCCATTACTTGTCTTCTGAAGCAGACATCTAAGGCCCCGTCTCACATAACGAGATCGTTAGCGAGATCGCTACGTGTAACACATAGCGGCGACCGCCCCCCCCCCCCCCGCTGGATATCGCTGATTGTGCTCGAATGTCCCAGGCCATTTTCTGATCGTTGGTGTCCTGCTGGCCAGCATACATCGCTGTGTTTGACGCCGACGAGTGACCTCGTTGGCGACGCAGAACTCAGGCGGGAGTAGTCAGAATAGCTGCTGTGTGACAAGGTACCAATGACCGCCGAGGTCATTATACGGATCGCCGGATCGTTGCTGCGTCGTTTAGTAGATCTGTCTGACAGCTTACTTGCGACCATGTAGCGATGCACCAGCGATCCTTACCAGGTCGCATCGTTGTCGGTATCGCTGGTGCGTCGCTATGTGTAACGTTACCCTTAAGCAATCAAGAATTCATCATCTAAGGAATATTGTTTGAGCTCAAGGCTGGAAAGTCACAGATAAGTTCCAGACAATCAGATTCATCTCTGATTAGACATTCCTAGGAGCATTTAAGCTGCAAGCTCAACACTGAAATTCGATTCCGAGAAACCTGTGCTTTGGTCTCCTCAAGAGCACCAAGGTGGACGTGTCCCTCATCGAAATGTCATGGCTTTCAGTGGATATAACTGGATGTTATACATACATATACACTCACTGGCCACTTTATTAGGTACACCATGCTAGTAAGGGGTTGGACCCCCTTTTGCCTTCAGAACTGCCTCAACTCTTCGTGGCAGAGATTCAACAAGGTGCTGGAAGCATTCCTCAGAGATTTTGGACCATATTGACATGATGGCATCACACAGTTGGCGCAGATTTGTCGGCTGCACATCCCTGATGCGAATCTCCCGTTCCACCTCATCCCAAAGATGCTCTATTGGATTGAGATCTGGTGACTGAGGAGGCCATTTGAGTACAGTGAACTCATTGTCATGTTCAAGAAACCAATCTGAGATGATTCGAGCTTTATGACATGGCGCATTATCCTGCTGAAAGTAGCCATCAGATGTTGGGTACATTGTGGTCATAAAGGGATGGACATGGTCAGCAACAATACTCAGGTAGGCTGTGGCGTTGCAACGATGCTCAATTGGTACCAAGGGGCCCAAAGAGTGCCAAGAAAAAATTCCCCACACCATGACACCACCACCACCAGCCTGAACCGTTGATACAAGGCAGGATGGATCCATGCTTTCATGTTGTTTACGCCAAATTCTGACCCTACCATCCGAATGTCGCAGCAGAAATCGAGACTCATCAGACCAGGCAACGTTTTTCCAATCTTCTACTGTCCAATTTCGATGAGCTTGTGCAAATTGTAGCCTCAGTTTCCTGTTCTTAGCTGAGAGGAGTGGTACCCAGTGTGGTCTTCTGCTGCTGTAGCCCATCTGCCTCAAAGTTCGACGCACTGTGCGTTCAGAGATGCTCTTCTGCCTACCTTGGTTGTAACGGGTGGCAATTTGAGTCACTGTTGCCTTTCTATCAGCTCGAACCAGTCTGCCCATTCTCCTCTAACCTCTGGCATCAACAAGGCATTTCCGGCCACAGAACTGCCGCTCACTGGTTTTTTTTTCTTTTTCGGACCATTCTCTGTAAACCCTAGAGATGGTTGTGCGTGAAAATCCCAGTAGATCAGCAGTTTCTGAAATTCTCAGACCAGCCCTTCTGGCACCAACAATCATGCCACGTTCAAAGGCACTCAAATCACCTTTCTTCCCCATACTGATGCTCGGTTTGAACTGCAGGAGATTGTCTTGACCATGTCTACATGCCTAAATGCACTGAGTTGCCGCCATGTGATTGGCTGATTAGAAATTAAGTCTTAACACACAGTTGGACAGGTGTACCTAATAAAGTGGCCAGTGAGTGTATAATGTATGATTGCGCCCGCAATGAAGCGCCGAGACTTCGTTTGATCAGTCATTCTTTGCTGACCGGGTCCCTTTAAGTTCAGAGAAGGGGTATTGTGCCAATGGAAAGTTTATCGATATTGGATGTAAAATAATGAAGAAAAAATAATCCACAGAGCTGTGAAAAATTGAAAGATGCCTGAAGTAAAATGACCAAACGTACACTGTTACATATATTAGTAAACAGATTCACTAATATATGACCAATTCTGGGTGTAAGGGGTCTTTAAAAGCCCTTTTGATCTGTGAGGGGGTCTCAGAACCCAAACCTTTATCAATGGGGCTGTGTGTGCTGTCAAACGGCCGTATAGACAGACGGCGATGAGAACGCAGTGTACGGACTGGCCGGCAGCAATCAAGCTTGGCCACTACATAGAAGTACATGAAGCCCTTACACTCAGGTCGGTAGAGCCTCCTGGCAGTCCGTCCCGATCTTGGTCTGATTTATACGGCCGTCTGACTGTGATATATTTAAGATGTAAGTAAGTGTTTAAGCATCTCGTCCTATAGAAGTGGATAGGACCAACTACTTCTTGTCTTGTAGGTGATAGAAAATAAATATTTCTGGGAAATCCTTGAAATCCTTGACTTTGTAAAATCTTTACTTGACATTCGTCCACTTATATTAACAGGGCAGAGCCTTAAAGCTCCGGTACATCGTGTACTTGATTACGACATTATTAATTTCTGATAATTCTCCATTTACAGAACATTCATCTATACAAGCTTTTCTTTCCTTTATTAACAGATGAGAATGCCCATCTTCAGCAGCCCGGCTGTGTACCCGCTGCAGGGTGGCGAGTGGCGTATGGCGAGAGCCGGCTTGCTGAAGGCTGATCGTATCGGACAGAATTGGTCACGTGGTCAACCTGGTCATATCAAACTGTAAACATAGGAAGAAAAAAGAAAAGCATTCCGATTCTCCGATTCTTGAAGTCGCCGCTGTGTGCACGTTATAAAACTCCGTAAATTTACGCCTTTCCTTGTATCTTGACCAAATATTTTGTGGAATATAAATTAAGCCCTAAAAAGGTTTGATTTACAGAAAATCACAATTATTTCGCAATCCACAGTTTGGAAGGAAAATGAACTGACCAGCAGAAGGCCACATGTCTAGAAAACAATGGTCAAATACTGTATTTTGTCTGGCAAAAATAGACACTTTGCAGTATGGTACAATTAGTTACAGTTTTTGCAGTTACATTGATGCATAACTATAGTGCAAACCCTTTTCCAAAAAAAAAAGTAAATGGAGCAAAATAACATTTCTGGTGTCCGTTGGAGAGAATGTTACTGCAACCAAGTCAGAAATGGCCGTGGCTATCCGACAAGGGCAGGTTATAGCCCCAAAATGGATAGAAATATTCCAGATGTGATGGTTCAGTCCCAACAAGTACCTTAAGGAATGAATGATGTCCATCGTCCAAACGCTCTAATCCTGGATGTATCTCACGTGTTAAATAGATCTTCCATCGCGCTTCGATCCATGGACTGAGCTCCTTGTCGTTCAGGCCGTGACAGAAGATCTGGCCAGTCTCTCTCATCTGATGCGGATACGAAAGTGACAGTATCTCGTTCATAAAAAAAAAAAAAAGAAAGGACATCTTCCTGCATTTACTCCACAGAGGTCAAGAGATGTGAGAAATTTGGCGGACGCGAGTCCTTATCCCCTGTCGGCACAATGGACAAGTCTCCAGCTGCAGAGCGCACTCCATACACAGATCACTGCGGAGGAAGAAAGGAGAATTTCCATTATTTCCCTTCTTGTACCTGTATCTAGTTTTTTTTTTCGCAAACTGCAGGCTGCCATTCCTATCCACTATTGCTGCAGTTACAGCAAAACTTAGCATTTAGGAAAGTGGGTCTCAAAGTTTGCACAAAAGAGGACTTGTCACTAGTGATGAGCGAGCAGCCTTAATAATAATAATAATAATAATACATTTTATTTTTATAGCGCCGACATATTCCGCAGCACTTTACATTTCAGAGGGGATTTGTACAGACAATAGACATTACAGCATAACAATAATCACATACAGTAGATTATAACAAATACCAAGAGGAGTGAGGGCCCTGCTCGCAAGCTTACAGTCTATGAGGAAAGAGGTAGACACGAAAGGTGGGTGGTAACAGTTGCCCTGATTGTATGGACCAGCCATAATGTTAAGTGTGTAACAGTACAGACACAGAGGGCTAATGGATACATAAAGCATGTGGGAACATGATGCTGGGAACCTGGTTATGGTAAAACTTTTGGCTCTGCCACACAGGGATAGGTTAGGTTAATGTGTTGAGGCGATAGGCCAGTCTGAATAAATGCGTTTTCAGGACACGCTTAAAATTGTGGGGATTGGGGACTAATCGTATTGACCTGGGAAGTGCATTCCAAAGAATTGGCGCGGCACGTGTAAAGTCTTGGAGACGGGAGTGGGAGGTTCTGACTATTGAGGATACTAACCTCAGGTCATCAGCAGAACGGAGGGCGCGGGTAGGGTGGTATACTGAAACAAGGGAGGAGATGTAGGGTGGTGCTGAGCCATGGAGGGCTTTGTGGGTGAGGGTAATAAGTTTATACTGAATTCTGGAGTGGATGGGTAGCCAGTGTAATGACTGGCACAAGGTAGAGGCATCGGTGTAACGATTGGTGAGGAATATGATCCTGGCTGCAGCATTCAAGACAGATTGGAGAGGGGAGAGTTTTGTAAGAGGGAGACCGATTAGAAGAGAGTTACAATAGTCGAGACGAGAATGAATAAGAGAAACAGTAAGAGTTTTTGCAGAGTCAAAAGTAAGAAAAGGTCGAATTCTAGAAATGTTTTTGAGGTGCAGATGACAAGAGCGAGCCAGTGATCGAATGTGGGGGGCAAAGGAAAGCTCAGAATCAAGTATGACCCCAAGACAGCGGGCATGTTGCTGGGGAGTAATAGTGGAACCACAGACGGAAATGGCAATGTCGGGTGTAGGTACATTAGTAGCGGGAGGAAACACAAGGAGTTCAGTCTTTGACAGGTTCAGTTTCAGATATAGTGAGGACATGATATTAGACACAGCGTTTAGACAATCGCCAGTGTTTTCTAGAAAGGCTGGCGTGATGTCAGGAGAAGAAGCGTATAATTGGGTGTCATCAGCATAGAGATGGTACTGGAAACCAAATCTACTGATTGTTTGACCAATAGGGGCAGTGTACAAGGAGAAGAGGAGGGGGCCTAGAACCGATCCTTGAGGAACCCCAACAGTAAGGGGAAGGTGAGAGGAGGAGGAACCGGCAAAAGAAACAGTAAAGGAGCGGTCGGAGAGATAGGAGGAGAACCAGGAGAGAACGGTGTCCTTGAGGCCAATGGAATGGAGCATAGTGAGGAGGAGCTGATGATCCACAGTGTCGAATGCTGCAGAGAGATCCAAGAGAATTAGCATGGAGTAATGACCATTTGATTTAGCTGTTAGCAGATCATTAGAGACTTTAGTGAGGGCAGTTTCAGTGGAGTGTAAAGAGCGGAAACCGGATTGGAGAGGGTCGAGAACAGAGTTTTCTGAGAGATAGCGGATAAGACGGGAGTGGACCAGGCGTTCCAGGAGTTTAGAGATGAAGGGAAGATTAGAGACAGGTCTATAGTTAGCGGCACAGTTTTGGTCGAGGGATGGTTTTTTAAGTAGTGGATGTATGATGGCATGCTTAAATGAGGAGGGAAAAATACCAGAAGAGAGAGAGAGGTTAAATATTTTAGTTAGGTGAGGGGTGACAGCAGGGGAAAGGGACTGGAGGAGATGTGACGGAAATGGGTCACTGGTGCAAGTAGTTGGGCGAGAAGATGCAAGGAGCCTGCTTACTTCTTCTTCTGTGACTGGTTCAAAATCAGAGAGTGAGTTAGATGCAGTGGGGGAGGGAGGACAGTGCATGGTATGAGGGGATTTGGAGATAATTTCCTGTCGGATCTGGTCAATTTTTTCTTTGAAGTAATTGGCCAGATCGTCAGCTCGGAGCTCCATGGTTGGGGCCTGTACTCTTGGATTGAGTAGAGAATGAAAAGTGTCAAAGAGACGTTTCGGGTTATTGGACAGTGAGATGATGAGGGTGTTGAAATAGGTTTGTTTGGAGAGGTGAAGGGCAGTGTTGTATGTTCTAAGCATAAACTTAAAATGGATGAAATCTTCGTGTAGATTGGATTTTGTCCACAGACGTTCGGCGCACCTGGAGCACCGCTGCAGGAAACGTGTTTGCACCGTGTGCCAGGGTTGTCGCCGTCTGCGTTGTGGTGTTCTATTTGTAGGGGGTGCAAATTCATCCAGGGCAGTTTGAAGTGTTTCATTGTAATGCTTCAATGCAGAATCAGGACATGAGAGGGAGGAGATAGGGGCCAATGAAGACTGCAAGTTCTTCAGAAGTTTCTGGGTGTTAATGGCCTGTATGTTTCTATAAGTCTGGACAGTGGGGGTGACCTGAGCAGCCTGGCAGTTCTTTATAGAGAATGAAAGAAGATTGTGGTCAGAGAGCGGGAGAGGGGAGTTTGCAAAATCATCCACTGCACAAAGCCGAGAGAAGACCAAGTCGAGGGAGTTTCCGTCTTCATGCGTTGGAGAATTAGTAAGCTGCGAAAGACCAAATGAGGAGGTTAGAGATAAAAGGTGAGTAGCAGATGGGGAGAGGGGAAGAGCAATGGGGATGTTGAAATCTCCCATGATGAGGGTAGGGATGTCACAGGAGAGAAAATGTGGAAGCCAAGTGGCAAAATGATCCAGGAACTGATGGGAGGGGCCGGGAGGACGATACACCACCGCCACTCGCATGGAGAAGGGGGTGTAGAGTCTGACGGCATGGACCTCAAAAGAAGGGAAGACAAGTGAGGGTACTTGAGGGATAACCTGAAAGGTACATTTTGGTGATAGGAGCAGACCAACGCCTCCACCAGCTCTATTGTCTGATCTTGGGGTATGAGAGAAGTGTAGCCCCCCGTATGAAAGAGCAGCAGCAGCGGTAGTATCTGACTGCTGGATCCAGGTTTCAGTAAGAGCCAGAAGGTTAAGAGAATTAGAAAGGAAGAAGTCATGAATGAAGGAGAGTTTGTTACACACTGAGCGAGAATTCCAAAGTGCACAATTAAGAGAGACAGATGGCATGCAGGGAATATTAATAAGATTAGAGGGGTTTCTGAGTGTAGCAGTTGGGGGGTTTGACTTTCTATAACATGGGGGACCAGGGTTGGGAGCAATGTCTCCTGCAACTAGGAGAAGGAGGATAGAAAGAGTGAGCAGATGGAGCAGCCTTGGATAAGGTGTTATCTGAGCATGCTCGGGTGCTAACAGAGGGTCTTTGGAGCACTCGAATAATATGTTTGCGCCCCTGCGGCTGCATGTCTCGAGACTTCGACAGGAGCAACACATGCAGGGATATCCTGTTTGTTAGAAAATCCCTGCATGTGTTGAGGCTGTCGATCAGCCACGAGACATGCAGCCGCAGGGACTCCAACATATGTTGCGAGCACACTCAGAGCACACCCTGTCCGAGCACGTTCACTCATCACTACTTATGTCATATTTTGGTAAACACTTGTATTCCCCATTCTTAACAACTTTCCTTAAAAGAGATTGTCGGCACAAAATGACTGTTCAAACCAAGCACCTTCCCACATACTTGCTTTCCATCTATTTCTGCCCTCATCTGGTTACTATAAAGCCTTATCTGTCAGTCAAAGGAGGAAGAGGATAGAAAACAAGTAGGTGGGAACAGGCACTGCTTGACAACGGCAAAGGTGCACAGAGCGTCTGCACTTGGTTTGAATAGTCAATTTGTGCTTCAGACTCGTTGCTCAACAATGTGGACTACATCAGCACAAAATGACTGTTCAAACCAAGCACGGACGATCAGTGCACACTTGCCATGGCCTAGCAGTTCAGTGCACCTTCCCACCTACCTTCACAGTCTACCTGCCTCAGTGAAAAAAAAATTGATGCAACTAGAATACCACACGTTACCACACTAGAATCACACGTTACGTTTCTCTCCTATGGTAAACATGGATGTGTGAATACAGCCTTAGAAAGAAAGCTCTAACAGCTTCTGTCTTCCAACGGCACAGAGCCATTCTAGTGTCACTAACGCATGTTACAGGCGCTACACTTTACACTGTTTCCACATTAAAAAAGCAAAATATGGAGTAAACACAGCACAGAAACAGGTGATCAATTGTTAGGTGTCGGCTTGGTCTCATTATGTCAGTATGTGACCAGCATGATGTGGAGGAATGATTACCAATTGTAATTGAACCCCGAGATTTATTGGCCGTTCATGGACCAGACACCAGCTGTGAATTTTCCTTGTTAGAAAACAGCAAGTTGTGCAAAAAGTCCTGAGACACTGAACAGTCGGACATGTGCGTTCAGAAGCTTAGAGGCGTCACATTAAGTTCTCCCGAAAAAGTTACAACTTTATGTGAGTAATAACAGGATTTTTGGGTTGCTTACCGTAAAATCTGTTTCTCGGAGCCTTCATTGGGGGCACAGAGACCATGGGTGTATGCTGCTGCCACTAGGAGGCTGACACTATGCAAAAAAAGGTTAGCTCCTACTCCGCAGTGTACACCCCACCGACCGGCAGGGAATTTCCTCAGTTAGTGAGAAAGCAGTAGAAGTAACAGAATAGATTGAGAACAGAACAAACAACTCAACTGTAACCAACCAAAGTAAGAACAGGAGTTGTAGAACATGGGAGGGTGCTGTGTCCCCCAATGAAGGCTCCGAGAAACAGATTTTACGGTAAGCAACCCAAAAATCCTGTTTTCTAGTTCACCTTATTGGGGGACACAGAGACCATGGGACGTCCCAAAGCAGTCCCTGGGGTGGGAAACAGACTTCCATCAGGCCAGTGGACTCACCACCGCTGCCTGCAGAATCCTCCTACCAAGGCTGGCATCCGCCGAAGCGTAGGTGTGGACCTTGTAGAATTTCACAAACGTGTGAACTGATGACCAGGTTGCAGCTTTGCAAAGCTGCAGCGTGGAGGCTCTGTGGCGTACCGCCCAGGAAGCATCCACTGCCCGGGTAGAGTGCGCTCTGATCCCCGGAGGGGCCACTCGATGCTTAACCCGGTAGGCCTCCAAAATTGCCGATCTGATCCAGCGAGCAATAGTAGCCTTGGAGGCCGGGTGACCTTTCCGCGCCCCATCTGGAATGATGAAAAGAGTCTGTCTTCCGCAAGGAAGTCGTCCTAGACAGATAGATTCTCATCGCCCTGACCAGATCCAGCTTGTTCAGGGACCGCTCCCGAGGGTGAGTAGGACTCGGACAGAAGGACGGCAGAACAATATCCTCATTGAGGTGAAAGGAGGACACCACCTTTGGAAGAAAAGAGGGTGGAGGCCGTAGAACTACCTTGTCCTGGTGAAGTACCAAGAAAGGAGAGCAGCAAGAAAGAGCCGCTAATTCCGACACGCGCCGGATGGAAGTGATGGCCACCAGAAAAGCTACCTTCCAAGAAAGGAGAGAAAGGGAAACATCCCTGAGAGGTTCAAAAGGAGAACCTTGCAGAACCTCAAGAACCAAATTAAGATCCCATGGATCCACGGGCGCTCGGTACGGAGGAGCAGTGTGAGCCATGCCCTTAAGAAACGTTTTTACCTGAGGGCGGGAGGCCAACATTTTCTGAAATAAAATGGACAGCGCCGAAACTTGACCCTTCAAGGAACTGAGAGCAAGCCCCGCATCCAGCCCTGCCTGAAGAAACGCCAGAACGGAAGGGAGCGAAAAGCACATGGGCGCAATGTTATTGGCCTCACACCAAGTGAAATAGGCCTTCCAAGTACGGTAGTAAATCTTGGAAGACGATGGCTTCCTGGCTCGGATCACGGTATGAATTACTCGACCGGAGAATCCTGCTCGTTTCGTTTCAAAACCTCGGTCTCAACAGCCACGCCGTTAAATTGAGCGGCCGAGAATTGGGGTGGCAAATCGGGCCTTGAGACAGCAGATCTGCCCTGTCTGGAAGCTTCCAGGGGGCGTCCGCGAGAAGGTTGACAATGTCCGCGAACCAAGACCTTCTGAGCCAATTCGGGGCGATGAGAATGACTGGAATTCCTTGTGCTTTGATCTTCTTCAACAGCTTGGGAAGAAGGGGCAGGGGAGGGAACAGGTAGGGGAGCTCGAACTGCAACCAAGGAATGGCCAGAGCGACGGCGCCCACTGCGAGAGGATCTCGAGCCCTGGATACAAACTGTGGGACTTTCCTGTTGAGGCGAGAGGCTAGCAGATCTACATCCGGGGTCCCCCAACGAAGGCAAAGCTGAAGAAATACCTCCGGATGTAGGGACCACTCTCCTGCCGCGTGACCCTCGCGGCTGAGAAAATCGGCGGCCCAGTTGTCCATGCCGGGAATGTGTACCGCGGAGATTGTAGGTACCGAAATCTCTGCCCACTGAAGGATCTTGGACACTTCTGCCAGGGCTGAGGCACTCCGTGTCCCTCCTTGGCGGTTGACATATGCCACCGCTGTGGCATTGTCTGTCTGAATCCGGATAGGCAGGCCCCTGAGGAGCCTCTCCCAGTGGACGAGAGCCAGATAAATCGTTCGTATCTCTAGGACGTTGATCGGCAGGGCTGATTCCCGAGTCGACCAACGACCCTGAACAGTGTGATTGCGGAACACTGCCCCCCATCCGAGGAGGCTGGAATCCGTTGTTACAATCTGCCAGTGAACGGGAAGAAAAGACCGCCCCAAGAGGATGAGAGGTGACGTCAACCACCAGTTGAGAGACCGCTTGATCCGGCATGAAAGACGAACAGGGCGATCCAGGGACAGAGCAGAGCTGTTCCACCTCGACAGAATGGCGTGTTGGAGAGGTCTGGTGTGAAATTGGGCAAAGGGAACTGCCTCTATCGCCGCCACCATCTTTCCCAGGACCCTCATGGTTGTTCGGAGGGACGGGAATCGTGTGGTCTGCAGCGATCGTACATCCTGCTACAGGGAGAGAATCTTCTCTCGGAGAAAGACCCTTGACCGACGAGTGTCGAACAGTAGGCCCAGAAACACAAGGCGTTGAGAAGGAACCAGACAGGAGTTTTTCCTGTTGACGATCCACCCGAAATTGGAAAGAGTGTCTAGGACGATCTTCAAACTTAGGCGCGCCTGGTGAAAAGAGGGAGCTTTGATCAGAATATCGTTGAGGTACGGAAAAAGAACGAGACCTCTGATCCTCAACAAGGCAATCAACGCAGCCATGATCTTCGTGAAGACTCTGGGAGCGGTGGCGAGACCGAAGGGCAGCGCAACGAACTGGTAATGTTCCTGGCGAACCGCAAAACGCAGGAACTTCTGATGTCCGGAGAATATGGGAACATGTAGATAGGCATCTTGGATGTCTATTGAACACATGAATTCCTGCTCCTCCATGGAAGCGATTACCGAACGAACCGACTCCATCCCGAAGCGGCGAAGACGGACTCTCTTGTTGAGCCGCTTGAGATCCAAGATGGGTCGAACTGCCCCGTCTTTTTTTGGCACCACGAATAGGTTTGAATAAAACCCTGTGAACCGCTCCGATTCGGGAACAGGCACAATCACCCCGGAACTGAGGAGAGAGGCGATGGCCGTAAAGAACCCCGGGATCAAGGCAGGATCTTTTGGAGGACGGGATTTGAAAAAACGATCCCGTGGAAGAGAGACGAACTCTATCTTGTATCCTGACGATACGACCTCCCTGACCCAGGCGTCCTCTACTGAGGCCAGTCAGACGTCCTTGAAGAACAAGAGTCGACCTCCCACTTGGAAGGGACCCTCGGGAGTCAGAGGATAGTCATGCTGAAGTGGACCGTCCAGATCTGGATCTGGATGGTCTGCCCTGTGAAGAGTGGGATCGCCAGGAGGGAGTGGGTCTGAATGAAACGTTCTTCCTATCTTGGCGTGCCTGCGGCCTTTGTTGGTTGGAGGATGTCTCCGCCGTATTGAAACGGTGGAAAGCCCGAAAGGGTCTAAACTGACGCCTTAGTGGAGGTCTGCGAGGCTTGGACTGAGGGAGGAGGGAACTCGTGCCTCCGGTGGCGTCCTTAATAATCTGGTCCAATTGGGATCCAAAGAGGCGTACTCCCTGAAAAGGCAGATTAGTAAGAGACTTTTTAGACGACAAGGCCGCCTGCCAGGCTTTGAGCCAAATTGTACGTCGGATTGCCACGACGTTGCTTGACGCCTGAACTGTGCAGGATGCGGCATCCAAAGAAGCGGAAAGCAGATAATCCCCCGCATGGGAAATCTGATTGGCGAGATCGGCCAATCGATCTGGTTGTTCTTTCCCTAGGATGCCCTGACGAAGATCCTCTGCCCAAGTGGCTATGGCCTTTGCTGCCCAAGATGAAGCAAAGATTGGGCATACCGCCGTTGAAGCCGCTTCGAAGGCAGACTTCGCCAGGGATTCTATAATTCTATCATTAGAATCCTTTAAAGACGCCACACCTGAAAGCAGGAGGACCGTGTTATTAGACAGTCTGGACACGGGCGGGTCCACCGAGGGAGAGGCAGACCAGTTATCCGTGAGCGCTTTAGCAAACGGGTACAGTACGCCGAGACGCTTTCCTCTTTGAAAGTGTCTGGTCGGATCTTCCCTTTCTCTTGTAAAAATCTTTCCAAACTCGGAAGGAAAAGGAAATACCCTGGAGGGTGTTTCCTCCCGTCTGAACGAAACCTCCTGATCTGAGGATTTCGCAGGGGAGTCAGAGATTTCGAAGGTGTGGTTAATTGCCGCGATGAGGTTCTGTACTCTAACCTTCATGTCCGCGTCCTGGCCAGATTCCAGCTCTACAATCCCTTCAGAAGACCTATCCGAGAACGCTTCACCTAACTCGGGTGAGGAGGCACGGGAGGGCGACTGCTGGGAAGGAATAGGTGCAGATGAGGGGCCAGGAGAGGATTCCGGCCGGAGATCCTGCCTGGGCCTTTTGCGGCTTCTGCTAGCTGGCTCAGATGGAGCGTCTTGTGACCTGTTGGACCCTGCAGAAGTGTCCAGGGGCAACTTGTCAAGAACGGCCACTAAGGACTGAGACACCCTGGTGAGGTCGGCCACAGATTGTGAAAGAGACGAGGCCCAGCCAGGAATGGGTGGTTCGCTTTCCCGTGGCGCAATAGGTGGTTCCTGGACTGGGTCATGCTGAACGGGATTGCTGCAGTCCAGGCAGATGGGAGTAGGCTGACCTGAGGGAAGTTTGCGATTGCAAGAGGAGCATGCGAAGAACTGGACTAGGGTGCCCGTGGGGACTGGCGGACGGCCACGATCAGGCTTAGAAGTAGACATGGTGAAGGAAGAGAAGATGAAAACCTGTGGAACTGCCGAAAGGTTGGGGGACAGAAAGGCAGAGTAGGGTGTCAGTCTGCAGATGCAGAAGTACTCACGGTCTGGTGACCCCGAAAGAGATGAATTAGGCTCTTGCAACTGGCCAGGGACCGACAGGAAACGCTGGTCTCTGCTTTGGTCTCGGGCTGTCAGGCTGCAAAGATGGCGACAGCCCGACATGAGGAAGTAAAAGCGCGGTTTCTGTGCAAGAAGAAGGGCGGAGCTAGTTGCCTCCACCAGAGGGAAAACCCGCCCCCCCTTCCCAGCCACAAGCCTGAAGAGGCGGTGGGAGGGCTTAGGAAGGCAACAGCCTATGAGAGTGGACGGGGGCGTGGCCGCGAAGGCCCGAAATGAAGCTGGGGGCTAAATTAGACACGGCGGCCGCCTGTCAGCACGGGGCGGCGCGGAAGAATTGCGGCGCAGCCGCGCCCACCCCTAAGAAGAATGCCGCCCTAGCCTTACTCCCAGACGCCACCCTACGCAAAAATACCGGCGGTGGGGTGAAGAAAGCCAGCACCGCAGCTGGGGCCAAAAGAGATGCGGCGACTGGGAAGCGCCGGCCGCTGATAACCTGCGGCGCTACTTTGGCGCCGCCACCCGGCGTCCTTGTGGAGACTCTAGGAGCGGTGGTGTCTTCTTCCGGTCCAATAAAGGTACCTTCTATATCCCACGCTGTCTGTCCATTCCGTCTTCGCGCCTCGTCCAACCGACAGGCTCTGGTGGGCGAGTGGGTGGGAGGCAGGAGGCAAGGACCATCCGTCTTCGCTGGCACGTCCTGTGCTGAGCCCGTGGTCCGCCTGGAGAACTATGAGGATACGGGGTGACAGTACACGCCGTACTCAGTCTCTTGTGGGAGTACAGTTGTGACCGTTCACACTGTATCCCGCCTAAGACCTGAAAGGGAACGGCGCACATCGAGGTAGATATGGGTCCAATGAAGGACCCGTGTCCACCTCCTACTGACACTAAGCTAAACTGAGGAAATTCCCTGCCGGTCGGTGGGGTGTACACTGCGGAGGAGGAGCTAACCTTTTTTTGCATAGTGTCAGCCTCCTAGTGGCAGCAGCATACACCCATGGTCTCTGTGTCCCCCAATAAGGCGAACGAGAAATACCGTATTTTGCGGACTATAAGACGCTCCGGATTATAAGATGCACCCCAAATTTTGAGGAGAAAAAAAATAGGAAAAAAAAACACCTTTTTTAATAAAATGGTGGTGCTTCTTACAATCCATGCGTCTTATTGCTTACCGGGGGTGGTGGCTGCGGTGAAGCGGGGTCCCAGGGTCGCTGCTGGAGGAGGCAAGAGTGGAGCGTTGCCGCAGGCTGGGATGAGGGGGTGTTCGGATGTGCGGCACACCGCTGCAGGTGTCCAGTGCTGCAGGAACTCTACCGACATTTTGATAAAGGCCAGAGCCCCTGCAGTTCCATGGTTTCCTATGCAGTGGACTCTGGGGAAAATGGCTGCCAGGTGCGGCGCATGCACAGATGGAGATCTCGGCACCAAGATCTCGGGAGATGAGATCTCAGCGCAGCATCGGAAACCCGCAGCGGTGCTCCACACATCCGAACACCCCGTCATCCCAGCCTGCGGCCTGCAGCAACGCTCCACTCTTGCCTCCTCCAGCCGCGACCCTGCTCCACTGTGGCCGGTAAGGTATATCTGCATTATAAAACGCACCCCCTTTCCCCAAAAAAATTGTGGGGGGGGGGGAAGAGTGTGCGTCTTATAATCTGAAAAATACAGTATGTGCAAAAATTGTGGGACTTTTTGAAACCTTACAATTGATGAATCAGCCACAAACATGTAGAAAAAAAAAAACGTGTCCGATGGCAAATTTAGAAAACAATATTCTTTCAATTTGCGCCGTTTTGGAAATATATTTCATGTGCTCAGCAGTGTTCTTTTTTTAAGTTAATATATTAGAATGAAAATGTTTAAAAAACGTTAAATATGCTTCCAAAATGGTGCAAATTGAAAGAAGAAATTTGGCACAAATGAAAAAATTGTTTTAAACTACAAAAAGTAGACGACAATAGGGAACCTTAATGCATGTAGGGGCACAAATAAAAGTGACCGCTGCGCTTCAGTGAACCCGTCCCAACCAATGTGGCCTTTCCAAGGTGCAATGACCGACCTGTGTCCACAAGGCCTCAGCTCGGTGTCGGCCACCTCATCACAGCAGAGTGTGCAGCAGTTCTCCTGAATGCTAACTTGTTTTAACAATGCTAAGCGTCTGTGCCTGGAAAGAAGGAAAAATAAAGCCATTTAGTTATTCAGCTGATGTGTATGGAGATCCCGGCAATGGATTCTGGGGGGTGGGAGATCGGACATTTTGGATTCTAGCATGCCCAGTCCCTACACAAAAAGAAAGAAAAAAAGTAAGGGAAACTGGCAATATAATCAATAAATAATAGAATCATAGAATCATAGAATCGTAGAGTTGGAAGGGACCTCCTGGGCCATCTGGTCCAACCCCCTGCTCAAAGCAGGATTCGCTAAATCATCCCAGTCAGATGTCTGTCCAGCCTCTGTTTGAAGACTTCCATTGAAGGAGAACTCACCACTTCTCGTGGCAGCCTGTTCCACTCATTGATCACTCTAACTGTCAAAAAGTTTTTTCTAATATCTAATCTGTGTCTCCTCCCATTCAGTTTCATCCCATTGCTTCTAGTCTTTCCTTGTGCAAATGAGAATAAAGTTGATCCTTCTACAATGTGACAGCCCTTTAGATATTTGTAGACAGCTATTAAGTCTCCTCTCAGTCTTCTCTTTTGCAAACTAAACATTCCCAAATCCTGCAACCTTTCCTCATAAGACAGGGTTTGCAGACCGGTCACCATTCTGGTCGCTCTTTTCTGAACTTGCTCCAGTTTGTTGATGTCTTTTTTAAAATGTGGTGCCCAAAACTGGACACAATATTCCAGATGAGGTCTGACCAAAGAGGAGTAGAGGGAAATAATGACTTCACGTGATCTAGACTGTATGCTTCTGTTAATACATCCTAGAATTGCATTTGCCTTTTTTGCTGCTGCATCACATTGTTGACTCATATTCAGTCTGTGATCTATTAGTATACCCAAGTCTTTTTCACATGTGCTGTCACTTAGCCCTATTCCTCCCATTCTATATATATATGCTTTTTCCATTTTTATTGCCCAGATGTAGTACTTTGCATTTCTCCCTGTTAAAAACCATTCTGTTAGTTGCTGCCCACTTCTCCAGTTTATTTAAATCTTTTTGAATCCTCTCTCTCTCTTCTCTAGTATTAGCTATCCCTCCTAGCTTTGTGTCATCAGCAAATTTAATCAGTTTACCCTCAATTCCTTCATCTAAATCGTTGATAAAGATGTTGAACAATACAGGGCCCAGGACAGAGCCCTGTGGTACCCCACTTGAGACATTCTTCCAACTGGATGTGCAGCCATTTACGACCACTCTTTGGGTCCGATCACTAAGCCAGCTATGAATCCACCTAACAGTTGCCTTGTCCATTCCATACTTAATCATTTTTTCAATAAGGATTGTATGAGAGACTTTGTCAAATGCTTTGCTGAAGTCAAGATATACTATATCTACAGCATTTCCTTGATCCACCCAATCAGTGATACCGTCATAGAAGGAAATTAAGTTAGTCTGACATGACTTATTAGTTACAAACCCATGCTGACTCTGTTTAATCACTTCATTCTTATCCAGGTATTGACATACATGTTGTTTAATAATTTGTTCAAAGATCTTTCCTGGTATAGAAGTCAGACTCACCGGCCTATAGTTGCCTGGGTCCACCTTCTTCCCCTTTTTGAAGATAGGAACAACATTTGCTCTTCTCCAGTCTTCTGGCACTTCTCCTGTTCTCCAAGAATTTTCAAAGATTATAGAGAGGGGTTCAAAAATTTCTTCTGCTATCTCCTTCAGTACTCTGGGGTGTAATTCATCTGGACCTGGAGACTTGAATTCATTTAGTCTAGCTAAGTGTTTCCTCACTATCTTTCTGTTTATAGATATCCTGGATTCTTCTATTCCCTTAATAGGACAGTGAATAACAGTTGATGTTACATTTCCTTTCTGAGAGAAAACAGATGCAAAATAGGAATTTAAAAGTTCAGCCTTCTCAACATTCTGTCTTACCATTTCATCATTTTCATCCTGTAAAAATCCTATAGCATCTTTGACTTTTCTTTTACTTTTGACATATCCCCAAAATCCTTTATTATTGCTTTTGACATCTCTTGCAAGCCTCAATTCATTTTCAGCTTTAGATAATCTGATTTGTGCCCTGCAGGTTCTGCAGACAGCATTATATTCTTCTTTAGATATGCCTCCCTCTTTCCATTTTATAAACATTTTTTTCTTCCTTTTTAGCATGTGCTTAAGTTCTGTGTTCATCCATCCTGGTTTCCTTAACTGCTTCCTATTCTTCCCTCTTTTCGGAATTGTTAACAACTGTGCTTTGAGAATTTCATTTTTCAAGATTTCCCATCCTTCCTGGACATTTTTGTCTTTAAGGATATCCAGCCATTGGATCCCTCCAATTCTCTTTCTGAATCCCTTAAAATCTGCCTTTCTGAAATCTAACCTTGACGTCTGAGTCTTCACAGGTCTTCCGCCTCTAGTTATCCAAAATTCTAAAATAGCATGGTCGCTACCTCCTAGGGTCCCAGCCCCTTTTACCTCCTCAACCATTTCCTCCCTGTTTATAAGGATTAGATCCAAGGTAGCAGTTCCCCTTGTTTTCTCCCTGACCTTTTGGAAGATAAAGTTGTCAGCAAGAGAGGATAAGAATTTCCTTGACCTGTTAGTTTTGCCTGAGAGAGATTCCCAACAAATGTCTGGATAGTTGAAATCTCCCATGACAACTATGTCATATTTTTTGGAGAACTTGGCCATTTGATGCATAAAGAGTTCATCCATAGCTTCAGCTTGCACAGGCGGCCTGTAGTAAATGCCTACAATGGTGTCCTTTCCATTGTTCTGTCCTTGTATTCTTACCCAAACAGTTTCCACAGAACTCCCAGTCTCTGAAGCTTCAATCTCTGTGCAGATATACGCGTTTCTAACATACAATGCGACACCCCCTCCTCGTTTATCAAGTCTGTTTCTTGCAAATAAGTTGTATCCTTCTAGTCTTGTATTCCAATCATGTGTATTGTCCCACCAAGTTTCAGTGATTCCAATGACATCATATTTCTTTTCCTGTGTTAGTAGTTCCAATTCTCCTTGTTTGTTGCCCATGCTTTGTGCATTAGTATAGAAACATTTTAGTTTGTGATTGGTTTCTCTTTCTCCAATATTTTTATTAATTAGATTCTTTCATCTTTGTTCTTCCTTTCCACTTCTAATAGCAGAGTTCTCAATAGCATTTGTCAGGTGTATGGCTTTTTCTGGTCTTTTGCTTCCCTTCCCATGTTGTTCTAGTTTAAAGCTCTCCTTACAAGTGTAGCAAGGCGACTTCCAAATACATGCTTACCAGTCTTCGTAAGGTGCACCCCATCTCTAGCAAGTAGTCCATCGTATAAGTAGTTCACTCCGTGATCCAGAAATCCAAATCGTTGCTGACGGCACCATCGACGTAGCCAGTTGTTCACCTGCAGAATCTTATTCCACCTCCTTGTTCCATGGCCATCCACTGGGAGGATGGAAGAGAAGACCACCTGCGCTCCCAGTTCTTTCACTTTCTTGCCTAAGTCTTCAAAGTCTCTGCAGATGGTTTCCAGGTCGTTTCTTGCAGTGTCATTTGTCCCCACATGTAGTAGCAGGAATGGGTAGTCATCTGTAGGTCTGAAGAGTCCTGATATCCTGTCAGACACTGTTTGAAAAACAGGCACTCGATTTGAAAACAAGGTTTTATGCTCGTGGCTATAGTCATCGTATGGTCAAGAGAGCATATTTAAGGGCAAAATATTCGTCACGTAACTCATTGTTATATTCTAATAGGCAAAAAGAAACAACTAGTAAAGTGAGATTCTTTACAAAATACAATGCTCAGGCTGATTATATCAGAGAATGCCTAAGTAAGTCAGGGCCTATTTTATGTGCCGATCCAACGTTGTCTATTTATTTACCGAGTAGGCCGCAAATAACCTTTCGGTGATCATATCATTTACGTGACTATTTGGTGAAAAGTCACTATACACCAGTACAGATACCCACTTTTTTGGATAAAGTCCCTAATGATTTTGGATGTTCTCCATGTGGTAATTGTGTTGCCTGTGTAAATGTAGAGTGTACAAAAACATTCTTTAATCAAGGTGAAACACGTACGTTTAATATTAGACATCATATTACATGTACGTCTAAAGCGGTGGTGTATTTCGCAGTTTGTCCATGCCGTAAAATATATATCGGTATGACTAAGAGACAATTAAAAAAAAAAGGATTCAAGAACATGTCCTTGGTATTAAGGCAGCTGTGAAAGAAAATGATATAAATGCATTGAAAACAATCCTGAGGCATATGATTGTGACAGCACCAAACTGAAAGTCCGGGGAATTGATATGATATCTACCATCATTAGGGGTGCTAATGTCAGTCGTAAGCTTGGACAATGTGAGACTAAGTAGATCTGGACCCTTAATACGGTCCAACCACTTGGTCTCAATGAAAACAATAGTTTTGATCCATTTCTCTGACCTTTTTGAAGAAATCTGTTGCTAATTTTTATGTATTGTACCTATTTAGACAGATTTAATATTACACACATTAATTTTAATCATTTTTTATGGTTTTACAATGGTGACGATTTGGTATTTTTGTATGACCAATAATGTCATTTTTATTAAGTGTAATTTTACCATTTTATACTAATAATTTTCTTATGAATTTTATGATTTCAGTATGTCTGGATATTGCTCGGAATTGGATTGTATCCTATTTGATGTTTGGTATGGTGGATCTAATTGACAAAGAATGAAGAAATATTGATTCATACACGTGGATAATGATGTATATTTATGGTTGATCATACATTATATTACATGGATGTATTATTATGTTTATGTCTATATTGTAGAGAAGATAACTTTTATATTTGTGCACTTATAATTGTTCATATGCCATATTTATCTGTACAGTGATTATTACAATTTCCTATACACAATTTCTGATATATGAGGTATATATGATGATATGATTAATTGCCTTTGTATGGTTGTAATAGGGTTACGGTCGGTGCAGGTTCGCGCATGTGGCAGCGGTATGGGGGCAATCTGGGTATGGTCGCGTCTTTATGCCTCCAGGTGCTATGTGACCTGGTGACATGACGCCCCCTGCCTTGTATTCCCGCCTTCCCCTGTCATGTGTGCGTCAATTATCTGCATCTGACTTGATGCATACATTATATATCTATCTATACATCTATTGATCCACCGGGCGCATGTGGTGGTGTTCAGTAATATAGGCGCGGGTGTTGTGTTTCAATATTGGTGACCACATTTCGATATATGATGGCCAGCTATATATACTTTCAGCAATACAGACGTTTGTCTGTTTATTTGCTGGCAGTTATCTTTCTTCCGGTCATGTGACAATCATCTTCATGACTTTAGTGACCTTCCCGGTTGATCACATGACGGCCAGTTTGCTTAGCAACATTGCTTGTTTAGTATGGGCGGCCATCTTCTTCCGGTCACATGACGATCAGCTCCCGGTTTCTTAGCAACCTTCAATGCTTTACTGTCGGCCATCTTCCGGTTATATGCCGTCGGATGCTTCAGCAATGGCGCCGATGTTGTATACATACGTTGTCATGGAATCATTTTGGTCATGCGCAATTGGTTGTGGAGTTTCAAGTATCCGGACATCTCATTTATGTTCATTGCTTAATCACCCCCCCTTTTTTTCTATTGGTCACATATATATATATATATATATATATATATATATATATATATATACACACACTCACCTGTCTCTGATAGGCGCTACCCCCTGATGAAGGCATAGCGCCGAAACACGCGTTGGGGCAGGGCGTCTATCCCAGGAGACCAGGATTAATCCACATAGCACATTTTTGTAAGTTATACATTGTTTATTGTCTGGATTTTCATCATGATATACTGTTTTCCTGGTTAGCAGACGTACAGATCACTGTGACACTGTTGTGGTTTTTACTAGTGTATGGTCTGCATAGACATACTTATACTTATTTTGCACTGAGCACAGCACTTTATGCATTCATTCACATAAGTTACATTAGCACTAATTATTTTATTTCATTATATAAATATAAAGTACTTTATTTATAATGATGCACTTTATCAATTTATAGCGTTATAATAATATTTTTTATTTTTTTTGCACATTTTTTACAATTGTATACTGCAAGGTGGATGTATGTCTGATAAGGGATAGTATGCCCATATTTCTACATAATTTTAATATGTATATTTCTTCAATATATGCATAAAAAAGCATATATGGATGTCCAATTTTAAGACCTGATTTTATTTGATTGTAACAATAAACATTATATTTTATATTGGGACTCATGCCCAGTCCCTGCAGTATATAAATCGCTCAGGCAGTAATTCCTCCCCATCTTGGCCATGCGTACAAGCTGTTGATAGCAAACTGGGCATGTACTCAAATGGGTCATCAATATCAGATTAAAGGGTGGTCCGACTCCCGATGATCAACCTATATCAGGGCAGTGGCGCATGAGAATCTCCTACCTTGGCAAAATGACCTTTTCTTCGGGAGCCAACACGGCATATTCGTTAAAAGTGCTAAATTTGTTTGCAGGTGGATATTTAAAGGGCTTCGCTCCAAAATTGAACTCGCACTGCTGATAGGACATGAAACTTGCTGCAGCGAAAAACCCAGACCTGAGGAGGAGAGGGAGAGAGAGTCAGTGATGGCGGCTTTATTATACAGGACACAACTGAAGAATTCACTAAGGGAGAACGGCGCCATAAAATACAATGGTGTACAGCAGTGTGTACATAGTGCGCCATGCTGGGAAACATCGTGATGATATACTGTAAGTGCCCCCTTGTTAAATGCCGCTGTCAGTCACTGACAGTGAGAAGCAAGTCACAAGTCTCACCCATCAGCGCCTCGTCACTTGATCACAGGGTCTGCAGAAGACCCCTGTGCCTGTCATTGTGAATCTCCTGTGTCCATAGGAGATCGTGATTTTGCTGTATAAGAAGCCCTGCTATATACAGCAGTAGGCATTCGGATGATCACAGCTTCAAGTTTCCTAAGGGGACTATTAAATAAAGTTAAAAATTTATATATATATATATATATACTGTATATATATATATATATATATATATATTTTACTCTGTCACCTCATTGGGGGACACAGAGCCGTGGGTGTTATGCTGCTGTCCACTAGGAGGCGACACTATGCATAATCTGAAAAAGATTAACTATGGCTCCTCCTCTGCAGTATACACCCCTGGATGGCATCAGCCTTCATCAGTTTTTGCTTAGTGTCGCAAGGAGGCACACCTAAAAAAATGTTTTTTTCCTTTTTCATCCGGATTACAGATGAAGAAAAGAGGGTCTCCTGTGAGACTCCCGGCATGGCTCCTTCCTCGGTCCCCTATCATGGGGTGCCCGGCTGAAGTAGAGATGACTGTTCCCCATGTCGCTCCTTCCCCAGTCCTGCGGGTGCTGGTTTGAAGTCGAGACCCCCCTCCTTCCCCAATTCCTTTTGGTCTTGGGTTGAGGTCGAGGCGAGGATGAAGCCCCTGATGGTGACAGCAGCACCCTCCCTAATCCCCCTCTGGGGGTATTAGGTTGAGACGCCTCAGGTAGGGTTTGTACCATGGCACTCTGCAGCTCAGTAACCAGGGACCCCACCCCAGCTGCGGGCTCCTGTCGGGGCCAGGGGGGAGTGCAGGCAGGCATGGCACAATGGAGACAAGGGATCCCTGCGCCCCTGTCTCTGCGGCAGCACCAGATCTATGGTGCCTCAGAGGGGCTTCTCACAGCCCCCCTCCCGATGATAGCCCCACCGCTATCCTGCTTTTTCAATCCGAGGGGTCCGATTCAGTTTCGACCCCCTCCCGGACTTCCGCGCCAGCCTGGATCCCTTTCAGGGCATCGACATCTTATTTAGGCCGCGGCTTCGGCCTAGCTGAAGTCGCCGTCTCTTCTCCGCCCCCCGGCCCGCCGCCCCCGGATGACAAATATGACACTCTACAGTGTCATAGAAGGGGCAGATCGAGACAGATAGGGTGCGTTTTTACACAGCTCCGCGCGCCCTTTTCAGCTCTCCGCCCCCTTCTCGTTTTTTTTCTTTTTTTTTTTTTTCAGCGGCCATTTCTGCTGTAGGCAGCATTCAGCAGCATCACGCCAGCCAGTCTCCTGGGGGCACAGGACTGTGAATCTTCGGCGCTGCACCTAGGAGCACACTGGTGGGGCAAGATTACAGCTGGGTTTTTTACTCGGCTGTGATTCCATATTCCCTGTAAGGCTCTCCTATAGGTTTCCTCTGTATAGCCAGCCCTGTAGGGCCCTCTGCATAGCCAGCTCTTCTGCACTTTGTGCACTATGCCAGGCTCAAGGAAGAGAACCAGGCAGGACTGTTTTTATGCATTCTGCACCGCCTGCAAAACCACTCTTCCCAGTGGCAGTACGTACCCGCACTGCCAGGATTGTATCCAAAATACCGTGTCAGAACCCCAAGAGGCTCCTACCAATGTTTCAGCGTTTGCTACCACACCGGAATAGGCTACCCAGATGTCGCAGTGTATGACGCAGTCCATAGATAAGATAACCTCCACATTGCTCCAAGAAAAACAAATACAGCCCATAAACAGCAGCGCTTCCCAGGCCTCACATCCAAAGATGATATTCCATATTTTTTTATTTCATGGGTTAAAAAAGAGATACAACGCGTTTCGGATACAGTGTATATTCTTCATCAGGTATCATAAAAACACAGTACAAATCCTAATAGTATAAAATTC
Source organism: Dendrobates tinctorius (assembly GCF_039654945.1). NCBI lineage: Eukaryota > Metazoa > Chordata > Amphibia > Anura > Dendrobatidae > Dendrobates > Dendrobates tinctorius. Next base: position 5,174,556 of record NW_027361677.1, read on the forward strand.
AGTTACACTTATACACTCACTGGCCACTTTATTAGGTACACCTGTCCAACTGTGTGTTAAGACTTAATTTCTAATCAGCCAATCACATGGCGGCAACTCAGTGCATTTAGGCATGTAGACATGGTCAAGACAATCTCCTGCAGTTCAAACCGAGCATCAGTATGGGGAAGAAAGGTGATTTGAGTGCCTTTGAACGTGGCATGATTGTTGGTGCCAGAAGGGCTGGTCTGAGTATTTCAGAAACTGCTGATCTACTGGGATTTTCACGCACAACCATCTCTAGGGTTTACAGAGAATGGTCCGAAAAAGAAAAAAAATCCAGTGAGCGGCAGTTCTGTGGCCGGAAATGCCTTGTTGATGCCAGAGGTCAGAGGAGAATGGGCAGACTGGTTCGAGCTGATAGAAAGGCAACAGTGACTCAAATTGCCACCCGTTACAACCAAGGTAGGCAGAAGAGCATCTCTGAACGCACAGTGGGTCGAACTTTGAGGCAGATGGGCTACAGCAGCAGAAGACCACACTGGGTACCACTCCTCTCAGCTAAGAACAGGAAACTGAGGCTACAATTTGCACAAGCTCATCGAAATTGGACAGTAGAAGATTGGAAAAACGTTGCCTGGTCTGATGAGTCTCGATTTCTGCTGCGACATTCGGATGGTAGGGTCAGAATTTGGCGTAAACAACATGAAAGCATGGATCCATCCTGCCTTGTATCAACGGTTCAGGCTGGTGGTGGTGGTGTCATGGTGTGGGGAATTTTTTCTTGGCACTCTTTGGGCCCCTTGGTACCAATTGAGCATCGTTGCAACGCCACAGCCTACCTGAGTATTGTTGCTGACCATGTCCATCCCTTTATGACCACAATGTACCCAACATCTGATGGCTACTTTCAGCAGGATAATGCGCCATGTCATAAAGCTCGAATCATCTCAGATTGGTTTCTTGAACATGACAATGAGTTCACTGTACTCAAATGGCCTCCTCAGTCACCAGATCTCAATCCAATAGAGCATCTTTGGGATGTGGTGGAACGGGAGATTCGCATCAGGGATGTGCAGCCGACAAATCTGCGCCAACTGTGTGATGCCATCATGTCAATATGGTCCAAAATCTCTGAGGAATGCTTCCAGCACCTTGTTGAATCTCTGCCACGAAGAATTGAGGCAGTTCTGAAGGCAAAAGGGGGTCCAACCCGTTACTAGCATGGTGTACCTAATAAAGTGGCCAGTGAGTGTATATAGTAGCAACCTTTTATCCCAGTCTCAGAAACTTGATTTAGGGTGTGGACCAAGTTCAGGAACACACCCACTGATTGATCCAACTTTGACAACATAGATGCAAGACGGAAAAGAAAAAAAAACAAAAGGAAAAAAAAAAAAACAGAGAGAGAAAAAAAAAAAAAAAAAAAAAGGAACGTTCAAGCTCTCTCTATGATATCATTCAATCCATTTGGATATAATGTTCCCAGACGATATATCCAAAACGTTTCTTTCCGGTTTAAAAGAGCACTCCTATTTGCAACACCAGAGGGTATCTGCTCCACCGGAGTTACTTTTATGTTAAAAATGTTGTTACGTTTAATTAGTAGATGCCTTGAGAGACTATGGTTTAAAAAGCCGTTTTTTGCTCTATTTCTGTGACCATTAATGCGTGACCGCAGTGTCTGCACAGTGCGTCCCACATATTGCAAACCGCAACTGCATGTGATGACATATACAACAAAATCACTGTTACAGCTGAGTCTTTGTGAAATCTCAAAGACCTCACCAGTACTATTACATTTGATGGTTTTAGCCCCGTGATCTAGGATCCCACAGGTACAACATTTATTAGAGGTGCATTTAAAAACTCCGGTTCCTTGAGAAACACCATATAAAATTTGATCCATATTTTTTTTTATAGTTTTTTCCTTTTGAATCCAACTGGTTTTTTAATTTACTGGGGGCCACCAAATTTTTCAAAGTTTTTCCCCTTCTATATGTAATCCCTGGTTTATCAGGGAGATGTTTTCCCAAAACAGGGTCACGCTTCAAGATATACCAATATTTTGAAAGCACAGTTCTTATTACTTTATTTCCCCTATTGAATGTGGTCACAAAATTCAATTTCCAGCGGTCATCACTTTTTTCTTTATCAATGGTCAAATTATCCCCCTTCCTATTTTTCCTTTTAAACATTCCTCCTGTGTTTTTACTTTGTTATCCCTATATGCACTAATTATCAAGTTTTTTGGGTATCTTTTTTCCTTAAATGTTCTTTTTAGAATTTTAGACTGAGCTACATAATCAGATTCTCTCGTACAATTCTTTCTTATACGAAAAAATTGGCTGTGGGGTATATTAACCTTCCACTTCTTGTAATGTGCACTGTTAAAATCTAAAAAGCCGTTTGAATCCACCTTTTTGAAGTGGGTTTTTGTAATAATTTTTTTCCTACTATGGCTGATCTCTAGATCAAGAAACACCATTTTTTCTTTATTAATTTGTGATGTAAAGGTAATCCCCCAGGTGCTATTATTGAGCTCCTTTATTAACTGTGCCGCTTCCTCTTCTGTCCCCTTCCATATAATAATCAGATCATCAATGAAGCGCTTATAAAGCCTTATTTTGTCATTGAAAACAGGCTTAGAGAGTGACGATGAGGACTCGAATCGCCCCATGAATAAGTTTGCGAAACTTGGCGCGACCCGAGTCCCCATCGCGGTGCCGAGCAACTGTAAATACAGTATGCCTTCAAAAATGAACACATTGTGTTCAAGAATGAATTTGAGACCCTTTAACAGAAAATCTCTTTGTTCAGGGAACATCTCTGTCTTTGCTAGATAAAAACCCACCGCATTTACCCCCATTTCGTGATCTATGTTGGAATATAATGAATTTACATCCAACGAGATAAAGGAATAGTTTTCTTCCCATTCAATATCCCTCAGTTCCTCGATTAATTGTGTGGAATCTCTCAAATATGAAGGAAGAGACTTTACCAGATCTTGTAAAAACAAGTCAATATAATGAGAAAGGTGACAAGTCAAAGACCCAATTCCTGATATAATCGGTCTGTCAGGTGGTTTTTCAGGGTTCTTATGCAGTTTTGGTAAATGATAAAATAACGCTATGGTTGGCGCAGAATTTGTTAAAAACTTTTTTTCTGTTTTATTAAGAATATTTCTCTCATAGGCTTCCTTGATCATATGGTGATAGTCCCGAACAAAGCATTGTGTGGGATCTTCTTTTAAAATTTTGTAATATCTCATATCAGACAATATGTTCAGAGCTTCCTCAATGTAGTCAGATCTGTTTTGCACAACTACTCCCCCCCCTTTATCAGCTTGTCTTATTACTACATCTGTGTTTTTTCTCAAATTCTCCAATGCCACTTTTTCTCTTTTAGAGATATTGTTCTCCTTTTTTACCTTGTTTTTTTTCCCAATTCCATGCTTTTCAATTTTATTTTTATTATTATTTTCCCACTTCCTAAATTCTTCAGATACTAATGAAAAAAAAGTGTCTATATTTTGTCCTCTGTGTTGATGAGGATTAAATAGAGATTTTGGGTGTACCTCCTTGTGGATATATTCACTTTCTTTGTTTGTCTCTGTTGGGATCAGTATTTTTTTGAGATCCCCAATGTCCCCATTTTTTTCAGTCCCAAGCCCTCCCACCGCCTCTCTAGTCTTATGGCTGGGAAGGGAGGGGGGGCGGTTCTTCTCTCTGGTGCAGACGGCTAGCTCCGCCCTTCTTAACACAGAAACTGCGCTTTTGCTTCCTCACATCAGGCTGCCGCCATCTTTGCAGCCTGACAGCCGGAGATTACAGCGGATGCCAGCGCTCTCTGTCGGACCCCTGCCAGTTACTAGAGTCTAATACGTCTCATTCGGGGACACGGGACCGTGAGTAGTTCTGCAACTGCAGACTGACACCATTCTCTGCCTTTCTGTCCCCCAACCTTCCGGCTTTTCCGCAAGTTTTCTTCTTTCTTCTTTTCTTCCTTCACCATGTGGCACTCTAGTCCAGTTCTTCGCATGTTCCTCTTGCAATCGCAAACTTCCCTCAGGTCAGCCTACTCCCCTCTGCCTGGACTGCAGCAATCCCATTCAGCATGACCCCGTCCAGGAGCCATCTAGTGAGCCACGTGAAAGTGAACCCCCCCATCCCTGGCTGGGCCTCGTCTCTTTCATAATCCGTGGCAGACCTCACCAGAGTGTCGCAGTCCCTAGTGGCCATTCTTGATAAGTTGCCCCTGGACACTTCTGCAGGGTCCAGCAGGTCGCAAGACTTTTCATCTGAGCCAGCTAGCAGAAGCCGCAAAAGGCCCAGGCGGGACCTCCGGCCGGAATCCTCCCCTGGCCTCTCTTCTCCACTTAGTCCTTCCCAGCAGTCGCCCTCCCGTGGCTCCTCACCCGAGTCAGGGGAAGCGTTCTCGGATATGTCATCTGAAGGAATTTTAAAGCTGGATTCGGACCAGGACGCGGACATGAAGGTTACGGTACAGAACCTCATTGCGGCGATCAATCACACCTTCGAAATATCTGACGCTCCTGCGAAATCCTCAGATCGGGAGGTTTCGTTCAGAGGGGCAGAAACACCTTGCAGGGTATTCCCTTCCCATTCCGAATTTGGAAAGATTCTTACCAGGGAAAGAGAAAATCCGACCAGACGATTTCAAAGAGGGATGCGCCTCGGCGTGCTGTACCCGTTTGCTAAAGAGCTCACGGACAACTGGTCTGCTTCTCCCTCGGTGGACCCACCCGTGTCCAGACTTTCTAATAACACGGTTCTCCCGCTTTCAGGTGTGGCATCACTAAAGGATTCTAATGATAGAATTATAGAATCCTTAGCTAAGTCAGCCTTCGAAGCGGCTGCAGCGGCGCTGTGTCCAGTCTTTGCTTCATCGTGGGTAGCAAAGGCCATAGCCACTTGGGTAGAGGATCTCCGTAAGGGCATCCTAGATAAGGCCCAACCAGAACAATTGGCCGATCTGGCCAACCAGATTTCCCATGCAGGGGATTATCTGCATTCTGCTTCCTTGGATGCCGCGTCTTACGCAGTTCAGGCGTCAAGTAACGCAGTGGCAATCTGACGTACAATTTGGCTCAAGGCTTGGCAGGCGGACTTATCTTCAAAGAAGTCTCTTACCAATCTGCCTTTTCAGGGAGCGCGCCTCTTTGGATCACAACTGGACCAGATTATTAAAGACGCCACTGGAGGCACGAGTTCCCTCCTCCCTCAGTCCAAGCCTTGCAGACCCCCGCTAAGGCGTCAGTTTCGGCCCTTTCGGGCTTTCCGCCGCTTCAATACGGCAGAGAACTTCTCTAACCAACAAAGACCGCAGGCACGCCATGATAGAAAGAAGGTGTCCTTCAGACCCACTCCCTCCTGGCGATCTCACTCCTCCCAAGGCAGACCCTCCAGGTCCAGATCTGGACGGTCCACATCAGCATGACTATCAACGAACTCTCGAGGGGCCCTCCCAATTGGGAGATCGGCTCCTTTTCTTCAGGGACGTCTGGCTAGCCTCGGTAGAGGACGCTTAGGTCAGGGAAGTTGTATCATCAGGATACAAGATAGAGTTCGTTTCTCGTCCACGGGATCGTTTCTTCGAGTCCCGTCCTCCAAAAGATCCAGCCTTAGTTCCGGGGTTCCTTGCAGCCATCGCCTCTCACCTCACTTCCGGGGTGATTGTGCCCGTTCCCGAAACAGAACGTTTCACAGGGTTTTATTCGAACCTATTTGTGGTGCTGAAAAAAGACGGGGCGGTTCGACCCATACTGGATCTCAAGCTACTCAACAAGAGAGTCCGACTCCGGCATTTCAGGATGGAGTCGCTTCGTTCGGTAGTCGCTTCCATGGAGGAGCAGGAATTCATGTGTTCAATAGACATCCAGGATGCCTATCTACATGTTCCCATATTCTCCGGACATCAGAAATTCCTGCGTTTTGCGATTCACCAGGAACATTACCAGTTTGTTGCGCTGCCCTTTGGTCTCGCCACCGCGCCCAGAGCTTTCACAAAGATCATGGCGGCGTTAATGGCCTTGTTGAGGATCAGAGGTCTTGTTCTTTTTCCGTACCTCGACGACATTCTGATCAAAGCTCCGTCTTTTCAACAGGCTCGCCTAAGTCTTACGATCGTCCTAGACACCCTGTCCAATTTCGGGTGGCTCGTCAACAGGAAAAAGTCCTGTCTTGTTCCGAAACAAAGTCTGGTGTTTCTGGGCCTATTGTTCGACACTCGTCGATCAAGGGTCTTTCTCCCACAAGAGAAGAATGTTTCCCTGCAGCAGGATGTACGATCGCTACAGATCGCACGATTTCCGTCCCTCCGGACAGCCATGAAGGTCCTGGGAAAGATGGTGGCGGCGACAGAGGCAGTTCCCTTTGCCCAATTTCACGCCAGACCTCTCCAACACGCCATTCTGTCGCAGTGGAACAGGTCGGCTCTTTCCCTGGATCGCCCTGTTCGTCTTTCATATCGGACCAGGCAGTCCCTCAACTGGTAGTTGACGTCACCTCTCATCTCCTTGGGACGGTCTTTCCTTCCCATTCACTGGCAGATTGTAACAACGGTTGCCAGTCTCCTCGGCTGGGGGGGCGGTGTTCCGCACCCACACTGTTCAGGGTCGGTGGTCGACTCAAGAGACGACTCTGCCGATCAACGTCCTCGAGATACGGGCAATTTATCTGTCTCATTCACTGGGAGAGGCTCCTCAAGGGCCTGCCTGTCCGGAATCAGACAGACAATGCCACAGCGGTGGCATACGTCAACCGCCAAGGAGGGACACGGAGTGTCTCAGCCCTAGCAGAAGTGTCCAAGATTTTTTATTGGGCAGAGGTTTCAGTCCTGACAATTTCAGAGGTACACATACCCGGCGTAGACAACTGGGCCGCCGATTTTCTCAGCCGCGAGGGTCTCGCGGCGGGAGATTGGTCCCTACATCTGGAGGTATTTCATCAGCTTTGCCGTCGATGGGGAACCCCGGATGTAGATCTTCTGGCATCTCGCCTCAACAGGAAAGTCCCACAGTTTGTATCCAGGTCGCGAGAGCCTCTTGCAGTGGGCGCCAACGCTCTGGCCATTCCTTGGTCGCAGTTCGAGCTCCCCTACCTGTTCCCTCCCCTGCCTCTTCTTCCCAAGCTGTTGAAGATCAAAGCAGAGGGAATTCCAGTCATCCTCATCGCCCCGAATTGGCCCAGAAGGTCTTGGTTCGCGGACATCGTCAACCTTCTCGCGGTCGCCCCCTGGAAGCTTCCAGACAGGGCAGATCTACTGTCTCAAGGTCCGATTTGCCACCCCAATTCTCAGCCGCTCAATTTAACGGCGTGGCTGTTGAGACCGAGGTTTTGAAACGATCAGGACTCTCCGATCGAGTTATTCATACCATGATCGGAGCCAGAAAGCCATCGTCTTCCAAGATTTATTACCGTACCTGGAAGGCCTATTTCACTTGGTGCGAGGCCAATGACATTGCACCCATGTGTTTTTCGCTCCCTTCTGTCCTGGCATTTCTTCAGGCAGGGCTGGATGCGGGTCTTGCCCTCAGCTCTTTGAAGGGTCAAGTTTCTGCGCTATCCATTTTATTTCAGAAGAAGTTGGCCTCCCGTCCTCAGGTCAAAGCCTTCCTTCAAGGTGTGGCTCACACGGCTCCTCTCTACCGAGCACCCGTAGATCCATGGAATCTTAATCTGGTTCTTGAGATTCTGCAAGGTCCTCCTTTTGAACCTCTCAGGGATGTTTCCCTTGTTCTCCTTTCGTGGAAAGTAGCCTTTCTGGTAGCCATCACCTCCATCCTCCATCCATCACATTGTTAAATTGCACAGATCCAGCCAGTCCCACCATTCAACACCAGAGACGCTCTCACAAATCACTTAACCATCTGCTCACTCTTTCTATCCTCCTTCTCCTAGTTGCAGGAGACATTGCTCCCAACCCTGGTCCCCCATGATTTAGAAAGTCAAACCCCCCCACTGCTACACTCAGAAACCCCTCTAATCTTATTAATATTCCCTGCATGCCATCTGTCTCTCTTAATTGTGCACTTTGGAATTCTCGCTCAGTGTGTAACAAACTCTCCTTCATTCATGACTTCTTCCTTTCTAATTCTCTTAACCTTCTGGCTCTTACTGAAACCTGGATCCAGCAGTCAGATACTACCGCTGCTGCTGCTCTTTCATACGGGGGGCTACACTTCTCTCATACCCCAAGATCAGACAATAGAGCTGGTGGAGGCGTTGGTCTGCTCCTATCACCAAAATGTACCTTTCAGGTTATCCCTCAAGTACCCTCACTTGTCTTCCCTTCTTTTGAGGTCCATGCCGTCAGACTCTACACCCCCTTCTCCATGCGAGTGGCGGTGGTATATCGTCCTCACGGCCCCTCCCATCAGTTCCTGGATCATTTTGCCACTTGGCTTCCACATTTTCTCTCCTGTGACATCCCTACCCTCCTCATGGGAGATTTCAACATCCCCATTGCTCTTCCCCTCTCCCCATCTGCTACTCACCTTTTATCTCTAACCTCCTCATTTGGCCTTTCGCAGCTTACTAATTCTCCAACGCATGAAGACGGAAACTCCCTCGACTTGGTCTTCTCTCGGCTTTGTGCAGTGGATGATTTTGCAAACTCCCCTCTCCCGCTCTCTGACCACAATCTTCTTTCATTCTCTATAAAGAACTGCCAGGCTGCTCAGGTCACCCCCACTGTCCAGACTTATAGAAACACACAGGCCATTAACACCCAGAAACTTCTGAAGAACTTGCAGTCTTCATTGGCCCCTATCTCCTCCCTCTCATGTCCTGATTCTGCATTGAAGCATTACAATGAAACACTTCAAACTGCCCTGGATGAATTTGCACCCCCTATAAATAGAACACCACAACGCAGACGGCGACAACCCTGGCACACGGTGCAAACACGTTTCCTGCAGCGGTGCTCCAGGTGCGCCGAACGTCTGTGGAGAAAATCCAATCTACACGAAGATTTCATCCATTTTAAGTTTATGCTTAGAACATACAACACTGCCCTTCACCTCTCCAAACAAACCTATTTCAACACCCTCATCATCTCACTGTCCAATAACCCGAAACGTCTCTTTGACACTTTTCATTCTCTACTCAATCCAAGAGTACAGGCCCCAACCACTGAGCTCCGAGCTGACGATCTGGCCAATTACTTCAAAGAAAAAATTGACCAGATCCGACAGGAAATTATCTTCAAATCCCCTCATACCATGCACTGTCCTCCCTCCCCCACTGCATCTAACTCACTCTCTGATTTTGAACCAGTCACAGAAGAAGTAAGCAGGCTCCTTGCATCTTCTCGCCCAACTACTTGCACCAGTGACCCATTTCCGTCACATCTCCTCCAGTCCCTTTCCCCTGCTGTCACCCCTCACCTAACTAAAATATTTAACCTCTCTCTCTCTTCTGGTATTTTTCCCTCCTCATTTAAGCATGCCATCATACATCCACTACTTAAAAAACCATCCCTTGACCAAAATTGTGCCGCTAACTATAGACCTGTCTCTAATCTTCCCTTCATCTCTAAACTCCTGGAACGCCTGGTCCACTCCCGTCTTATCCGCTATCTCTCAGAAAACTCTGTTCTCGACCCTCTCCAATCCGGTTTCCGCTCTTTACACTCCACTGAAACTGCCCTCACTAAAGTCTCTAATGATCTGCTAACAGCTAAATCAAATGGTCATTACTCCATGCTAATTCTCTTGGATCTCTCTGCAGCATTCGACACTGTGGATCATCAGCTCCTCCTCACTATGCTCCATTCCATTGGCCTCAAGGACACCGTTCTCTCCTGGTTCTCCTCCTATCTCTCCGACCGCTCCTTTACTGTTTCTTTTGCCGGTTCCTCCTCCTCTCACCTTCCCCTTACTGTTGGGGTTCCTCAAGGATCGGTTCTAGGCCCCCTCCTCTTCTCCTTGTACACTGCCCCTATTGGTCAAACAATGAGTAGATTTGGTTTCCAGTACCATCTCTATGCTGATGACACCCAATTATACGCTTCTTCTCCTGACATCACGCCAGCCTTTCTAGAAAACACTGGCGATTGTCTAAACGCTGTGTCTAATATCATGTCCTCACTATATCTGAAACTGAACCTGTCAAAGACTGAACTCCTTGTGTTTCCTCCCGCTACTAATGTACCTACACCCGACATTGCCATTTCCGTCTGTGGTTCCACTATTACTCCCCAGCAACATGCCCGCTGTCTTGGGGTCATACTTGATTCCGAGCTTTCCTTTGCCCCCCACATTCGATCACTGGCTCGCTCTTGTCATCTGCACCTCAAAAACATTTCTAGAATTCGACCTTTTCTTACTTTTGACTCTGCAAAAACTCTTACTGTTTCTCTTATTCATTCTCGTCTCGACTATTGTAACTCTCTTCTAATCGGTCTCCCTCTTACAAAACTCTCCCCTCTCCAATCTGTCTTGAATGCTGCAGCCAGGATCATATTCCTCACCAATCGTTACACCGATGCCTCTACCTTGTGCCAGTCATTACACTGGCTACCCATCCACTCCAGAATTCAGTATAAACTTATTACCCTCACCCACAAAGCCCTCCATGGCTCAGCACCACCCTACATCTCCTCCCTTGTTTCAGTATACCACCCTACCCGCGCCCTCCGTTCTGCTGATGACCTGAGGTTAGTATCCTCAATAGTCAGAACCTCCCACTCCCGTCTCCAAGACTTTACACGTGCCGCGCCAATTCTTTGGAATGCACTTCCCAGGTCAATACGATTAGTCCCCAATCCCCACAATTTTAAGCGTGTCCTGAAAACGCATTTATTCAGACTGGCCTATCGCCTCAACACATTAACCTAACCTATCCCTGTGTGGCAGAGCCAAAAATTTTACCATAACCAGGTTCCCAGCATCATGTTCCCACATGCTTTATGCATCCATTAGCCCTCTGTGTCTGTACTGTTACACACTTAACATTATGGCTGGTCCATACAATCAGGGCAACTGTTACCACCCACCTTTCGTGTCTACCTCTTTCCTCATAGACTGTAAGCTTGCGAGCAGGGCCCTCACTCCTCTTGGTATTTGTTATAATCTACTGTATGTGATTATTGTTATGCTGTAATGTCTATTGTCTGTACAAATCCCCTCTGAAATGTAAAGTGCTGCGGAATATGTCGGCGCTATAAAAATAAAATTTATTATTATTATTATATTATCCGGCGCGTGTTGGAATTGGCGGCTCTTTCTTGCCGCTCCCCTTTCTTGGTGCTCCACCAGGATAAGGTAGTTCTGCGGCCTCCGTCCTCTTTCCTTCTTAAGGTGGTGTCCACTTTCCACCTCAATGAGGATATTGTTCTCCCGTCCTTTTGTCCGAGTCCAGCTCATCCTCGGGAGCAGTCCTTAAACAAGCTGGACTTGGTCAGGGTGATGAAGGTCTACCTAATTAGGACGACTAATTTGCGAAAGACAGACTCTCTCTTCATCATTCCAGATGGGGCGCGGAAAGGTCAACCGGCCTCCAAAGCTACTATTGCTCGCTGGATCAGATCGGAAATTTTGGAGGCCTACCGGATCAAACATCGAGTGGCCCCTCCGGGAATTAGAGCGCACTCTACCCGGGCAGTGGGTGCCTCCTGGGCGGTGCGCCACAGAGCTTCCGCGCTGCAGCTTTGCAAAGCTGCAACCTGGTCATCGGTTCACACGTTAGTGAAATTCTACAAGGTCCACACCTACGCTTCGGCGGACGCCAGCCTAGGTAGAAGGATCCTGCAGGCTGCGGTGGTGAGTCCGCTGGCCTGATGGAAGTTTGTTTTTTCCCACCCCAGGGACTGCTTTGGGACGTCCCATGGTCTCTGTGTCCCCCAATGAGGCGAAAGAGAAAACAGGATTTTTGGGTTGCTAACCGTAAAATCTGTTTCTCGGAGTCTTCATTGGGGGACACAGCACCCTCCCATGTTCTACAACTCCTGTTCTTATGTTTGTTGGTTGTTTACAGTTGAGTTGTTTGTTCTGTTTTCAATCTATTCTGTTACTTCTACTACTGCTTTCTCACTAACTGAGGAATTTTCTGCCGGTCGGTGGGGTGTACACTGCGGAGGTGGAGCTAACCTTTTTGTGCATAGTGTCAGCCTCCTAGTGGCAGCAGCGTACACCCCATGGTCTCTGTGTCCCCCAATGAAGGCTCCGAGAAACAGATTTTACGGTAAGCAACCCAAAAATCCTGTTTTTTTGTGCAATATAATCATTATAATGTGTTATAACTAACCACAGTTAGATACTATGCCTGGGCAAAACTGGGCTCTTCAGCTAGTACTATATACAGGGGAGATGACATAGAGGTATGTATTATATACAGGAGAAGATGACACACAGTTGTATACTATATACAGGGAGATGACATACAGGTATATACTATATACAGGAACAGATGATACAGGTATATGCTATATACAGGAGGAGATGACAAACAAGTATATGCTATATACAGGAGGAGATGACAAACAAGTATATACTATATACAAGGAGGAGATGATATACAAGTATATACTATATACAAGGAGGAGATGACATACAAGTATATATTATATACAAGGAGGAGATGACAAACAAGTATATACTATATACAAGGAGGAGATGATATACAAGTATATACTATATACAAGGAGGAGATGACATACAAGTATATATTATATACAAGGAGGAGATGACATACAAGTATATACTATATACAAGGAGGAGATGACATACAAGTATATACTATATACAAGGAGGAGATGACATACAAGTATATACTATATACAAGGAGGAGATGACATACAAGTATATACTATATACAGGAGGAGATGACATACAAGTATATACTATATACAGGAGGAGATGACATACAGGTATATACTATATACAGGAGGAGAGGACATACAAGTATATACTATATAGAGGAGAGATAACATACAGGTATATACTATCTATAGGAGGAGATGACATACTGGTATATACTATCTACAGGAGGAGATGACATACATGTATATCAATGCGAGCTGTGGCAAGAAGATTTGCTGTGTCTGTCAGCGTAGTGTCCAGAGGCTGGAGGCGCTACCAGGAGACAGTACAGTAGACTAGGAGACGTGGAGGGGGCTGTAGGAGGGCAACAACCCTGCAGCAGGACAGCTACCTCCACCTTTGTGTAAGGAGGAACAGGAGGAGCACTGCCAGAGCCCTGCAAAATGACCTCTAGCAGGCCACAAATGTGCATGTGTCTGCACAAACGGTTAGAAACCGACTCCATGAGGATGGTCTGAGTGCCCTACGTCCACAGATGGGGGTTGTGCTCACAGCCCAACACCGTGCAGGACGCTTGACATTTGCCACAGAACACCAGGATTGGCAAATTCGCCACTGGCGCCCTGTGCTCTTCACAAAAGAAAGCAGGTTTACACTGAGCACAGTCTGGAGATCCCGTGGAGAGCCATCTGCTGCCTGCAACATCCTTCAGCATGACCAGTTTGGCAGTGGGTCAGTAATGGTGTGGGGTGGCAATTCTCCATGTGCTCGCCAGAGGTAGCCTTAGTGCCATTAGGTACCGAGATGAGATCCTCAGACCCCTTGTAAGACCATATGCTGGTGCGGTTGGCCCTGGGTTCCTCCTAATGCAGGACAATGCCAGACCTCATGTGGCTGGAGTGTGTCAGCAGTTCCTGCAAGTTGAAGGCATTGAAGCTATGGACTGGCCCGCCCGTTCCCCACACCTGAATCCGATTGCGCCCATCTGGGACATCATGTCTCGTTCCATCCACCAACGTCACGTTGCACCACAGACTGTCCAGGAGTTGGCGGATGCTTTAGTCCAGGTCTGGGAGGAGATCCCTCAGGAGACCATCCGCCGCCTCATCAGGAGCATGCCCAGGTGTTGTACAGTAGGGAGGTCATACAGGCACGTGGAGGCCCACAAAATACTGAGCATCTTTTCCTTGTCATAAAGCTTTTCGACTGAAGTTGGATCAGCCTGTAATTTGATTTTCCACTTAGATTTTGAGTATCATTCCAAATCCAGACCTCCATGGGATATTCATTTTGATTTACATTGATAATTATGTTTTATTGTTCTGAACACATTCCACTATGCAATGAATAAAAATTTGCAACTGTAATATTTAATTCAGAGATATCTAGGATGTGATATTTTAGTGTTCCCTTTTTTTTTTGAGCAATGTATATACACACACACACACAGCTCAGGGAATAATTAAGAGACCACTGCACAGTTTTATAAAAATCAGCTTCTCTACATGTCTGACAGCCATTCCATTCCAGTGTCAGTTGAATTCCTACCAGAGTACACCTCATTCTACCTATTGTGTGTATGATTAAGTGATCACCTGAACCAAGTCTTATTTAATGAAGGAAAGTATAAAAAACCCTGCTGTGGTGTTCACAATCCTCTTACAATAGGACAAGCAAGGATGGCAAAACAAGTGCTTGTAATATCCCAAAGTAATAGGAATGAAAAAGTAACTTTTAACTATGCCAAAGGAGTTGAAAAGAAAAGACTTGAATGAGGAAAAGAAGGGCTCAATTCTGGCTTTACTAGCAGAGGGATACAGTAAGCGTCATGTTGCCTCCATCCTTAAAATTTCTAAGACCGCAGTCCATTACAACAAGGTCAAGCAGCAGACATTGGGGACAACAAAGCTACAAACCGGCAAACGACTCTCCACTGACCTGGATGACTGCCATCTTATTCAAATATCACTCATCAACCGCAGGATGACATCAAGTGACCTTCAAAAGGAATGGCAAATGGCAGCTGGGGTGAAGTGCATGGCAAGACCAGTTCATAACAGGCTCCTAGAGGCAGGGCTCAAGTCATATAAAGCTAGAAAAAAGCCTTTCATTAATGAGAAGCAAAGGAGAGCCAGGCTCAAGTTTGCCAATGACCATAAGGATTGAACCATAGAGGACTGGAATAAGGTAATCTTCTCTGATGAGTCTAATTTTCAGCTTTGCTCAACACCTGGTCGTTTAATGGTTATACGGAGACCTGGAGAGGCATACAAGCCACAGTGTCTTGCACCCACTGTGAAATTTGGTGGAGGATCAGTGATGATCTGGGGATGCTTCAGCAAGGCTGGAATTGGGCAGGTTAATCTTTGCAAAGGACATTTGAATCAAGCCGCATTCAAGGTTATCCTGGAAAAACAGTTGATTCCTTCTGCTCAGGCAATGTTCCTCAACTCTGAGGACTGGTTTTTCCAGCAGAACAATGCGCCATGCCACACAGCTAGGTCAATCAATGTGTGAAGGACCACCACATCAAATCCCTGTCATTACCAGCCCAATCTCCAGACCTGAGCCCCATTGAAAACCTCTGGAATGTAATCTAGAGGAAGATGGATAGTCACAAGCCATCCAACGAAGAACTACTTACATTTTTGTACCAATAGTGGCATAAGGTCACCGAAAAGCAGTGTGAAAGACTGGTGGAAAGCAGCCAAGATGCATGAAAGCTGTGATTAAAAATCAATGTTATTCCACAAAATATTGATTTCTGAACTCTTCCTGAGGTAAAACATTAGTATTGTTGTTTCTAAATAATTATGAACATGTTTTCTTAGCATTATTTGAGGTCTGCAAGCACTGCATTTTTTATTATTTTGACCATTTCTCATTTTCTGAAAATACAAAATTTAGCGCTTGGAAATTCGAAGACATGTTGTCAAAAGTTTATAGAATAAAAGAGCAATTTACATTTTACTCAAAAATATAAAGAGAAAAATCAGACAAACTGAAAATTTTGCAGTGGTCTCTTAATTTTTGCCAGAGCTGTATGTACAGTCAAATCACAACTTATTATTCCTTTTCATGTTTACTTATATATGTACTGATTAAGATCTAGTAGCCATTTTATTTCTCTCCATCATTTGTGCCATGATACTGTTTACTGTGTGTATACAATTAAATGGGTGTTTCTACTTAACCATAAAATTTGGACTGCATCTGGGAATGGAGATTCATAGCAGCATTTGAGCCTATATATTCAATTCCCACTTTCCTACTTATATTTATTTCCTAAACAGCGTTCCCTACATTAAATTTTCTCCTTATAATTGTTTTTTTTTTTTTTTTTTTTTTTTTTTTAATGATTAAAAATAATTTTATCATGGATCTTTTCTCAGAACTGGACCCCTTTTTTGAATTGAAGGTTCCATTTCATTTTTGTGTGTTATACTGTACAGAAATGTGTCTGTTTTCCTTCACGGTAAATCTCCCATTTAAGAAGGGCCCACAATTACTCATAATGGTTTAGGTCCGGTGAGGAAGGGGTTGTGTCATTATTCTTTCATCGCTAAGGCCTTTACTGGCAGCCGAGCAGTGGAGACATTGATGCTGCAGTGGAGCATTGTCCTGCAGAACAATCATAATTTTCTTGAAATATACAGATCTTTTCCTCTATCACTATATGAAGGAAGAGTCTCCTAAACACTGGTAATAGGTTTGGGACTTGATTTTAAGTTCATCTGCCACCTGAAAAGGTCCATCAAGCTCATCATTAATAATCCCAACCCATAGCTATTCCTCACCTTCACCTTGCTGGTGTCAGAATAGATGTTTGTACCAGTTACTTATCCAACCATTGCCATCTGGTCCATCAAGAGTCGCTTTAATCTCATCAGTCTATGAAACCTTTAAAAAAATCTGTCTTCAGATATTTCTTGGCTCAGTCTTGATCAGGGCCGCACCTATAATGAGGCGATTTGCACCAGCTGCTCAAGCGGCAGGCAGCAGGGGGCGGCATTATGCGCTCCTCTATCCGCAGCACCTACAATTTAGCCTCTGCACGCTGATGCTGCGGTCGTGCAAGAGGCTGTAATTGATGCGGTCACAGGAGGGAAGGTGTCAGTGCCCCCTGATCATGTAACCCATGACTTCTCCCCTCCTGTGACCTCATCACAGGTCCTGTGTGCATAATTCCTTGGTTTATGCAGGACTGCTGTCATCGTGAGTGAGCTACTTGTGTGTGTGAGCTGTGTGTGAGTTGTGTGATACATGTGTGTGTGTGATACGTTTGAGCTGTGTGTGCGATATGTGTGAGCTGTGTGTGTGTGTGTGTGCAATACGTGTGAGCGGTGTGAGCAGTGTGTGATACATGTAAGCTGTGTGTGATACGTGTGAGCTGTGTGTGAGCTGCTTGTGTGAGCTGTGTGATACGTGTGTGTGTGAGCTAAAGCAAAAGTTGGCACAACCTGCCAGTGTTCTACGATTTGGGTGAGGACATTCATTGTATGTGGGCTGGTGAATTTTTTTTTTGTGTCAGGGCTGCTTTTTGGTCTCAGCCCGGCCTTGTGTAAGGAGCAGAGCCGCGTGTGTACGAGGTGTACGGAGCGGAGCCGTGTGTGTGCAAAGTGTAAGGAGCAGAGCCGCGTGTGTATGAGGTGTACGGAGCGGAGTCGTGCGTGTGTACGAGGTGTAAGGAGCAGAGCCGCGTGTGTATGAGGTGTACGAGGTGTATGGAGCGGAGCCGTGCGTGTGTACGAGGTGTATGGAGCGGAGCCGTGAGTGTGTACGAGGTGTACGGAGCGGAGCTGTGCGTGTGTACGAGGTGTACGGAGCGGAGCCGTGCGTGTGTACGAGGTGCACGGAGCGGAGCCGCGCGTGTGTACGAGGTGCATGGAGCGGAGCCGCGCGTGTGTACGAGGTGCACGGAGCGGAGCCGCACGTGTACGAGGTGCACGGAGCGGAGCCGCACGTGTACGAGGTGCACGGAGCGGAGCCGCACGTGTACAGAGCAGAGATGTGTACGGAGCTGAGCAGCGCGTGTGCGAGGTGTACGGAGCAGAGTCGCACATGTGTGAGGTGTACGGAGCCGCGTGTGTGCGAGGTGTATGGAGCGGAACTGCGAGTGAACAAGGTGTATGGAGCAAAGCCGCATGTGTACAAGGTTTACAGAGTGGAGCCATTTGTGTACAAGGTTTACAGAGCGTGGCCACGTGTGTACAAGGTGTACGGAGCAGAGCTGCATATGTACGAGGTTTACGGAGTGGAGCCATGTGTGTACTGAGAGGAGCTGTGTGTGTGCGAGGTGTACAGAGCGGAGCTGTGTGTGTGCGAGGCATGAAAAGCGGAACCGTGTGTTTATGATGTGTGCAGAGCCATACGTGTACAAGGTGAATGGTGGGGAGCATTCATACCTCCCAGCGGGACAGTCCCGATTTTGAGAGAGATTCTGTCCCACTGCCCCGGCTGGGAGCTTACTTTTCCCGCGGACACAGGAGTACACGGCGGACCCCCCGCGGAGTACTTTAAAATTCGCACGTGACATTCTACCGGAAGTGATGCGCTAGAAGCTGAAAGAAAATTAGGTAATTTCGGGAAGAGATTGTGACGGAACCATGGAGGCACTTAGGGAATGTTTCAGATCCATCACCGTGTCCTCCTCCAACAGCGCGGACAGCAGGATCGCCTTGGACTCGGGGTTGCCGGCCATGTAAGCGGATCATGATATGTCCTGCATCGGGAGGCTCAGGTGGGCACTACAGTGGGAGCCGGTCTGCTATAGTATCTTTATAGAATCTTTCTCTCTCTGTTTCTTTATCTCTCTAATCTTTCTTTTTTTTCTCTCTCTTGGTTCTTTCTTTCTCTCTCTGTTTCTTTCCTTCTTTCTTTCTTTCTTTCTTTCTTTCCATTCTTTCCCTTCTTTCTTTCTCTCTCCCGTCTTTCTTTCTTTCCCCTCTTTCTTTCTCTCTTTGTTCTTTCTTTCTTTCTCTCTCTGTTTTTTTTCTCTCTGTTCTTTGTTTTCCTCAGTACCAGTAGAATAAGAGGTGGGTAGGAAACTAGGTGGCACTGGTCATATTGAGCCTCTCATACTTTTTACTGGTGTATAATCATATGCCCTGTGCACCCCCATAAAGTGTGCCAGCCCCAGACAACAGAGTACAAACAAATCACTATTACTATCAGTCCAAGTGGACAATTATATGCGTAAAGTTAATGATGTCCCTGTACCAAGCAGTGCAGAGGATCAGAATACACGGAGACCAGAGCAGCGGGGTTTGGGGAGAAGAATTATATGGGGCCCATTATACTGTATGAAGTAATATATGGTGCCCATTATTTTGTTTGAAGTAATATATGGTGCCAATTATACTGTATGAAGTAATATTTGGGGCCCATTATGCTGTATGAAGTAATATATGGTGCCCATTATACTGTGTGAAGTAATATATGGTGCCCATTATACTGTAGGAAGTAATATATGGTGCCTATTATACTGTAGGAAGTAATATATGGTGCCCATTATACTGTATGAAGTAATATATGGTGCCCATTATACTGTATAGAGTAATATATGGTGCCCATAATACTGTATTAAGTAATATATGGGGCCCATTATACTGTAGGCAGTAATATATGGTGCCCATTATACTGTATGCAGTAATATATGGTGCCAATTATACTGTATGAAGTAATATATGGTGCCCATTATGCTGTATGAAATAATATATTGGGCCCATTATACTGTAGGAAGTAATATATGGTGCTCATTATACTGTAGGAAGTAATATATGGTGCCCATTATACTGTATGAAGTAATATATGGTGCCCATTATACTGTATGAAGTAATATATGGTGCCCATTATACTGTATGAAGTAATATATTGGGCCCATTAAACTGTAGGCAGTAATATATGGTGCCCATTATGCTGTAGGAAGTAATATATGGTGCCCCTTATGCTGTATGAAGTAATATATGGTGCCCCTTATGCTGTATGAATTAATATATGGTGCCCATTATACTGTATGAAGTAATATATGGGGCCCAGTATGCTGTATGAAGTAATATATGGGGCCCATTATACTGTATGGAGCATTATATGGGGCCCATTATACTGTACGAAGTAATATATGGGGCCCATTATACTGTATGGAGCATTATATGGGGCCCATTATACTGTACGAAGTAATATATGGGGCCCATTATACTGTATGGAGCATTATATGGGGCCCATTATACTGTGCAAAGTAAAATATGGGGCCCATTATACTGTATGGAGCATTATATGGGTCCCATTATACTGTACAAAGTAATATATGGGGCCCATTATGCTGTATGGAGCATTATATGGGGCCCATTATACTGTACGAAGTAATATATGGGACACATAATACTGTATGGAGCATTATGTGGGGATAGGGGATGACTTTCTGTTTGTTGTGGATCTGACCGCTGGGACCCCCATGATCCTGGGAAACATAGCTTTGAAGAGCACCATGTAAATGGAGCTGTGGTCAATCATACGCTCTGTGGTGCCATTCACATGTGGCTCTTCAAATAACTCCTTAAAGAGAGTGATGAGGGGACAACAAAGTATAGCAAAAATTCACTGATCGGGGTGAGGAGTGTTATAGTTTGTGGGCTGGTGGGATTTGTGTGGCAGGGCTGCTTTTTTGTCCCAGTCCGGCCCTGTGCCAACCCTACCATTGCCATTAATGACCCTTGTTTTGGATACTTCTGTGTTGTTCTTCTATGTGCGTGTGATGCCGCTAACATCCTTGTGTTTGGACCCTTTTTTTTTTTCTATTTATCTAAATCAAAATGTCCACTACTGTACTCAGTTTTACAGGATAGATATGAGAATTTACTTTGTGTGTGTGGGGTGTCATTTTGCTGTTTGCCTCAGGCAGCAGAGAGGCTAGGTTCACCTCTGGTCTTGATGTTTCACCTTCTGTGTCTTGCTCGGTCAGGTTCAGCCTTTCTTACCTCGGCCATGTCTCTGAGCACTGAACACCTTGTACTTCTGTGTCTTGCTCAGTGGTGGTCAGGGTCAGCCTTCCTCACCTCGGCCATGTCTCTGAGCACTGAGCACCTTATGCTTCAAGGTCACAGACTTCATTATGTCGCTCTATCCCCCTTATCTCTGCCCAGGGCTCCTCTAGTGTTCCCCCCTGCTATTCTGTATCAAGTCTTTCTGCATCATCTGGCTGCCCTCACCGATAAGTTAAGCTTTGGGTGGGCCCGTCTGAGTGAGGGGCTTGGGGCGACTTCAATCTCTGCTTCTCCAGAAGTTATGCTACTGGGAGAGCAGTAAATGAGGATACTTGTAAAGTTTGAGTAGATTAAATTCTTTCATCTCTTTTTAGAACTTAAATATTTTACTGTATGCAGAAATCCTCATGAGAGATATACATTACATTAGGTCATCAGGATATTAGTAAAAGTACCAAAAAGCAGTTCTGTCAGAAGAATCATTCTAGAAGCAGCATAGATGTTCAATATATTTATTTTTGCATGAAAGTTGTTACTAATATGCAAAGATGAAATAAGAAAGTCTGTAGATACATTAACTTTCTATAGAGAGGAGCAGATGTTGATGATTCCGCTCCTCGGGCCATTGGTTGTACTTGTGCTGTTTTTGCACATCCAGGTCTGGATCACACACGATGGAGAGAAGAGCAGGAATGTGTAACGTGTGATCTGTGTAGATGGAGTTTTCCTGGATTCTTACAACACCGCGATCAACCATATGGCCTTCTGTCTGGCCATGGTCAGGTAGATGAAGGACCAGCCGCTTCTTCATTCTGTCCATGACCCGGTAGTGTCTGTATATGGCCGGAATCACAATTGCCGCTGTCACTCAGGACCGGAGTGTTTTTCTATGCAGCTGAGCGCTAAGGTCCAAGTGCCGGTGGCAGTGCCGGGTATAGAGACGCGAGAGTTTCTCGCAAGTGTGACCCCAGTCTATGGCCAAGTATGAGAAGGAGCAGCCGCTGCCTTCTCTTTGGCAATATCTGGTGGAGAAGGAGCAGCCGCTGCCTTCTTTTTGTCTATATCTGGTGGAGAAGGAGCAGCCGCTGCCTTCTTTTTGTCTATATCTGGTGGAGAAGGAGCAGCCGCTGCCTTCTCTGTCCACATCCAGTAGTCTTGTTCTTACCACCACAGTGTAGATGAGTCAACCAAATGGCAAGTTTGGCTGAAAGAAGTCCTTCAATTTCAGCCTTTGTTTACTTGCCATTTCAATCCAGAGGAAGGCGAAAAATAACCCCGAGGACTTGTTGTTGGAATATCCTCAGGGGAAAAAAATTCCTTCCTGACCCCAAATATGGCGATCGGAATACATCCCTGGATGTTTGGTGCTCGAATCTACGTGGCTGTTAATGTGGTGGAAGCTCTGTAGTATTTGTCACAGTCCGGTAAATTAGAAAGTCCAGGTAATTGTCTCATCCGATTAATTAAAGCTTCATTCCTCGATGTTGCTGGAATGGGGCTGATTTATATCAGCCTATTACTCCTGTAAGAAAGCAAATATATTCAAAATAAAGAAATTGAAGCGACTCGACACCATCCTAAAGTCTGGGCGGAGATCACAATATCGCAGGTTGCACATTTAAAAAAGGGTCCGTGGACCACAGGGGAGCTCATTTTAATAGACACCAAACTGGGGAAACAATTACAGGCCAAAAATGAAGAAAAGCGTCACTCGCCGTATAAAAATACTCCTTTATTAATGTCCTGTAGACTATATCGGCTGGACTCTGTGAACAGTCGCACCTGATACTTCTCTCTCTACTGATGATATGTCTTAAAGGATGTTATTAAGAAAGTGATTATTAAAGGTGAGCGCTGCTTTTCTCCGATTTAAGAAGAGAAATGTACATTTCTTCGAACTGGCTCCTCACATATATACTGTATACTGGGGGATATAATGATGAGGTGTATGGTGGGTATGTGTGCTACTGGGCAGAGGTAACACTATGGATGTCCCTATGTGCTATACTTACATGTCCGTAATGGAACGGTGGTTCGGCTCTGCCGGACTCCACGTCGCTCCAGTTTATGGAGCGGAAGAATGGGCGCTCTCGGATGAACGATGTTATGGCATACCGAGCAGATGGAGTTATGCAGAGAAGCTGGAAGATGAGAGAGACCATTGATCGTTATATTATGTATTATTACTGATATGTTATTACACAATGTCTATGGACTGTCAGCATCATGTCCTCTATCCTTCCTTATAATCTACCATCATCCTTCTTCACCTAATCCTACTTACCCCTTCTAAGATGTCAAGGGCATCGGTGGGGATCGAGGGTGGAAAATCTGGGACATTGTCCAAAGACTCATGGTAGTCGTCCATATCGCCACTGTTATCGAACGGATGCTTCCCCACAATCATCATGTACAGGATGACGCCAAATGAAAAGGAATCTGCCAGATGATTGTAGCCTTCTCTATCCATTACCTATAGGAATATAAGATAGGAGATGAGCTGAATATACCGGGGAGGGGATTTACACACTGAGCCTATGAGGACCGGTCTGTGATGATATGTGAGCAGGATACTCAGATTAGTACTCAATCCTACTATCGGCATCAATCACTCAGGGATGTTCCTTACCTCAGGCGCGATGTAACCCTTCGTGCCATAAAGTTCTTCCAAGGCGTCATCCTTGCCCACATTCACGGCTGATAGGCCAAAGTCACAGAGTTTTATGTGTCCAGTGCTGTCAATGAGGACGTTATGAGGCTTCAGGTCACTGCAGGGAAAAGGAGCAGACACTGATGGTAAGGATAATTCATGAAAAGAACTTCATTAGATATGTAAGGTGACAACATAGATTTATGAAGATGAACTGATTACCGATGTATCACGCCGTGTTCATGGAGGAACTGGATGCCGCAAACCATTTCTGCTGCAAAGCGCCTGTGGAGAAGAAAGTAGAGGATGGATCAGTGGTTACACACACTTTAGGACCATAATGAACGGGCAGCAGATTATTATGATTCAGCCTAAGATATTTACCTTGTGGTCTCTATATCGAACTTCATTGATTCTCCCATTTGGCTAAACAGATCTCCTCCGGCCATTGCCTCCATGGCTATTATATAATCTTGTGATGTTTCTACAAAGCCCCGCAGAGATGTTATGAAGCGGCAGCCGGCGCCAATACTTAGGACCTTTAACTCTGTAGAGAATGTTTCCTCATCACAACGCCTCTTTCCCATGATCTTAAGGACCAGTAATTCTTTGCTGACCGGATCTGATGCCAAGACGACCTGGTGAAAAATCACAGAAGATCAGAGCAAACTCTCATCTATTCTAGGGATCTGTGTAATGGATCACTGATGTATCCCAATTATCATTACATATGGAGATCCTGTAATGAATATTTATACCATCCTGTGTATCTGGTGAAGAATACATTGGGGAGCACGGAGTAGTATAAATTCATTCTTACCTTTCCGTAAGTTCCTTTTCCAATATCAGTGAGTATAACAAGGCTGGAAAGGTCAATAGGATTTTCAGTTTTAACCAGTTTTCTCACAGGTAAAATAGGGGATCTGGCATCACCAAGGTCTTCTGCTTTCACATCTGCGATGCCAGAGGGCATCATAACGTTTGCACCTGCTGAGATAATATAAGATTTCTTAATCTCTTTGAGAACAAATAATGGAAATACACTTTCCATTAAAGGGAATCTGTCACCCCTTTTTTTTTAGATATCATACAATGATATCATTCAATTGTGTGTCACATAAGGATTCTCTTAGTACTTTTGCTTCCCCCTGACCCCGCACCTTTCATGCATAAATACCTTTTTTATATCGGTTCAGATGTATGTAAACTGCTGCTGTCCGGTCTGCTGGGCGGGGCTTATTCACCTGCCCCCTCCCTGTCTGGCTCTACACAAGAAGAAATGCGTAGAGCAAGACAGGGAGGGGGGGGAGAGCAGTTGAATAAGCCCCGCCCAGCGGACCGGACAGCAGCAGTTTACATACATCTGAACCGATATAAAAAAGGTATTTATGCATGAAAGGTGCAGGGTTAGGGGGAAGCAAAAGTACTAAGAGAATCCTTATGTGACACACAATTGAATGATGTCATTGTATGATATCTCAAAAAAGGGGTGACAGATTCCCTTTAAATGCGGACTCAGGCGCTGAGCATGCATTTTACCAGGCTAACACCAGCTGTATTACATAGCTGCCACCTGCCTATAACTGCTGTGACTAGAGCACACTCCGATTGCTTCAGTTTAACTATTTCAATGCTGACAGTGCTACTTAAATTAAGTGAATGCCGATTTGTGTGCACCAGCACCCATTAGTCCCCTCAGGACTCAACTGCAAGGGGTTTATTGGTTGTAATGTCTATATGGGCCTTATCTTTTACTTTCGTCCTATTGTTAAGACCTGCCTGGCTTAATTTCATATGAGAACGTCACTAAAGCTTTATACAGCGATACAGTCCCTTTACAAGAGATCAGAAAATCTCATGGTCAAATCTTTTAAAGAGACTAAAAAATGACATAAAAAAAATTTTAAAAAATAAATTCAATAATTTAATTTGAATTACTTAACCTTACCAATTAATAATAATAATAATAATAATAATAATAAAAAATAAGCATATCTAGGATCACTTCATTAGTAAAAGTCCGCTATGCAAAAATATAAAAATAATTATCCCAAACAGTAAATACTGAAATGAGAAAAAAATGGAACTACCAAAATTGCGTTTTTTTCAAAATCATTCATTTACAATGTCTCAGAATATGGCGACAAACCAATTTTTTTTTCTTATTAAATTTCTAATTTTCTTCCACCATTTTAGTAAAAAGAAAACTTATGCATATTGGGCATTACCAGAATTGTATCAGACATGGAGAATTATTTTTTGAGGTCATTTTTATCACACAATTAACACAATAAAAAAAAAAAGTTGGAATCCCTTTTTTCTACACAATTTTACCAAACTCCTTTTTTCCTTTTAAAAAAAAAAAAACATTGACAAAATAAACGCAGTCGTTTGAAGCTACAGCTCGGCCCACTGATAAAAAACAAGCTCACATACGGCTGTATTAGAAGACAAATGAAGAAAAAAAACTTATGGCTTTTCGAAAAAAGGAGGAAAAAAAACTACCCAATCAACTAGGGGTTAATAAATATAGCTCCAGATATCATATATTACAATTTTAGACAGAACTCTATACATCAGCAGGAAATGTCGAATATTTGGTGTTTCGTTTATCAAAACTGTCTAATTGCAAAAATGTCCCTGTTGCCCGTAGCAACAATTCACAGCACAGATTCCGGTTCTTAACATTCTATGGAACACTGAAATGTGACTGGCTGCTACGGGCAGCAAGGACAGTTCTTCCACAAGTCAGCATTGATAATTGAGGTCTGCACATAATTTTAGGAGTATAATCCCCCTCGCCCCCAGTCTTATCCTACTGAGCTGTTTCCATCTTACCTGTTTCATCTTCATCCATTGCTCCTTCTGGTGAAGAAACGCTGACGGTTTTGGCTGATGACTGGGATCTCCATAGTGCACCATTCCCATTAATAATGGGCGTAGCATAGGTCAGATGTCTCCTGCATTGGATAACCCAGTCTCTGCTGTTCCGAATTCTCTTCTTGGCTGTCGCTCTTTTCAGGTCCAGGATGTCCTTTCTTTTAGATCTGGATGAGACCAGTCTTGGAGTTTCTTGGAGAACCTTGTCCAGCTTTATATCTGCGCCGATGTTTCTCCACTTATTTAGGATGGCTTCTTTATTCCTCATCCTTATTGCAGGGGCCAAATCTCCAATTTTTTTCAAGGAGATAAGTATGGCCCTCTGAAGCTCAGCGGAGGCTGCAGAGTGGGACTCCATGAGGTTCTCCATGATCCTTCTCTCTGTAAGGATCTCATGTCTTTTGGACTTTCTCATTTTCTCTAGATTTTGTCGTTTGGACGCCATTCCAGAGGCGTCAGTGTCCATCTTCGGTAGAATAATGTCTTTTTGCCCTAAAGCGAATAATAATACCTGCTCTTCATTTAATCCTCTCCTCTCTCTCAGTACCCGATCTCGCTGGGCTTGTCTTCTCTCTTTAAACATTTTGGAATCAATTTTTGCTTCGTGCGTCACGAAAAACAAAAGTAACTCCCTCACCCTTGGAAGTCTGTGAGGCAGTGATTTCCTACGGGCTGTAACACTGGAATGTAGAATGTGATGATGTCATCACATCATTGTGACATAGATAATACTGTGATGTCACAATGAGAATCATATAGATAGACAGATGCATAGATGGATATGAACTTTAAAGGATATATATATATATATATATAAATATATATATATTATGTATAATACTCCATACAGTATAATGATCCCCATATATTGCTCCATACAGTATAATGAGCCCCATATAATGCTCCATACAGAATAATGAGCCCCATATATTGCTCCATACAAAATAATAAGCCTCATATATTGCTCCATACAGTATAATGAGACCCTTTATTGCTCCATATAGAATAAGGAGTCCCAAATGCTTCTTGCAGAATAATGAGCCCCATATATTGCTCCGTACAGAATAATGAGCCTCATATATTGTTCCATACAGCATTATGGGTGTCACATAGTGCTCCATACAGAATAATGAGCACAATATATTGTTCCATACTGTATTATGTGCACCACATAATGCTCCATACAGAATAATGAGCCCCATATATTGCTCCACACAGTATAAGCCACATATATGGCTCCATATGGTATTATGTGCCGAAAATAATGCTCAATACAGTATTATGGACACCATATAGTGGTCCATACAGAATAATGAGCCCCATATATTGCTCCTTACTGCACAATGAGCACTATATATTGTTCCATACAGAACAAATAGCCCCATATAATGCTCCATAGTGAATAATGAGCCTCATATAAAAATATATATATATATTTCAATTGACCTCATCCCTGGTGCCGTTCCTACAAGGGGCAGAATCTATCTGCTCTCTCCTGCACAGACTCAAGCCATGTCGGAGTACGTTCGATTTAATCTGGCTAAAGGCTTTATTCGGAAATCCTATTTTCCTGCTGTTGCGGGATTCTTCTTTGTAAAGAAGAAGGATGGCTCTCTTCATCCATGTGTAGACTACAGAGGCCTGAACAACATTACGGTCAAGAACAAATATCCTCTGCTGCTTATCCCGGAGCTTTTTGACCTTCTGTGAGGAGCGAGACTATTCACCAAACTTGACCTTCACGGAGCCTATAATCTGGTTTGTATTCTCGCTGGAGATGAGTGGAAGACCGCATTCATCATGTGTGACGGCCATTATGAGTATTTAGTTATGCTGTTCGGCCTCTGCAATGCCCCTGAATTCGTTAATTACATCTTTCGGGATCTTATTTACTCCTGTGTCGTGGTTAGCGAGACGACATCCTCATTTTTTCTCCAGACCTATCCTCTCACTGACGAGACTTTCGTCGAGTTTTGCATCGTTTAAGAGAAAATCATCTTTTCGCTACGTTGGAAACGTGTGTCATGAACAGACCTCTTTGCCTTTTTTTGGGATATATCGTCTCAGATTCCGGCTTGAAGACGGGTTCCGAGAAAGTATCTGAAGTTCTCAAATGGCCACGTCCCCTCGGGGTGAAGGCTATCCAGTGATTACTTGGCTTTGCCAACTAATACAGGCAGTTTATCCCTCATTTTTCTTCTTTGACTAGGCCAATCTCCTCCCTTGTTCGCAAAGGAGCTAACCCCAGTCTCTGGTCCACTGAGGCTGAAAAAGCCTTACAGACTCGGAAACAAGAATTCGCTACTGCCTCCGTGCTCCACCGGAATGACGCCAGTAAGCCATTCATCCTCTCAGTAGACGCTTCTTCTATTGGAGCAGGAGCAATGCTCTTGCAGAGGTCCACTTCCGGGCAGTAAGTCACCTGTGGGTTCTTCTCTAAAGCGTTTTCGTCATCAGAACGCAATTACTCCATTGTAGACAAAGAACTTCTGGCCATAAAGTTGGCTTTGGAGGAGTGGCGTTATCTTCTTGAGGGTGCCGTTCATCCTTTCGTTATATTCACCGACCACAAGAATTTGGCCTAAGTACAGTCTGAGAAAACAGCAAAAAAGCAGAAATGTTTACCTGTCCAGGCCTCCAGACAAATGCACTATCAGGATGCAGTGGACCCATATAATTAAGATGGCAACACAGGTGCAAGAATACCGATGAAACAACCGCTCACAGCCTACCAATACATGGAGGGGGCGGTTGCCTGGTATGTTAATGCACAATAAAAAACTTGTATGCAGCGCTGTTCACACTATGGCCATGCACATCATCCAGGCCAGCCTAGTAGTGACACCCTTCTATTAACTCAGGCGGGCTGCCCAGCGCTATCAAAATGCATGCTATGTGAACAGCAGAGGGTTCACTGCACGGTGCAAGCCACTCATAAGCATCAAGAATCAAAAGGCTAGACTGGACTTTGCTAAAAAAAATCTAAAAAAGCCAGCACAGTTCTGGAAGAACATTCTTTGGACAGATGAAACCAAAATCAACCTCTACCAGAATGATGGAAAGAGAAAAGTATGGCGAAGGCGTGGTACAGCTCATGATACAAAGCATAACACATCATCTGTAAAACACGGTGGAGGCAGTGTGATGGCTTAGACATGCATGGCTGCCAGTGGCACTGGGTCACTAGTGTTTATTGATGATGTGACATAGGACAGAAGCAGCCGAATGAATTCTGAGGTATTCAGAGCCATACTGTGTGCTCAGATCCAGCCAAATGCAGCCAAACTGATCGTCGTTTCATACTACAGATGGACAATGACCCAAAACATAAAGCCAAAGCAACCCAGGAGTTTATTAAAGCAAAGAAGTGGAATATTCTTGAATGGCCAAGTCAGTCACCTGATCTCAACCCAATTGAGCATGCATTTCACTTGTTAAAGACTAAACTTCAGACAGAAAGGCCCACAAACAAACAGCAGCTGAAAACCACCGCAGTGAAGGCCTGGCAGAGCATCAAAAAGGAGGAAACAGCGTCTGGTGATGTCCATGAGTTCAAGACATTAGGCAGTCATTGCCAACAAAGGGTTTTCAACCAATTACTAGAAATGAACATTTTATTTACAATTATTTAATCTGTCCAATTACTTTTGGTCCCTTTAAAAACAGGGTGGCACATGTTAAGGAGCTGAAACTCCTAAACCCTTCATCCAATTTTAATGTGGATACCCTCAAATGAAAGCTGAAAGTCTGAACTTCAACGGCATCTGAATGGTTTTGTTTACAATTCATTGTGGTAATGTCTAGAACCAAAATTAGAAAAATGTTGTCTCTGTCCAAATATATATGGACCTATCTGTACAAATTAAGGTTACCTGCCTCACTGCGAATCCCAATTCCTTCCATGTGTCGCTCCTCAAACCTGTGGTACTAAGTCGTTTTCATTCATCTCCCTGTAGCACCCCTTGATCAAGTAGCTTTGACGATGTCTTTGACGTAAAGGATATATTAGCTATGAAGAAGGTTAAGGGAAGGACCTTTTTCCTGATTGATTGGAGGGGTTTCAGTCCTGAGGAAAGATCGTGGGAAACCCAAGAGAACATCAATGCTCCTCGTATTTTGAGATTTCTTTCCAGCCTTAAAAAGGAAGGGACTAAGGGTGGGTACTCTCATGCCTGCGGTTGCTCACCTGAGCTCCTCTGCTTCTTAACGTGATGCAGGCTTTGTCCCGCGCCATCCCTCACCAGTGTTCTCAGGGTCCCGGCGGCTCGGAGGTTCGCGCATGTGCCCTCACGCTCCTTCTGCCGCTAGTGATGCTGGGAGGTCGTGACCCGGTGGCTCCGCCCTGTCTTGCCGGCGCCCACCGGGTATTTCAGTGCCGCTTCTGATCAGGTAAGGCGCCTGATTATCTGTGTGGCTAGCGCCTGCGTTCCTGCACCAGGCATCTTCGTTTGTCTTCAGGCTCTGTAGCCTGCGGCGTGCCTCGCATGCTCTAGCTATTCCTTACCTCTGCCTGTGTGTCTTCCTGTGTACCTCCTGCTATTCCCTACCTCTTGCTCGTGTGTCTTCCGTGTGTGTCTCACTCTGTTCTTTTCTCTGTCTCTTGCAGTGACAAGTCCTCGCTGGCTCCCCGGTCCCTCTGATCCTGCTCCATCGCCACAGATCCTATTTCTGTGCTCCACCCCTCGGATCCCGGCATCCATCATCCCCCTCTTTGTTCCTCTTCGCTAGTCTCCTGTATTTTCTTTGAGTTGCCCCTTTGGTACCAGCTGTTGTGGCTCTAACTCCCTTGGGCCTGCTCCTGACACTCCCTGTATAGGGGTGGTTCCATTTGATCCGCTCACCATCGGGAGCTCTGGTATCATGACCCAGAGGGTCCACTCTAGGGTTCGCCTTGAGATCATGACACAGCATGATGTTCCTGTGAGTACAGATGCACATATTATTCAGAAATTTAAGCTCCATGGGAGTGTAGCCAACCTCCCTGGACGTGGCCGCAGGAGGAAAATTGATGATAAATCAAAGAGATGGATAATACGAATGGTAACAAAAGAGCCCAGAAAAACTTCTAAACAGATTAGAAGTGAACTTCAAGCTCAAGAAACATCAGTGTCAGATCGCACCATCCATTGTTGTATGAGCCAAAGTGGACTTTACGGGAGACGACCAAGGAGGACACAATTGTTGAAAAAAAAATACAAATCAAGTCCCTAAATATAAAGATAAATTGAGGTCCTTTTTGCGTAAAAATGTTACGATTGGTGTGTTAACTAACAAAGGAGAGAAATTATTTCCATTGCATCCTTGTATCCCTCACTGGTCCAGCATTCCGAAAATTCATAAATCTCTCTTTCAACCCCCAGGACACCCTATTGTGTCCAGAAAAAATTCAATCACTGAACCTTTGTCACAGTATTTAGACTGGTGTCTCAAACCGCTTCTGTCACAAATCCCTTCCTTTGTGAAGGACTCTGGTGATTTTCTATTAGCATTGCAAGCAATTGAATGGCAACTTAGTTTTGCTTTAACTTCTATTGACGTAGAAAATTTGTACACCAGATTACCACACAAACAAAGAATTATCCCCGTCCCCATGAACCAGATGGAATATATTACTAATATTACCCTGGATGGAGGAAAGGAATATTTTCTACAAGACCAGTATTTCTAATAATAACTGTGGCCTGCTGGGTTCAGTAATGGAGTCAGCAACTTTCTGCTCCATTACAACTCTTAACAGTATGGGTGTCTTGAGAAAACCAATTCTGTTAACAACTTAGCAGACAAGGCAGCCCATGACCAGACAGGCCCTTCTGATATTTGCCAGATGGCCAGTCTGGTCCTGTTTTTCACCTCACTTTGGAAATTGAAATCAATGATCAGATTGGTTAGATGTGTTGGGCAGCTATGTGTATTTTTCCTGACCTTCCCATAGGTGCCGGGAGTCATATTGATGACTTACGCAAAGTTTAGTACTCAGGCAGCATGGTGGCCCAGTGGTTAGCACTGCTGCAATCAAATGCTGGTGTCGTGGGTTCAACTCTGACTGAGGACAATGTGTTTCCTCCTCTCAGGTGTATTTTAGAAATTGTAATCAGTAACTGCAAATGTGACCTGCTCTAGTTTTTCTGACCTTCCCATAGGTGCTGAGAGTCATATAGATGTCTTACCCAGAGGTTAGCACTCGGGCAGCATGATGGTGCAGTGGTTAACACTGATGCTGGTTTCCTGGGTTCAACTCTGACTGAGGACAATGAGATTCCTCCTCTCAGGTGAATTTTAGAAATTGTAGTCAGTGATCGTAATGGTACCTGCTCTAGTTTTTTCTAACCTTCCCACAAATGCTGAGAGTCCTATTGATGATCTGGCCAGTAATAAACTCTCAGGCAGCACAGTGGCTCAGTGGTAACATCCATTGCCATCCTACACTTGGGTCCTTAGTTCAACTCTGACTGAGGTCAATGAGATTCCTCATCTCAGAAAATGAAATCTGTGACCACAAGGGAACCTGCTTTTCCTTTTCATGACCTGTTGGTGGATACTGATAGGCGTATTGATGACCAAGCCTTCAGGTAATTCTATGGTGGCTCAGTGGTTAGCTAGATAACCTTTCAACGCTTGGATCCTTACTTCAATTCTGGCTAAGGTTCGAGTAATTCTACCTCTCAGTCGTACTTTAGAAATTGCAAATGGACCTCCTCTAGTTTTTCTTGACCTGTCGGTGGGCAATGATATACATATTGATGTCCTAGCCATTAAGTAATTATCAGGCAGCATGTTGGCTCAGTGGTTAGCTTGGTTACCTTTCAATGCTTGGTCCTTAGTTCAATTATGACTGAGGTCTGAGTAATTCTACCTCTCAGTTGCTGTTTAGAAATTGCAAATTGACCTACTCTACCTTTTCTTGATCTTCCCATAGGTGCTGGTAGTAATTTCAATGAGTTTGGCAACAAACATCTTCCAAGCAGCAAGGTGGCTCAGTTCAAATCACTGGTGCTTTGAAGCATGGTGGTCCAGGGTTCAAATCCCAAGCTTGTGTCCTTAGTTCAATTCTGACCAAGGTCTGAGTTATTCAGCCTCTCAGTTGTAGTTTAGATGTTGCAAATGGACCTGCTCTAGTTTTTCTTGATCTACCCATAGGTGCTGGTAGTAATATCAATGACTTTGCCAAAATGGAGCTTCTGAGCAGCACAGTAGCTCAGTGAAAAGCACTGGTGCTTTGCATTTGGGAGTCCAGGGTTTGAGTCCCACCATGGACAACATCTGCAAGGAGTTTGTATGTTCTCCCTGTGCTTAGGTGGTCTCCCACCCATGCTCCTAAGACATACAGGTAGGAACCAGTGATGGTGTTACCTGTGCAGCATCCAGGAGGGCTGCTTGCCCCTGCATTGGGTGAGTAGCTCCAGTCCTTATTGGATGAATGTCCAGAAACATGTAGCAAGAAATTGGTTTGCTATATACAGCTCAGGTGCACCTGAGCTGTTAACACCTTTTTTTTTTTTAAATCTAATATATTTTAAAAGGTGTGAACAGCTCAGGTGCACCTGAGCTGTATATAGCAAGCCAATTTCTTGCTACATGTTTCTGGACATTCATCCAATAAGGACTGGGGCTACTCGCCCAATGAAGGGGCAAGCAGCCCTCCTGGATGCTGCACAGGTAACACCATCACTGGCCCCTACCTGTATGTTTTTGGAGCATGGGTGGCAGACCACCTAAGCACAGCGAGAACATACAAACTCCTTGCAGATGTTGTCCATGGTGGGACTCAAACCCTGGACTCCCAACTGCAAAGCACCAGTGCTTTTCACAGAGCTACTGTGCTGCTCAGAAGCTACTTTTTGGCAAAGTCATTGATATTACTACCAGCACCTATGGGTAGATAAAGAAAAACTAGAGCAGGTCCATTTGCAACATCTAAAGTACAACTGAGAGGCTGAATAACTCAGACCTTGGTCAGAATTGAACTAAGGACACAAGCTTGGGATTTGAACCCTGGACCACCACGCTTCAAAGCACCAGTGCTTTGAACTGAGCCACCTTGCTGCTTGGAAGATGTTTGTTGCCAAACTCATTGATATTACTACCAGCACCTATGGGAAGATCAAGAAAAGGTAGAGTAGGTCAATTTGCAATTTCTAAAGTACAACTGAGAGGCAGAATAACACAGACCTCAGTCAGAATCAAACTAAGGATTCAAGCATTGAAATGTAAGCAAGCTAACCACTGAGCTACCGTGCTGCCTCAGGATTACTTAATGGCTAGGTCATCAATATGACCATCAGTGCCCACTGACAGGTCACGAAAAACTAAAGCAGGCTCAGTTGCAATTTCTAAAGTACAACTGAGCTTAAAATTGAACTAAGGACCCAAGCATTG
This sequence comes from Dendrobates tinctorius, assembly GCF_039654945.1. Taxonomy (NCBI): domain Eukaryota; kingdom Metazoa; phylum Chordata; class Amphibia; order Anura; family Dendrobatidae; genus Dendrobates; species Dendrobates tinctorius. The sequence continues at coordinate 5,209,207 of NW_027361677.1, forward strand.
AAAGGTAAGGGCACTAACCACTGAGCCACCATAGAATTACCTGATGGTTATGTCATCAATATGCCTATCAGTGCCCACCGACAGGTCATGAAAAGAAAGAGCAGGTTCCCTCGTGGTCACTGATTTTATTTTCTGAGATGTGTCTGAGAGGAGGAATCACATTGTTCTTGGTCAGAGCTGAACCAATGAAAACAGCAACAAGAAAAAGAAAGCCTCAGTGTTACCATGCCGACCAGGGGAATGAGTTGTGTATGGGCATTACTGGGGGTAACTCCAGCTGGTAAGTCCCCGGGCCGAGAATGGCCGACACCCGATAACTCCAGACCCCTGCAGCACACTTCCACCAGATGTTTTTGGTGGACACCCATATATACTCGTTCACACACAGGTCCGGACCTGAACGTTTATTGCCATGCACACGTTTGCCACAAGACGGTGAACTCTTCCAGCAACTGACAACAGAGGCGTCCCCCTGTGTCACCACACACACACCCACAATTCACAGAGGGAACCACCACCCTCCTCTGACCTCTCCTACGAGGACTCCGCCTCTCAGGGTTGGCTAATGGCGAGGGTTAAGACTTGCCCCTACTCCCTGGCAGCACCACAGCTTCCCCTACTGGAGGAGAAGGGGACGGTTGTAGAAAGACGGCAGAGACAGTAGCCCCCAGGCAGCAGCCCTCACACGACTGATCCCAGCTGACTACTTCCCTAGACCGCCAATCTATGACCGGGTTGTGTTTTTCCAACCAAGGGAGGCCTAAAACGATAGGTGATGGCATTCCCCCCAAGACGTAGCATGATAGGGACTCTACATGATGAGTCCCTATACGCAGATGTATATTTTCCACGACTTGGGTCAACCTCCCCTGGCTCAGTGGGACAGAGTCAATGGCCTGGACGCTTATGGGTTTGGCCAGCATCCTACACCTCAGGCCATGGGTCTGGACAAAGTGAGTGTCCACCAGATTGACTCCCGCTCCACTGTCCACAAACACCAGTATGCCCTCAGGTACCCCACCAACCTCCACTTCTGCTGCCATAGTACACTGAGAGGGCAAAATGGAGGAAATATACACTCCCTGGTCGCCTCCCTCCACACGACCAGGGGGACATGGCTTCTTGGGTGGTGCAGAAGTTTTGGCACGAGCCGGGCAGACCCTGATAAAATGACCAGTCTGCCCACAGCTAAAATATGCCCCCAAACCACGACAAACCGCAGGCAACACCATTGGGGAACCAACTCCTCCCACCTGCCTGGGCTTGTCCAACTGCACCAGTGAGTCCTCCTCCCTAGCAAGGACTTCAGGGGGCATATTCGCCAAAGCCGTAAAAAACTCATCCACCGTCCACAGAGATGGTGAATTGGCCGGCTGGGAGAAGGCCCAGGATTGGAGATCACCATTAAGGAGGGATATGATGAATCCCACCCGCTGTTCCTCACTCCCTAATGAACGAGGGCGGAGCCTGAAGTGTAGCTTGCAGGCTTCCTGAAAAACCAAAATATTATCTCTCCCTCCAGAAAACCTGTCTGGGAGAGATAACCTGGGTTCTGGTTGAGCCTGCAACTGAGCTGAGGCCCTGAACCCTACCAACTGCTGCAGCTGCTGCTCCATCACACCACACAGCATCCCACGCTCCTCAGTGAGGGTCTGCAGCAATTGGAGAAAGGTCTGTATTTGGGCCATGGCTCACCTGAAAAAAAAAATGGGCAGTTGGTAATAATGTCACGATGTGACTTGGCCCTGTGTGATGCGACCCGACGATCGGTCTGTCACCAAACAAGACAAAACAAGGGGACACAATTACAACGGTGGGCCCTTCAATAGGGAACGGGGAAGTGGACACCTCCTGTACTCTCCAAAGGAAGAGCCCTGCACTCTCCTCACGTTCCCTATACAGGTTCTTTCAACCTGTCGCCGACCGGGATACCTAGGTCCCTCACTTACCCTGCACCTATCCCTCCATAGGGAATTGGTAGGTGCAGAAACTGGTCCCACCGCTGCACTAATACAACACAAGGGAAAATAACGGACAGGGAAAAACAAACAACTTAGCTTTCTCTGCTGCCAATGCTCCGAGGCAGCAGAGTAAGGCACCCGAACTCCGCTTTCAGCAGAAACACCACTGCTCCAGATAGGCTGCAAAAAGCACTGCTCCAGATAGCTCCTCTCTTCTCAACAGTTGGTTTGCAAAGGACCTGCTACCAACAGAGAGCTGCAGCACCAGGTGACCTTATAAAGGTAGGTGGGAGGGGCACCCACCTGCATAGATAATTAATACAATGCAGTAACACAGCGGCCACTGGGGGAAAAACCCACCAGCAGACTAACTAAAGTTGTAGTACAACAGCGGCCACTGGGGGAAAAGCCCACCAGCAGACTCACTAAACTTGTAATAACACCAGCCGCCACCGGGGGCAAAAACCAATATTAACCCCCCGAGGGCCAGAAAGGAAAAAGGTTTATATAAGAGAGTCCAGACTCTGACACAGATCCAAAAATGGATCGTGACAACAGCACTTTACAGACATCACTGCACCCATCAGGGGAGATATCTCCTACAGGTCTGTCTTCAGAACATGGGAGGAAACCCACACAGTCACACAAAATCAGGGCTGTGGAGTTGGTATGTCAAACCTCCGACTCCTCAATTTCCATGACCCTGACTCCCCATACATGGCTCATGTTTAAGTGATAAATTTACTGTAGTAAAATGGTGACATCAGGCTTTTAATCATTATTATGATACAATAATCAAGCCATTTAGATAGAACATATAATATATTTATTGGAATACAACTTTAGAACAAAAAACTTTTTCATATTTATATACTATGCAGTAAGTGGAAAAAAAAAACAGTTTTAAAAAAAAACTACTGAGTAACATTTGTGCAGTCTATGAATTTGTTGTGAGAAATAGTATCGCCTCCATCAGATTTTCCTTCATAGATGACCTCAAATCTGACCTCATTATTTTAAGGCTAGAGAACAACCTCTCTACACTAACTTGAGTTGGTGGCAAAGCCGTAACCACATGGGCAACATCTCTACTAATTTCAGGGTCTAAAGGAATTGCCTCGTGCACAGTCAGTTTTGATGAATGATTTAACTCTTCTACTTCTTTGAGAGAAAGTGACAAATGTTGCTGAAATATGGTCAGTCTGTTTTCTATGGGAGTGGAATCTTTTTCCCTGCAGCAACGCTTTGCCTGCTCCATGTCGTCCAAATACTTGTCGAAATCAAACTCCTCATCTGATGAGGATGAAGAAAAGCAAGCAGCAGCACTGCCAGGACCCGAGGCCTCTTGCTTTTGGCCATCCTATAGCCCACTCATCCTAACTGCTACCTCAGTCAGAGCTTCTTTTCCTTTAGTAAGCTGTTGATCATCCAGCAATATACGATGACTCGGGTCCACATAAACAGCTGTCGGAAGAATTGTATTTTCTAATATCAGTGTCTCTCTCTGTTTCATTGAAGCAGCAATGCCATCTGCGATTAAACCTCCTCTTTGGGACAGGCAAAACAACAAGTTCTTCCACTCCTTTATAAAAATGCCAAGAGTTAAATCCTCAGCTATTAACTTTTTAGTCACTGTAAATGGATGATGAAGCATTTCCTTCAATTCAGCCACCTGTGTCCATTGACCTTCATGTAGTGTTACCTGCGGGTTGGCCATATCTACAAGGAAAGGTTTCAGCTCAAGCAATCGCTCAATCATTAATAGGTGCTGCCCCACCGAGTGGCTTGATCCACAATTGCCCCTTTCCAGCGCGTCTCTTCAAGATGGAATCAATTTTAGGGGTTCTGGCAGCAATAGCCAATTTCCTCACTTTGCTAATCAGAGTTCCAGCATGTCCCTCTTGCAGACTATCTCTCATTGCCAGCTGCAGCGTGTGCACAACACAGTGCATGTGATGAATAGGGAAGAGGTGTGAAGCAGCTTCAACAAGATCATCTCCCTCAGTCGTGTTCATGCCCAGCGGTGCCAAGAGAAGCAAAGAGAAACTGGTATAACTGTATGTGGGAGAAAGAGGGACGAAACGGGCCCTAAGAGACGACATTCAGGTCCTCTACAGCCGCACTGTGCTCCGTAACACAGATGGCTGATAGATGATGTAAATGGGTGATGGAAGCATTATGGATAGATAGGATTGAAGCAGAGATTATATTAGAAAGCTACAGAACTTTTGATATCACAATAATTATATAATTAAATGGGTATTCCTTCCCAGTTTACCATTTTTGCCATATTTATGTCAAGCAATCCAGTCCTGAAATGTATATGTATGATGCCATATACAAAGCGCTTTGCCCTGCGGCCGCCTGTCACGATATGTAGCGACCCCACAGGGGGTAGCTCGGTGGACGGCACAACACGCACAACGGGATGGAAATGGGGCGAGGAAGGGCCTACTGATAGGGAAATGAGGGATGGACACCTCCTGCTCATACCTGAGACTGACCCTGCACTCCCCTAACGCCCTAAGTGGGTCCTTCCCCCCATCGCCGTCAGGAACCTCGGCCCTCGCTGTCACCTAGCACTGCCTTAGCTAGTGAACTGACCGGCAAGGGCTCTAGCCTCATCACTGCAGATGGAACGACACAGGAAACAGTGACAAACACGAGACAGATGAGGACAAAAACACCAAACTTAGCTTAATAGCCTTCTCTGCTGCAGAGCACCGCACAGCAGAAGAAAGTCACCCAGACCATGAAACCAGCTGAAACACCAGGGCAGCCAGAGAGCTCCTTCCTCCAGGCTTGGTCCATATAGAATGCTCTATCACTGACAGTCAGCTGATGCATCAGGTGAATAAAGGACGGTGGGAGAGGTCACCACCCACATCAGCTGACCTAACCACTCTGCAGTTGCAGCAGGGTTCCAGCAAGGGATACTGACATTAACCCCTGCTGGTCCTGAAAGGAAAAAAGCTCCATTTAAATCAAAGAGAACCAGAGATGCCACGAATCCAGAAATGGATCATGACACCGCCTTATCCTCGCACTGGGTCAGTGGACGGTTCACCACCGTGTCCTGCCAGTCCCATATCTTTATTCTGCAGTGCAGGTTTTGCATGTGAGCTGCGGTTATACAGGGTGGGCCATTTATATGGATACACCTAAATACAATGGGAATGGTTGGTGATATCAACTTCCTGTTTGTGGCACATTTGTATATGGGAGGGGAAAACTTTTTTAGATGGGTGGTGACCATGGCGGCTATTTTGGATCCAACTTTTATTTTTGTAATTTGAAGAGGATCATGTGACATCAAGCTTATTGAGAATTTCACAAGAAAAACAGTGGTGTGCTTGGTTTTAACGTAACTTTATTCTTTCTTGAGTTATTTACAAGTTTCTCTTTGTTTACAGCCATTGACGTGTCACAGAGGTAACACGTGAGGAGCAGATAGAAATTGTGTTGATGTCTGGTGAATGCAGTACCCGGGTTATTGCAGCAGGTTTCAATGCAAGACACCCTATGAGACCACCCATCTCCAATGCTACAGTTAGCAAACTGCTTGCCAAATTTTGTGAAACAGGTTCAGTGTTGGATTCGCCAAAATGTGGACGCAAGAAAACACTCACTAATGAAGAAACATCAGTGGCTGTCCTAGCTTCATTCAGCAAGAGCCCACAGCGTAGCACTCGCCGCATGTCACTGGAGAGTGTCATCAGTCGAACATCCCTTCGGCGGATATTAGCTACTCACAAATGGCACCCTTACAAAATCCAGCTGCTGCAGCATCTCAACGTGGATGACCCAGATTGGCGCGCTGAATTTGCAGAATGGGCAAAGCAAAAATTGGAACAGGACCCTCAGTTTACACAGAGCATTATATTCAGTGATGAGGCAAACTTTTTTGTGAATGGTGAAGTTAACAAACAAAACCACCGCTATTGGTCTGACACTAACCCACAGTGGATAGATCGCTCCAAGACTGTTGGAACACAAAACTTGATGGTATAGTGGGGTTTATGGGGTACAAAGATAGTGGGGCCATTCTTCATCAATGGAAACCTCAATGCCGCTGGATATCTGAAATTGCTCCATGATGGTGTGTTGCCCACTTTATGTACTGAACATGGCACGCTCCCTGAGTGTTTCCAGCAAGATGGTGCACCACCACATTATGGGTGTCAGGTCGGAGAAATATGACATGAATAGTTTCCTGGAAAGTGGATTGGTCATCATGGGCCAGTTGATTGGCCACCAAGGTCTCCCGATCTGACCCCCTGAGACTTTTATCTTTGGGGTCATCTGAAGGCAATTGTCTATGCTGTGGAGATAGGAGATGTGCAGCATCTGAAACAACAGATACTGGAAGCCTGTGCTAGCATTTCTTCTGTGGTGTTGCCATCAGTGTGTCAAGAGTTGGAGAAGAGGGTTGCATTGACAATCCAACACAATGGGCAGCACTTTGAACTCATTTTGTAAGTGGTCATAAACCTGTAAATAACTCATGAAAGAATGAAGTTATGTTAAAACCAAGCACACCATTGTTTTTCTCGTGAAATTCTCAATAACTTTGAAGTGTCACATGACCCTCTTCCCATTGGAAAAAATAAAGTTGGATCCAAAATGGCCAACTTCAAAATGGCCGCCACGGTCACCACCCATCTTGAAAAGTTTCTCCCTCCCATATATAAATGTGCCACAAACAGGAAGTTGATATCACCAACCATTCCCGTTTTATTTAGGTGTATCCATATAAATGGCCCACCCTGTATACTACATATTGTTATAGTAGATAATCTTCTGGACTGCAGGACAGTATAGATCTCGACCTCGTATAAATATCACACCTCAAAAAAAAATTGTCTACATTTAGATTGTTGATAATTGTGTCATTGTGCAAAGAGGAGATGATCACATCATCTGTATGACCGGCTCCAGGATGCGCATAAACTACAGAGAAGAAAAATCAGAAGATTCACCACCATGCTTAAACCAGTATGGGGAGATATAAACAACGAGATACAATGTAACTTCATTCTTCACTCAGGGTTATTGTCACTAATGGATGATGAGAACTAGGTGAACATCCAGTCAGAAAGAGAACCTCAAGTTTTAGTGTCACTATCATATATCCCAAGAATCAGTGAGTAATTATTCTGTTCCGTAATTGTCAGCATCATTACTCCCAATTCAAGGTATCAGTGTCATTACCCTGTACCCAAAGTGTTAATGTCATTATGCTTTAACCCATGTGTCAGTGTCATTATGTACTGTTTGGAGGAGGGAAAATGAAGCACACACTGAAAGGAACACCCTGCCTACAGTGAAGCATAGTTGGAGCTTATTGATTCCTACAGTGATGCATGGTGGTGGCTTGGTGATGCTTATAGTATAGCACAGTGTCAGTTGCCAGGTAATACAGTGGCTGTTGCCAGCTAGTACAGTGGCTCAGTGATTAGCACTGAAATGATTGGTTCAACCTTGACCAACAATAATGAGATTCCACCTCTCAGGTACACTTTAGAAATTAAAATGAATTAACTGATTTGATGCCTTGGGCATCTAGCTTTCTCTTTTATGATCTTGCCATTGCTGCTGGTAGTCATATTGATAACCTATCTATAAATAATCTCCTGGGCAGCATGGTGGCTCAGTGGTTTTGCTATGTTGTTGAAGTCATGGGGTCATCTCGGACAGAGCACGCTGAGATTCCACCTCTCAGGCACACTTTAAAAATTGAAGTGAGTGGGAACTAGTTTCTCTTTTCACAACCTTCCCATAGGTGTTGGAAGTCATTTTCATGACTTAGCCAGTGAACAGCTCTTGGACAGCATGGAGGGTGGGTGGGTATGTTGGCCGTGGATTAATCTGTGTACAGTCCTGCTGTTCAACAGTGAAGATATATTTATTCATGAACAAAGATAACACAGCTTACAACTGGTATTTCTTACAGCTCGGGATCTTAGCATCTCGTCTGCCAGCTTGTAAAGTGACAGCAGAATGTGCTCCAGCTACACACAGTGTGAACAGTGAGCGGGAACGTCCTGGGGCTCTTCTTTAGACAATGTATTATTGACAATATAACACTATTGTTGGAGACAGAGACTCCTGCCCCAATAAACAGTAGTACACAGTAGTTGTAATATATGCAATAATAACCATTATTCCGACAGGTTAGCATTGTAGGTTTCCATTGCTCGGGTTACTGGATCAGATCTAACCAAGGACAGTCATTTTCCAGTGGCAAGGCCCTACAGAATAACATTGGTCCAAGTGTGATCCGATGTTTTGACGGGTAACACCGGGACCAAAATTACGGTCGTCTGCATGCGCCCTTACGGTGAGGACTAAACAGCAGCCAAGTTTTTCAATTTTCTTTTCCTTTTGTTCTAGGTTCTTTACAAAGGGAAGACTGGTGGATTTGTATAGGAATATACATTGCCTTTTTCTGCAAATGAAGAGGCACCGATGAAGAAACTAACTTTCTCCTGGGTCCCTATGTATACAGAACGTTCAGTCACATGTGGTGGGGTAAGGAAATGTTTTTATTCAGTGTTTATTATGGAATGTTTTTGACTACGTAAGCCAGTGGGCATAGCTATGAGGAGCAGAGGTAGCACTCACTTCTGATCCCACATACCTTAGGTACACTAAGGCCTGCAGGCTGTTTACGGCCCTCAATGACCTTTTTTCTCACCCCCGTGCAGATTCCCGAGGACTGCAGTCCTTGGGCCGGCAGCTGCATTTTGATAACTGCCGTCCCATTAATTTCTTCTTACTCTGTGAGCACACAGTGTTCACTATCTACTGAAAGCTAAGGTGTGTGCAGTGAAAGACTAGGTCCTGACACCGGTGCCAGCATCAGGCCACTCTTTGTGGGCGGAGTTAGCACACGATTCGTACGGCCCACAAGGATGGTATAAATATCCAAGTTTATAAATGGCACACGGTAGGTGGGACAGGAACTGTTACAAAATTTGCACTGGGGCCCAGGAACTTCACACTATACACCTGGAATAAGGGCTGATGTGTTACGCCAATGTAATACTAGAGTAAAGGTTTCATATTTTGAGAAAGCGTCATTTTTGGGGGTAGAATGATGGACATTTTAAAATGTGTCCTTTGCCCAGAATTACTTTTTTTTTTCCAGAGTGGGTTAATAGTGTACTTAAAGGCAGAGATTCATTGTCGTACGGGAATGGACAGGACATAAAAAAAAGGATGTATTTTTTACTGTCTTTTTTTTCTAGAAACTGCACCTCTAGTCCACAGTTTGTGTTTGGTATTGCAGCGCCGCTCAATTGAAGTCAATAGTACTAAGAGGCAATACTACACACTACCGGTGGACATGTGAGGCTCTGCTGCTGGAAGAAAGTAGCCATGATTTTTTGCTTAATGATTAATTTTGATGAACTAAATTTGAAGACAACTTTTTTGAGGATCAATCAGGTCTTGAGTTTGCTATATTCTGGAATAGATGATTGGCAGACGAAGGAGTCTTTTTGATGAGTTTTTGGCACAGAAACTGAGTGCAAACTCCAAGATTTGGAGGAGTTTTGAAATGTTGAAAGTTTTTAAAAGTTTCTGCTCCAAAAACTCCTCAAAAAGCTACATGTACATATAGCCCTTGTATATTTAGTAATATCTTTTTCCATATTTTTAAGGTCAAATGAATGTGAAATTTGTCTGTTCTAGCATGTGCGGGTTGTTGAGCAAACAAGTCCTGGAGCCAAAATTGTGCAATACCCAACCATGCCCAGCGTTGTAAGTAGCCTTCAATGATGGAAACTTGGAAAAGTGAATCTATCGATCATCCTAAACGTTGTTATTTTCATTGTTTCCTACAGTTGGTCAGCTGGTCAGTAGAGTCCATGCAGCGTTTCTTGTGGTGGTGGCCCACAGACCAGGACTATTCAGTGCCTTCAAAAAAAGACTATGCAGGGTGAGGAACTGGCTGGACACTCCAACTGCCCAGTGAGTACTCCTATCCAGGCCCAACAGTGCAACACTCAGGACTGTCCAGCAGAATGGAGCTCCGGTCCGTGGTCTCAGGTAGGATGAGAAATTGACTATAATAACAGAAGCCCATGGACAGTCCCAATCTTCTTAGTATTAGTTCTCACTCTTGCATCAGAGATACGTTAATTGAATCGTATTCTTTGTAGTGTTTTTAAGCATGGGGTCCGCATCTATCTTAAGAACAGGGCCATGAAACACCGCAGTTTTCGGAGAGGTGGGTCATGCGTGAGCGGTTTTCTTCACCGATTTGTAAATGAGTTACAATAATTGTTGAGCGGGATTACTTGAGAATTTTTTAGAATTCATGTAGAAGAGAGGTCAACTCTGTATTCCGGACTGCATGCAACAAGGTCGTGTTCTCTGGCTGTGGATTCCAGTGGTGGAGCTCACATTTATCAGACAATTATTACATATTAGGTCTTTAAAGAGGACCTATCCAAAGGTCACAAGTTGCTCTTATTGTATTCCCCTTGCTCCCCTGAGCATTCCTTTTTTTTTCATTTTTTTAATCTGCCTTACGGTTCCAGAAATATGGACCTTTGTATTTAGTGCCACTTTTTATGTTCTTTATAAGGGGGTGTTGCTTACATGGTACTAATGCAAAACAAACCTAAAGACATGCCCCTGAGGATCCTGTGAACCATGCCCCCTTATAAAGACCATACAAATTTGCACTAAATAAAAAGACCCATGTCTCTGGAAAAGTATAGTGAATAAAAAAAAAATAGAATAATCAGGAGAGCAGCCGGGGATAAGAAAAGATCAAAAGCAGGCCTCTTTTTACCTGGTGACTGGTCCTCTTTAAGATGGGACAACTCTTTGAACAACGATTGTCCTCTGCAATATTTCTAGAATACTTTTTGTTAAAAGGGGTTATTCACTTAGCAACATATTGTCCGTGCTCAGTAAAACAAAAGCGTCACTCACCATTTCCTTAAAAATTAGTCCTTTATTCCATCATCGGTGCGCAGGGGCCACAGAGAACAGTGGACGACGGCCTTTTAGCATTAACACACGAATTCTATGGGTCCAGGACAACAATCAACATATGTCCCCTATCTACAGAATGTATGACTTTTAGGGGTCTGACCCCTGAGATCCTCACTGAATATGACAACAGGGGTCTCAAAGTTCGCTGTGTAAATGGAGAAGTAATGAGCACGTGCAACCACATCTCCAGTCGAGCAGCGGTCGCACATGCTTTTTTTTTTTATTCTAGCCACTCCCTTGAGTAATCTCTTTTTTGCTTTTTTGTAAATCCGCCATACGGTTCCAGAGATATGGGCATTTATTGCAAATGTGTAGAGTCTTTACTCAGGGGTGTGGCTCACAGTTGCTCTGTGGGCGTGTCTTTGGGTAGCGCTGCATAATTATCTTATGAGCCACGCCTATGATAAAAATCAGAAAAGTTAGCACTAAATACAAAGGCCCAAATGCATCTGCACTAATCCAGGGTGCAGCGGACCCAAGTAAAAATGGCAGCTGCACAGGTGCATAAATACCAAATGAAACAGCCAGCCTACAATCAGGGATTGGCCATGTGGTACACCAGTGCAGAAAAAATAATCCGCATGTGGCAATGTTCACACAGGGAATGCAGGGCTTTACTCTAACATTTGGGCCTGTCTGGTCTGTAACCAATTTTTTTGGAGGTTTTTTCCTCTTTCTGTGGTGTTCATGTTAGAGTAGGGACTGACAAGTGTAAGGAACTTTGACGCAGTTTGTCAGCTTCCATATTAAGGCCTTGATATCAACTAATACCTTACATATATTGCTATGTTTGTTGTGCACTTTTTATATTTTTTCCAGGGTGCTGTTGGGCCCAAATGGTTCTGCAAACTTGTGGCCTCTGTTCACATGGGATGCATTCTAGTTGGCACTGGGCAGCCCCCCTATATGGTGTTACTAAGAGGTTGTTAGCCAGAAGCCCTGCATTCCCTGTGTGAACATTGCCACATGCGGATTATTTTTTCTGCACTGGTGTACCACACGGCCAATCCCTGATTGTAGGCTGGCTGTTTCATTTGGTATTTATGCACCTGTGCAGCTGCCATTTTTACTTGGGTCCGCTGCACCCTGTATTAGCGCAGATGCATTTGGGCCTGTCTGGTCTGTAACCAATTTTTTTGGAGGTTTTTTCCTCTTTCTGTGGTGTTCACACTAAATACAAAGGCCCATATCTCTGGAACTGTATGGTGAATTTACAAACAATAAAAACTGAAATTCTCAGGGTAAGAACACAAATAAAATAAAGGCAAAAACTGGACAGTACTGATAGGTCCACTGAGAAGTTCAAAAATCCTATACTCTTGAGATTTGGCAATGTAGAATTATGGGTTCTGCTTACATCAAATTAAAACACGTAGTTGTGTTAGGGTGGGTTTGGTTTCGTCCATACAAAGCATTGATCAACGACTTAACAAATCGATTGGTGCATATTTGAAGACCTTTAAAATCACCCTTTTCTTTACCGGTTGGTTAATAAGTTCATGTATACGGTATAAAAAATAAGTTGTTATTTCTAGAACATATTCAAGGGATGTGCTACTGACAATATGCAAACTGCACAGCGTTGGGACCAGTGTGTGGCTGTAAGACAACCAACTGCAGCAGAAGCCTCTCCCTTCTGCCATGTGTGCAGGTGGACAAAACATACTGAAGACCCACTCACTGACTAAGTAGGCATGGCTTCACTCAACTGCCTGCCACAAATGGAACTGCTCAGTAGAATTATTCTCAATGATTCTGTCACCATACAGTTTGCGCTACCTTGTATGAAAGGGCCCTAAATGAATGCTGATGAAATTATTATATAGGTGATCAGTGGTCATTACGGGTAGAAATCTAACCATATAAACCCACTGTAATTCTGTTACACGGACCGTTTGATGTTAATAATTGTTAGTACGATCATTCGGTCCCCATACATTTTCCATGTTGTTGACAGTACATGACTAGAGATGAGCAAACCTGAACTGTAAAATTCAAGGTTCATACCGGACACTTGGTGTCTGGCGTTGAATTCCAAACACCTAGTGTCCGGCGCCGAGCTCCCAACGCCTGGTGTCCGGTGCCGAGCTGTGAACGCCTGGTTTCCTGGGCCGAGCTCCCAACGCCTGGTGTCCGGTGCCGAGCTCCCAACGCCTGGTGTCCGGCGCCGAGCTCCCAACGCCTAGTTTCCGGCGCCAAGCTCCCAACGCCTAGTGTCCGGCGCCAAGCTCCCAACGCCTAGTGTCCGGCGCCGAACTCCTAACGCCTGGTGTTCGGTGCTGAACTCCTAACACAAACTTCTCCAGGAAATCCGCTTTAGAGTTCATGGAGGAGAGAGATGTATTTTTCTGCTCCAAAGTTCGGGTTCCCATTTATTTCTATGGTGTTCGGGTTTAAGTTCCAGAAGTACCAGAACTGTACCTGAACAGAATTTTGGACTAAAATTCGGTCGGTACAAGACGAACCCAAACTGCTCATCCCTACACATGACAGATTTTTAGCAGTAAACAGACTATAACACAGATCTATGCTACTGCTGAGGTTGCCATGATTGGTTGGAGTCAGAAACCCTACTCAAAAAGTAAAAAAGCAGGCAACTGATTAACCCTTATGGTTAAAAAAGTTTTTTGTATTCTTAGTAAAACTTTAAAGTGAAGCTTGCTGTAGTTTTGATAAAATCACAGTTTTATCTGCTGCTGATCTAGCAGTTCTCTGAATGCTGAGCTGTGTATAACCCCGCCCACACCACTGATTGGCAGCTATGTGCACTGCATAAGCAGAAAGCTGCCAATTATTGGTGGAGGCGGAGCTGCACAGAGCAATAGGACTAGATGGCACAAGGCAACTAGTCTTCTGGTGATAATCTCCTGCTGATAAAACAGTGGTTTTATCAAAACTACATCAAGTAGCCCAGTAAGTGACACATCGCTGTAAATAAACGAGAACTGAAGTGTGGAGAACAAGACAATCATGGCAAACATGTCACCGTTCCTCAGAGGAGATGTCGCTGTGTCAGAAAAGCGAACATACCCCTGGAGCAGCCATGCAACAGCAAACCCTGCCCCGTGCACTCTCCTTACAATGCATTTTATGTATGGCATACATATCCATGGCAGCCGGTAAATCTTCTCTACCTTTATTTGAAAAACATTTTTTTTTGCTAAAATGATAGTGAAAAACAAGTTAAACATACATAGACATATACAGTATATAATGAATGTAACCAGAACATATGTTCATTCTCATCAGTGTACGGTTACATGTGGCGGAGGAATGCAAATACGAGTTGTCCAGTGCCTTCATCAAGGTAGACCTGCGGTTTGTTGTTTGCCTCATCAAAAGCCGACAACTTCCCAAGCTTGCAACATGAACTTCTGTCCGACTTCAGGAATCCAAGGTATTTAATGGGACAAAAAACCTTTAACAGCACTAAAATCTATGGAATTTCATTAGGTTTTGATTAGTGATGAGCATACATGCTCAGAAAAGGCGTTATTCCAGCATGCTTGGTTGCCAACAGTGTCTACAGCGTGCCCGAATAATGTGTTCGCGTCCCCGAGGCTGCAGGGATTGCCTAACAAATAGGCAATCGAACATGTGTTGTGGCTGTCGAACAGCTGTGAGACATGCAGCTGCGGGGACTCGAAAATATTTTTCGAGCACTGCAAAGTCATTTGGTTGGCACCCGAGCATGCTCAGATAATACCTTATCTGAGCATGCTCGGGTGTTATCAGAGTATCTTGAGCATGCTTGTATATTATGTTAATTCCCTGCGGCTGTTCGACATCCACAACACAATAAGAGTTTGCCTAACTTCTGGTATCAGAATATTTTGGGCATGCTCGTATACCATGTTCGAGTCCCTGCAGCTGCATGATTTGCGCCTGCTGGCAGCCTCAACAGGGATACCCAACATGTGTTGTCCCCATTCTCGTGAATGTTAGGACTTCCAGTATTCAGAAATGATCTATCCTGTGTATAAATGATAGCACTACTTCTTTAAGGTATTTTCTGACTGTAGTCACTTAGTTTAACAGTCTACTCCATCCAACCCAGACTATCATGATGACTTCTCCGATTTATTGAATTTCTTCTCTAAACATTTTTTCCTTTGTTTAGCATATGCACAAGTTTCTATTTGATAACCAAAAAGATTGGGGGGTTATGTTATGTGTATGCATTTACAAATATGTTTGATGCAATAGCAAATAGAGATGAGAGAATAAATTCTCAGGACCCTTTTCCAATGGGCTGGTCAGTATTCCGTGCCTGCTAACTGCCTTCTACCTCTCGACATTCCGGCTCCTTTTCTGTTTTGCTGACCTAACATGAAGTCATGTTTGCTTTATGCCACAGCAATGACATCGTGCCAGGGGCATCTAATCAAAAGAGATGCCAGCAGGAAGGAGGTTTTCATCCATGTGATTGGACCAGGGTTTTGCAAATCGATCTCTAAAAGTAACCCATCAAAAGCCAACTGTAGCTACTAAAACTGAGCCCCACTTGCCGCACTGCCTTCAAAAAATGGTTCTTCTAAGGTTTGTAACAAAGCTTGGCCATTGATCTCCCTGTAGTGGAAAACCCTTTAATTGTTTCAGTGTTTTGGGCATAAATTACCCTAAACAATAAAATAAGTAATAATAATACATGCAACTAACATTTGGATAGACACCATTTTGAGAAACAAATTGTAAAACCCACCCCACCATGACAAGGTATACCTAATCGGGATCATCCCTAACTCTAGAATTAAAGCTAGACCTCAATATACAGTGGGGAAAAAAGTATTTTGTCAGCCACCAATTGTGCAAGTTCTCCCACTTAAAGATGAGAGAGGAGTGTAATTGACATCATAGATGGACCACAACTGTGAGTCAAGATGAGAAATCAAATCCAGAAAACCGCATTGTCTGATTTGGAAAGATTTATTTTGCAAATTATGTTGGAAAATAAGTATTTGGTCATTAATAAAAGTTCATCTCAATATTTTGTTATATATCCTTTGTTGGTAATGACAGAGGTCAAACGTTTTCTGTAAGTCTTCTCAAGGTTGGCACACATTGTGGGTGGTATGTTGGCCCATTCCTCCACGCAGATCTCCTCTACAGCAGTGATGTTTTGGACCTATCACTGGGCAACACAGATTTTCAACTCCCTCCAAAAGGTTTTCTATGGGGTCGAGATCTGGAGACTGGTTAGGCCACTCTAGGATCTTCATATGCTTCTTACGAAGCCACTCCGATGTTGCCCTGGTGGTGTGCTGGGGAACATTATCATGCTGAAAGCCCCATCCACATTTCATCTTCAATGACCTTGCTGATAGAAGGAGGTTTGACCCCTTTCATTCTTTCATGTACACGGATCAGTCGTCCTGGTCCCTTTGCAGAGAAACAGCCCCAAAGCATGATGTCACCCCCATGCTTCACAGTAGGTATGGTGTTCTTTGGATGCAACTCAGCATTCTGTCTCCTCCAAACATGACAAGTTTTGTTTCTACCAAACAGTTCTACTTTGGTTTCATCAGACCATATGACATTCTCCCAATACTGTTCTGGATAATCTAAATGCTCTCTAGCAAACTTCAGACGGTCCCGGACATGTACTGGCTTAAGTAGGGGGACACGTCTGGCACTGCAGGATCTGATTCCCTGGTGGCGCAGTGTGTTACTGATGGTAGCCTTTGTTACGGTGGTCCCAGCTCTATGCAGGTCATTCACTAGGTCCCCCTGGGTGGTTCTGGGATTTTTGCTCACCGTTCTTGTGATCATTTTGACCCCACGGGGTGAGATCTTGTGTGGAGCCCCAGATCGAGGAGGATTATCAGTGGTCTTGTATGTCTTCCATTTTCTTATTATTGCCCCCACAGTTGATTTCATCACACCAAGCTGCTTGCCTATTGCAAATTCAGTCTTCCCAGCCTGGTGCAGGGCTACAATTTTGTTTCTGGTGTCCCTCGTCAGCTCTTTGGTCTTCACCATAGTGAATATGGAGTGTGACTGTTTGAGGTTGCGGACAGGTGTCTTATACAGATAAGTTCAAACAGGTGCCATTACTACAGGTAATGAGTGGAGGACAGAGGAGCCTCTTAGAGAAGAACTTACAGGTTTGTGGGAGCCAGAAATCCTGAATGTTTTTAGGTGACCAAATACTTATTTTCCACCATAATTTGCAAAATAAATCTTGTGAAATCAGACAAGGTGATTTTCTGGATTTGTTTTCTCATTTTGTCTCTCATAGTTGTGGTCTACCTATGATGTCAATTACAGGTCTCTCTCATCTTTTTAATTGGGAGAACTTGCACAATTGGTGGCTGACTAAAGACTTTTTTCCCCACTGTAGATGGAGCAAACAGGCCAAACCCAACTGTGCAGACACCTGCCAAGTAAAACTGTGTGTATACAAAATGTTCTGCTCAAAAAGGGAAATTAATGCCCCTGTTTGGAAAAAAAAAAAAGACACTAAGAGTGATGGGCAGAGACTCAGAGCTGGACCCGGGGAGGGTGAATAAAACAGGATTTTTGGGTTGCTTACCGTAAAATCTGTTTCTCGGAGCCTTCATTGGGGGACACAGAGACCTTGGGTGTATGCTGCTGCCACTAGGAGGCTGACACTATGCACAAAAAAAGTTAGCTCCTCCTCCGCAGTGTACACCCCACCGACCGGCAGAGAATTCCTCAGTTAGTGAGAAAGCAGTAGGAGAAGTAACAGAATAGGTTGACAACATAAACAACTCAACTGTAACCATTCAACCAAAGTAAGAACAGGAGCTGTAAAACATGGGAGGGTGCTGTGTCCCCCAATGAAGGCTCCGAGAAACAGATTTTATGGTAAGCAACCCAAAAATCCTGTTTTCTCGTTCGCCTTATTGGGGGACACAGAGACCTTGGGACGTCCCAAAGCAGTCCCTGGGGTGGGAAACAAACTTCCATCAGGCCAGCGGACTCACCACCGCTGCCTGCAGAATCCGTCTACCTAGGCTGGCGTCCGCCGAAGCGTAGGTGTAGAATTTCACAAACGTGTGAACCGATGACCATGTTGCAGCTTTGCAAAGCTGCAGTGCGGAAGCTCTGTGGCGCACCGCCCAGGAGGCACCCACTGCTCGAGTAGAGTGGGCCCTGATACTCGGAGGGGCTCCGCGACGCTTAACACGGTAGGCTTCCAGGATAGCCGATCTGATCCAGCGAGCAATGGTGGCTTTTGACGCCGGGTGACCTTTCCGCGCTCCATCAGGGATAATGAAAAGAGACTCTGTCTTTCGCAGGGAAGTCGTCCTAGACAGATAGACTCTTACCGCCCTAACCAGGTCCAGCTTGTTCAAGGACCGCTCTCGGGGATGAGTTGGATTCGGACAAAGGGACGGTAGCACGATATCCTCGTTGAGGTGAAACGAGGACACCACCTTCGGAAGAAACGAGGGCGGAGGCCGCAGAACTACCTTATCCTGGTGGAGAACCAGAAAGGGAGAGCGGCACGACAGAGCTGCCAATTCAGACACGCGCCGGACGGAGGTGATGGCCACCAGAAAGGCTACCTTCCAAGAAAGGAGAGAAAGGGAAATATCCCTGAGGGGTTCAAAGGGCGGACCTTGCAGAACCTCAAGAACCAGATTAAGATCCCATGGATCCACGGGCGCCCGGTACGGCGGGACCGTGTGAGCCACGCCCTGAAGAAAGGTCTTAACCTGAGGACGGGAAGCCAACGTTTTCTGAAACAGAATGGACAGCGCCGAAACTTGACCCTTCAGGGAACTGAGGGCAAGCCCCGCATCCAATCCTGCCTGAAGAAACGCTAGGACTGAAGGGAGCGAAAAGGACATGGGCGCGACGTCATTGGTCTCACACCAAGTGAAATAGGCCTTCCAAGTACGGTAGTAAATCTTGGAAGATGATGGCTTTCTGGCTCGGATCATGGTCTGAATTACGTGGTCGGAAAATCCTGCTCGTTTCAGAACCTCGGTCTCAACAGCCACACCGTTAAATTGAGCGGCCGAGAATTGGGGTGGCAAATCGGACCCTGAGACAGCAGATCTGTTCTGTCTGGAAGCTTCCAGGGGGCGTCCGCGAGAAGGTTGACAATGTCCGCGAACCAAGACCTTCTGGGCCAATTCGGGGCGATGAGAATGACCGGAAGTCCTTCTGCCTTGATCTTCTTCAACAGCTTGGGAAGAAGAGGCAGAGGAGGGAACAGGTAGGGAAGTTCGAACTGGGACCAAGGAACGGCCAGGGCGTCGGCGCCCACTGCCAGAGGGTCCCGAGACCTGGACACGAATTGTGGGACTTTCCTGTTGAGGCGAGACGCCATGAGGTCTACATCCGGGGTTCCCCACCGAAGGCAGAGCAGATGAAACACTTCCGGATGTAGGGACCATTCTCCCGCCGCGAGACCCTCGCGGCTGAGAAAATCGGCGGCCCAGTTGTCTACGCCGGGAATGTGAACCGCGGAAATTGTCGGAACGGAAATCTCCGCCCAACGAAGAATCTTGGACACCTCCGCCAGGGCTGAAACACTCCGTGTTCCCCCTTGGCGGTTGACATATGCCACCGCTGTGGCGTTGTCTGTCTGAATCCGTACCGGCAGTCCCTTGAGGAGCCTTTCCCAGTGGACCAGAGCAAGATGGATCGCTCGAATCTCCAGAACGTTGATTGGTAGCGCTGATTCCCGATCCGACCATCGACCCTGAACAGTGTGGTTGCGGAACACAGCACCCCAACCGAGCATCTGTGGTTACTATCTGCCAGTGAATGGGAAGGAAGGATCGACCCGATAGAATGAGAGGTGACGACAACCACCAGTTGAGAGACCGCTTGATTCGGTAAGAAAGATGGACAGGGCGATCCAGGGACCGAGGCGACCTGTTCCACTTCGACAGAATGGCCTGCTGGAGAGGCCTGGCGTGAAATTGGGCAAAGGGAACTGCCTCTATCGCCGCGACCATCTTTCCCAGGACCCTCATGGCTGTACGGAGGGATGGGAATTGCGAGGTCTGCAGCGATCGTACTTCCTGCTGCAGAGAGAGAATCTTTTCTTGTGGGAGAAAGACCCTTGACCGACGAGTGTCGAATAGAAGACCTAGAAAGACCAGGCGTTGGGTAGGAACCAGACAGGACTTTTTCCTGTTGACGATCCACCCGAAATTGGAAAGAGTGTCCAGGACGATTGACAAACTTTGGTGAGCCTGTTGGAATGAGGGAGCCTTGATCAGAATATCGTCTAGGTACGGGAAAAGAACGAGGCCTCTGACTCTCAACAAAGCCATCAACGCAGCCATGATCTTCGTGAAGACTCTGGGAGCGGTGGCAAGACCGAAGGGCAGTGCGACAAACTGGTAGTGGTGCTGTCGAATCGCAAAGCGCAGGAACTTTTGATGTCCGGAGAAAATTGGAACATGTAAATAGGCATCTTGGATGTCTATTGAGCACATGAACTCCTGCTCCTCCATGGAGGCGATGACCGAGCGAAGCGACTTCATGCGGAAGTGGCGAAGGCGGACCCTCTTGTTGAGCAGCTTGAGATCCAAGATGGGTCGAACTGCGCAGTCTTTTTTCGGCACTACAAACAGGTTCGAGTAGAACCCCGTGAAGCGCTCCGATTCGGGAACGGGCACAATCACCCCGGAACTGAGGAGAGCAGCGATAGCTGTAGAGAACCCCGGGATCAAGGCTGGATCCTTTGGAGGCCGGGATTCGAAGAAACAATCCCGTGGGAGAGAGACGAACTCTATCTTGTATCCTGAGGATACGACCTCCCTGACCCAGGCGTCCTCCACGGCGGCCAGCCAAACGTCCCTGAAGGAAAGAAGTCGACCTCCCAATTGGAAAGGCCCCTCGCGTGCCCGATGATAGTCATGCTGAAGTAGACCGTCCAGATCTAGATCTGAACGGTCTGCCCTGGGAGGAGTGGGGTCGCCAGGAAGGAGTGGGTCTGAAGGAAACTTTCTTTCTCTCCTGGCGAGCCTGCGGTCTCTGTTGGCTGGAGGAGTTGTCCGCCGTATTGAAACGGCGGAAAGTCCGAAAGGGTCGAAACTGACGCCTTAGTGGGGGTCAGCGAGGCTTGGACTGAGGGAGGAGTGAACTCGTGCCTCCGGTGGCGTCCTTAATAATCTGGTCCAATTGGGACCCAAAGAGGCGCACCCCCCTGAAAGGGCAGGTTAGTGAGGGACTTTTTTGAAGACAAGTCCGCTTGCCATGCCTTTAGCCAAATTGTACGTCGAATTGCAATAACGTTGCTTGACGCCTGAACTGCACAGGATGCAGCATCCAAGGAAGCGGAGAGAAGATAGTCCCCAGCATGGGAGATCTGATTGGCGAGATTGGCCAAATACTCCGGTTGCGCCTTATCTAAGATGCCCTGCCGAAGGTCGTCTGCCCACGTGGTTATGGTCTTTGCTGTCCAGGATGAAGCAAAGATTGGACACACCGCCGCTGAAGCCGCTTCAAAGGCAGACTTCGCCAGGGATTCTACAATCCTGTCATTAGAATCCTTTAGGGACGCCACGCCTGAAAGCGGGAGAACCGTGTTATTGGATAGCCTGGACACGGGCGGATCGACCGAGGGAGAGGCCGACCAGTTGTCCGTGAGCTCTTTAGCAAATGGGTAGAGTATGCCGAGACGTTTTCCTCTTTGAAAGCGTCTGGTCGGATCCTCTCTTTCCTTGGTAAAAATTTTCCCAAACTGGGAATGGAAAGGAAAAACCCTGGAGGGAGTTTCTGCCCGTCTGAACGAAACCTCCTGATCTGAGGATTTCGCAGGGGAGTCAGCAATATCGAAGGTATGATGGATCGCAGCAATGAGGTCCTGCACTGTGACCTTCATGCTTGCATCCTGGTCTGAATCCAGCTCTAAAATCCCCTCAGATGACCTGTCCGAAAGCGCTTCCCCTGACTCGGGAGAGGAGGCCCGAGAGGGAGGCTGGTGAGAAGGGCTATGCGGTGAGATGGGACTAGGAGAGGATTCCGGCTGGGAATCTTGCCTGGGTCTTTTGCGACTACCGCTGGCTGATTCAGATGGAACAATTTGGGAGCTGCTTGGCCCTGCTGAAGAGTCCAGGGGCAACTTATCAAGAACGGCCACCAGGGACTGAGACACCCTGGTGAGGTCTGCCACTGATTGAGATAGCGAGGAGGCCCAGCCAGGCATGGGGGGCTCACTCTCACCTGGGGCCGAAGATGGCTCCTGGACGGCGTCAGGCTGAATTGGATTGCTACAATCCAGGCAGAGGGGAGTGGACTGGCCTGAGGGAAGTTTGCGATTGCACGAAGAACATGCAAAGTACTTGACTAAAGTGCAGGGGGGGGCGGTAGAGCGGGTACGATCAGACTTAGACATAGTGAAAAGCTGAGGTAATGCCGGAAGGTTGGGGGACAGAGGGCGGAGAAGGGTCAGTCTGCAGTGCAGAGCTACTCACGGTCCGGTGTCCCCAGAAGCGATGCTCTGCGACCTGTCAGTGGATGCAGGTCAGAGCGAAATCCGGCCGACAGCCCTCCTGACAAAAAACCAGCTGGAGAAGATGATGTCCAGTGAGGAGTTGGTGCCCGGCTAACAGGCTGGGAAAATGGCGCCGTCCTGAGAAAAAGCGCGCCTTAGGAGAGGAGGAAGGGCGGAGCACAACGCAGGGTTAATGATTCACCGCCCTCTAGCCAATGACAGGCTGGGCAGGTGAAGGACCGGCGGTGGGAGGGCCTGGGAAGAGCGGGAGAGAAGCCCGCTTAGAAGAAAGGGGCGGGGGGCGTGGCCGCGACGCAGCGGTAGGCGCGAACTGAAGCCGGGGCCTAAATTAGTTGCGGCGGCCGCCTGTCAGCAGGGGGTCGGAGCGGAGGTCCGAAAAAGAGGGACGCCGCAGACGCCAGTCGCTCCCAATAGGGAAAAAAACCCTGTGCTCCCTGTCCCCAGAAAGGGGGGGGGGGATGCCCGGCAACATTGAGCTGCCTATAGCCTTGTGGCGACTGCGAGCGACCGCAGCGCCTACAACCGGGGTCCCCTGTGCCATTGAAGAGGTGACCGTCGGGAATGGGCAGCCAGGAAAATAAATATGAAGCCGGGGCCTAATACTCACCCATCCACGATCCATTACCTGTCTGAAGAAGTCTTTGCGTCTCATCCAACCGACAGGCTCTGGTAGGCGAGTGGGAGGGAGACTGGCGACATGGACCCCTGGAGTCGCTGGCACGTCTTGGTGTCGGCGTCCATCTGGCTGGTCCTGCCGCAGAGAACTGTAAGGATACGGGGTGGCAGTACACGCCGTACTTGCAGACTCCATGTGGGAGTACAGATGTGACTTTTCACTCTGTATCCCTCCGTAGAACCTGAAAAGGAACGACGCACGACGAGGTAGATATGGGTCTAATAAAAGACCCGTGTCCACCTCCTACTGACACTAAGCTAAACTGAGGAATTCTCTGCCGGTCGGTGGGGTGTACACTGCGGAGGAGGAGCTAACTTTTTTTGTGCATAGTGTCAGCCTCCTAGTGGCAGCAGCATACACCCAAGGTCTCTGTGTCCCCCAATAAGGCGAACGAGAAAGCCCTGCTGACAAAAAGTAAGGAAATGAATCACAGCCTAGGGGCAGGGTTTTCTGAAAATGGGAAATCCTTAAAGAGATATGCGATCTGTACGTTAGCCATTCATGTCGATGACATATACCACAAAGGACCTCTGTCTGGCTTATAGTGTCCTATGGTTTCATGTGCATTGAAAGTAGGGAAAGGCCACAGATGCTGACATATAAAAATGTTGATTATATATAACAATGGGGAATTTGATTTTTTTTTTTCATGTAGGTCTTCAATCTTATCACAGGCATTAACCTACAGGCTCACACTGAGCTGTCAAACCGCAGACAGGGCAGATCAATCATAGGCTAATGTGTTTTTAAAGTCAATTTATATTTTAACAAAAGTGTTAAAACTTTTTTTTATTCTTATACACAAAAAAGGTATAATAAATTAAGGCATTTTGCCATTTTGTGAGTTGGCCACTAGATGTCACCACAACAGACTCCTATTAAAGAACACATCTTGCTTTACAGCCTGAAGGAAAATGGGATGTTATCACGCTATCATCACAATATGGTGGGCTGTAAATGCAGAATGATAGGCTAATTCACTGCCTAAAGGTAGTGTCACACTTAGCGATGCACCAGCGATCCCGACCAGCGACATAGCAGGAGTCGGGGGTCGCTACTTACCTGTCAGACGCAGCGATCCTGACGTCGTCCACACGTTGCTCGTCGTCACAGAAGGAAGCGCCGCAGGAAGCTGACGACGAGAAACGGTCCAGGACGTTCTCGCGCGATCAGCGATAACCAGTGGGGGAGCGGTCGGAGGTAAGTATCAGACATAGCGATGTCGCTAGCAATATCACTGCTGTGTCACAAAAACCAGTGACGTTATAGCGATATCGCTTAGTGTGACAGGCCCTTAAGTTAAGAGCCCAGCCAAACCAGATCTTATACTTTGCACTGACGAGGGGAAGTACCCCGAAACAAAGTGTCTGCAAATTGAGATTTTGTTTTTTTACTTTTACCTAAGTGAAGTGGTTAGTCAATATTGAGTTTTGGGATCGCTGCTTCCTATAGGTGGCACTAGAGTTCTGGTTCTCTTCCTCTCTGAAGAGACAATTTGCATATTTCTCAGAGGAGCCAAATTGCAAGGCTTAAAAGTCTCCTCACCTTGGCATGTCAGGCTTGACATGTCACTGTCCACAAGGAGAAACATTATCCCTTAAGTCAAGAGAAGCATCTATCACTATAGGGGGCAGACAGACGGCCATATAACTCATGCGAGGATGGCATTACAATCATCCGACTGGCTGTCTGCTCTCCTGACCTTAGTGTCATAGCATGCACTTCTCTGCAGCTGTCAAGCTCAGGTCAGGACAGCTGCCAGCCAGTCCGAGGATTGCGATGTGATCCTTGCACAAGTTGAGCGGCCATCTGTTCTCTAAAGGAAATTCTAGCAAAAAGTGAGAAGTGGAGAGGATTTTCTGTTAAAGGCTGGTGGTACTACTGCTTGGCATGGAGCTATTATGCATGAACATTATTCTGTACATCACTCTCATTATGCATACAATCATGCAAATTTACCATTTAAAGGGAACCTGTCAGTGTGACATTGCTGATCAATTTAAAGGCAGCAAGTTAGACACGAGAAGTAACCAAGGGATTGTGGGGCAAGAATTAGTATAATTTATCTCCCAATGGGCTCCCAAGCCCAGAATGACAGATTATACCGAATCCTTTTCCACAATCCCATGTGTCAGTGCTTTTGGGTACTTTATGGTGGCTTGTGTTATGTCACCATATGGCAGCATTATCGCTACATAGTATGATAGTGTTATTCACTTTATTATGAGTGTTTGCTTGTGCCTGTCAATTGTCTCTGTATCCATTTGCATGCATAATTTTCCTTTTCACATGACTGCCTTCTCCTACTCTCTGAGAAAGTTCCGCTCACAGAAGAAATTGTGACCAGTTCCCAAAGGTTGCCCTTCTCTTTAAAAAAAAAACAGCTCAAAAGGTCCATTTTTTCCTTTTATTTTGTTCCCACAACTCTGCTGAGTAATCTGCTTTTTTCATTTTTTAAATCCACCATACGGTTCCAGAGCTGTGGGCCTTTTTATTTCGTAAGGGGGTGTGTCTCACAGGATTATTTGGGGCATGTCTTTAGGCATCACAGACTCCTCCCTCTTAGCCACACCCCCTTGGAAAAACCATAAGAATTAGAAGAAAACATAATGGCCCATATCTCTGGAACCGTATAACATTTTTGAATAAAAAAAAGAGCGGAATACCCAACAAAGCAGTGGGGATAAATTTCAAATAAAACCTGGCCACTTATAATCTAGTGACAAGTCCCCCTTAAAGAGGCTCTCAGCTCTCCCGATTTATGGTTTTTGTATTTATTTAATACTTGTATTCCCTATAGGTAGCAATTCTGCAGCATATTTCTTTTTTAGACTTCAGACAATTTCTTTCTTTGGATGTTTCTGTTCCTGTGTTAATATTTCTGGAACTGTCTAAATTAATAAGCAACTGGTTCTTACTATTCTCCATGTCAATGGATCGTGTTCCTAAACAGTCTGACACTCAATGCTAGCCATGTCGGACTCTGTAGCGACACACTTGGATCAGTTTGACGTTTTCTTTAAAATTATGTACCTAAAACATCATATAATCATGTGTCATTTTCTTGCTTTGCAGAAGATCCATCATGTGTGGACTACTTCAGCTGGTGCTCTCTAGTCCCTCAACATGGAGTCTGCAACCATAAGTTCTATGGGAAGCAATGTTGCAAGTCATGTACAAGAAAGAAACACTACAGTGACACTGGATGACCTTCCGGTATTGGCCATTACTTGTCTTCTGAAGCAGACATCTAAGGCCCCGTCTCACATAACGAGATCGTTAGCGAGATCGCTACGTGTAACACATAGCGGCGACCGGCCCCCCCCCCCGCTGGATATCGCTGATTGTGCTCGAATGTCCCAGGCCATTTTCTGATCGTTGGTGTCCTGCTGGCCAGCATACATCGCTGTGTTTGACGCCGACGAGCGACCTCGTTGGCGGCGCAGAACTCAGGGACGGAGGCGGGAGAAGTCAGAATAGCTGCTGTGTGACAAGGTACCAATGACCGCCGAGGTCGTTTTACGGATCGCCGGATCGTTGCTGCGTCGTTTAGTAGATCTGTCTGACAGCTTACTTGCGACCATGTAGCGATGCACCAGCGATCCTTACCAGGTCGCATAGTTGTCGGTATCGCTGGTGCGTCGCTATGTGTAACGTTACCCTTAAGCAATCAAGAATTCATCATCTAAGGAATATTGTTTGAGCTCAAGGCTGGAAAGTCACAGATAAGTTCCAGACAATCAGATTCATCTCTGATTAGACATTCCTAGGAGCATTTAAGCTGCAAGCTCAACACTGAAATTCGATTCCGAGAAACCTGTGCTTTGGTCTCCTCAAGAGCACCAAGGTGGACGTGTCCCTCATCGAAATATCATGGCTTTCAGTGGATATAACCGGATGTTATACATACATATATAATGTATGATTGCGCCCGCAATGAAGCGCCGAGACTTCGTTTGATCAGTCATTCTTTGCTGACCGGGTCCCTTTAAGTTCAGAGAAGGGGTATTGTGCCAATGGAAAGTTTATCGATATTGGATGTAAAATAATGAAGAAAAAATAATCCACAGAGCTGTGAAAAATTGAAAGATGCCTGAAGTAAAATGACCAAACGTACACTGTTACATATATTAGTAAACAGATTCACTAATATATGACCAATTCTGGGTGTAAGGGGTCTTTAAAAGCCCTTTTGATCTGTGAGGGGGTCTCAGAACCCAAACCTTTATCAATGGGGCTGTGTGTGCTGTCAAACGGCCGTATAGACAGACGGCGATGAGAACACAGTGTACGGACTGGCCCGCAGCAAGCTTGTCCGCTACATAGAAGTACATGAAGCCGTTACACTCAGGTCGGTAGAGCCGCCTGGCAGTCCGTCCCGATCTTGGTCTGATTTATACGGCCGTCTGACTAGGATATATTTAAGATGTAAGTAAATGTTTAAACATCTCGTCCTATAGAAGTGGATAGGACCAACTACTTCTTGTCTTGTAGGTGATAGAAAATAAATATTTCTGGGAAATCCTTGACTTTGTAAAATCTTTACTTGACAATCGTCCACTTATATTAACAGGGCAGAGCCTTAAAGCTCCGGTACATTGTGTACTTGATTACGACATTATTAATTTCTGATAATTCTCCATTTACAGAACATTCATCTATACAAGCTTTTCTTTCCTTTATTAACAGATGAGAATGCCCATCTTCAGCAGCCCGGCTGTGTACCCGCTGCAGGGTGGCGAGTGGCGTATGGCGAGAGCCGGCTTGCTGAAGGCTGATCGTATCGGACAGAATTGGTCACGTGGTCAACCTGGTCATATCAAACTGTAAACATAGGAAGAAAAAAGAAAAGCATTCCGATTCTCCGATTCTTGAAGTCGCCGCTGTGTGCACGTTATAAAACTCCGTAAATTTACGCCTTTCCTTGTATCTTGACCAAATATTTTGTGGAATATAAATTAAGCCCTAAAAAGGTTTGATTTACAGAAAATCACAATTATTTCGCAATCCACAGTTTGGAAGGAAAATGAACTGACCAGCAGAAGGCCACATGTATAGAAAACAATGGTCAAATACTGTATTTTGTCTGGCAAAAATAGACACTTTGCAGTATGGTACAATTAGTTACAGTTTTTGCAGTTACATTGATGCATAACTATAGTGCAAACCCTTTTCCAAAAAAAAAAGTAAATGGAGCAAAATAACATTTCTGGTGTCCGTTGGAGAGAATGTTACTGCAACCAAGTCAGAAATGGCCGTGGCTATCCGACAAGGGCAGGTTTTAGCCCCAAAATGGATAGAAATATTCCAGATGTGATGGTTCAGTCCCAACAAGTACCTTAAGGAATGAATGATGTCCATCGTCCAAACGCTCTAATCCTGGACGTATCTCACGTGTTAAATAGATCTTCCATCGCGCTTCGATCCATGGACTGAGCTCCTTGTCGTTCAGGCCGTGACAGAAGATCTGGCCAGTCTCTCTCATCTGATGCGGATACGAAAGTGACAGTATCTCGTTCATAAAAAAAAAAAAAAGAAAGGACATCTTCCTGCATTTACTCCACAGAGGTCAAGAGATGTGAGAAATTTGGCGGACGCGAGTCCTTATCCCCTGTCGGCACAATGGACAAGTCTCCAGCTGCAGAGCGCACTCCATACACAGATCACTGCGGAGGAAGAAAGGAGAATTTCCATTATTTCCCTTCTTGTACCCGTATCTAGT
The DNA here is from genome assembly GCF_039654945.1 of Dendrobates tinctorius. Taxonomy (NCBI): domain Eukaryota; kingdom Metazoa; phylum Chordata; class Amphibia; order Anura; family Dendrobatidae; genus Dendrobates; species Dendrobates tinctorius. The sequence continues at coordinate 5,238,021 of NW_027361677.1, forward strand.
TTTTTTTTTCGCAAACTGCAGGCTGCCATTCCTATCCACTATTGCTGCAGTTACAGCAAAACTTAGCATTTAGGAAAGTGGGTCTCAAAGTTTGCACAAAAGAGGACTTGTCACTAGTGATGAGCGAGCAGCCTTAATAATAATAATAATAATAAATTTTATTTTTATAGCGCCGACATATTCCGCAGCACTTTACATTTCAGAGGGGATTTGTACAGACAATAGACATTACAGCATAACAATAATCACATACAGTAGATTATAACAAATACCAAGAGGAGTGAGGGCCCTGCTCGCAAGCTTACAGTCTATGAGGAAAGAGGTAGACACGAAAGGTGGGTGGTAACAGTTGCCCTGATTGTATGGACCAGCCATAATGTTAAGTGTGTAACAGTACAGACACAGAGGGCTAATGGATACATAAAGCATGTGGGAACATGATGCTGGGAACCTGGTTATGGTAAAACTTTTGGCTCTGCCACACAGGGATAGGTTAGGTTAATGTGTTGAGGCGATAGGCCAGTCTGAATAAATGCGTTTTCAGGACACGCTTAAAATTGTGGGGATTGGGGACTAATCGTATTGACCTGGGAAGTGCATTCCAAAGAATTGGCGCGGCACGTGTAAAGTCTTGGAGACGGGAGTGGGAGGTTCTGACTATTGAGGATACTAACCTCAGGTCATCAGCAGAACGGAGGGCGCGGGTAGGGTGGTATACTGAAACAAGGGAGGAGATGTAGGGTGGTGCTGAGCCATGGAGGGCTTTGTGGGTGAGGGTAATAAGTTTATACTGAATTCTGGAGTGGATGGGTAGCCAGTGTAATGACTGGCACAAGGTAGAGGCATCGGTGTAACGATTGGTGAGGAATATGATCCTGGCTGCAGCATTCAAGACAGATTGGAGAGGGGAGAGTTTTGTAAGAGGGAGACCGATTAGAAGAGAGTTACAATAGTCGAGACGAGAATGAATAAGAGAAACAGTAAGAGTTTTTGCAGAGTCAAAAGTAAGAAAAGGTCGAATTCTAGAAATGTTTTTGAGGTGCAGATGACAAGAGCGAGCCAGTGATCGAATGTGGGGGGCAAAGGAAAGCTCAGAATCAAGTATGACCCCAAGACAGCGGGCATGTTGCTGGGGAGTAATAGTGGAACCACAGACGGAAATGGCAATGTCGGGTGTAGGTACATTAGTAGCAGGAGGAAACACAAGGAGTTCAGTCTTTGACAGGTTCAGTTTCAGATATAGTGAGGACATGATATTAGACACAGCGTTTAGACAATCGCCAGTGTTTTCTAGAAAGGCTGGCGTGATGTCAGGAGAAGAAGCGTATAATTGGGTGTCATCAGCATAGAGATGGTACTGGAAACCAAATCTACTGATTGTTTGACCAATAGGGGCAGTGTACAAGGAGAAGAGGAGGGGGCCTAGAACCGATCCTTGAGGAACCCCAACAGTAAGGGGAAGGTGAGAGGAGGAGGAACCGGCAAAAGAAACAGTAAAGGAGCGGTCGGAGAGATAGGAGGAGAACCAGGAGAGAACGGTGTCCTTGAGGCCAATGGAATGGAGCATAGTGAGGAGGAGCTGATGATCCACAGTGTCGAATGCTGCAGAGAGATCCAAGAGAATTAGCATGGAGTAATGACCATTTGATTTAGCTGTTAGCAGATCATTAGAGACTTTAGTGAGGGCAGTTTCAGTGGAGTGTAAAGAGCGGAAACCGGATTGGAGAGGGTCGAGAACAGAGTTTTCTGAGAGATAGCGGATAAGACGGGAGTGGACCAGGCGTTCCAGGAGTTTAGAGATGAAGGGAAGATTAGAGACAGGTCTATAGTTAGCGGCACAGTTTTGGTCGAGGGATGGTTTTTTAAGTAGTGGATGTATGATGGCATGCTTAAATGAGGAGGGAAAAATACCAGAAGAGAGAGAGAGGTTAAATATTTTAGTTAGGTGAGGGGTGACAGCAGGGGAAAGGGACTGGAGGAGATGTGACGGAAATGGGTCACTGGTGCAAGTAGTTGGGCGAGAAGATGCAAGGAGCCTGCTTACTTCTTCTTCTGTGACTGGTTCAAAATCAGAGAGTGAGTTAGATGCAGTGGGGGAGGGAGGACAGTGCATGGTATGAGGGGATTTGGAGATAATTTCCTGTCGGATCTGGTCAATTTTTTCTTTGAAGTAATTGGCCAGATCGTCAGCTCGGAGCTACATGGTTGGGGCCTGTACTCTTGGATTGAGTAGAGAATGAAAAGTGTCAAAGAGACGTTTCGGGTTATTGGACAGTGAGATGATGAGGGTGTTGAAATAGGTTTGTTTGGAGAGGTGAAGGGCAGTGTTGTATGTTCTAAGCATAAACTTAAAATGGATGAAATCTTCGTGTAGATTGGATTTTCTCCACAGACGTTCGGCGCACCTGGAGCACCGCTGCAGGAAACGTGTTTGCACCGTGTGCCAGGGTTGTCGCCGTCTGCGTTGTGGTGTTCTATTTATAGGGGGTGCAAATTCATCCAGGGCAGTTTGAAGTGTTTCATTGTAATGCTTCAATGCAGAATCAGGACATGAGAGGAAGGAGATAGGGGCCAATGAAGACTGCAAGTTCTTCAGAAGTTTCTGGGTGTTAATGGCCTGTATGTTTCTATAAGTCTGGACAGTGGGGGTGACCTGAGCAGCCTGGCAGTTCTTTATAGAGAATGAAAGAAGATTGTGGTCAGAGAGCGGGAGAGGGGAGTTTGCAAAATCATCCACTGCACAAAGCCGAGAGAAGACCAAGTCGAGGGAGTTTCCGTCTTCATGCGTTGGAGAATTAGTAAGCTGCGAAAGGCCAAATGAGGAGGTTAGAGATAAAAGGTGAGTAGCAGATGGGGAGAGGGGAAGAGCAATGGGGATGTTGAAATCTCCCATGATGAGGGTAGGGATGTCACAGGAGAGAAAATGTGGAAGCCAAGTGGCAAAATGATCCAGGAACTGATGGGAGGGGCCGGGAGGACGATACACCACCGCCACTCGCATGGAGAAGGGGGTGTAGAGTCTGACGGCATGGACCTCAAAAGAAGGGAAGACAAGTGAGGGTACTTGAGGGATAACCTGAAAGGTACATTTTGGTGATAGGAGCAGACCAACGCCTCCACCAGCTCTATTGTCTGATCTTGGGGTATGAGAGAAGTGTAGCCCCCCGTATGAAAGAGCAGCAGCAGCGGTAGTATCTGACTGCTGCATCCAGGTTTCAGTAAGAGCCAGAAGGTTAAGAGAATTAGAAAGGAAGAAGTCATGAATGAAGGAGAGTTTGTTACACACTGAGCGAGAATTCCAAAGTGCACAATTAAGAGAGACAGATGGCATGCAGGGAATATTAATAAGATTAGAGGGGTTTCTGAGTGTAGCAGTTGGGGGGTTTGACTTTCTATAACATGGGGGACCAGGGTTGGGAGCAATGTCTCCTGCAACTAGGAGAAGGAGGATAGAAAGAGTGAGCAGATGGAGCAGCCTTGGATAAGGTGTTATCTGAGCATGCTCGGGTGCTAACAGAGGGTCTTTGGAGCACTCGAATAATATGTTTGCGCCCCTGCGGCTGCATGTCTCGAGACTTCGACAGGAGCAACACATGCAGGGATATCCTGTTTGTTAGAAAATCCCTGCATGTGTTGAGGCTGTCGATCAGCCACGAGACATGCAGCCGCAGGGACTCCAACATATGTTGCGAGCACACTCAGAGCACACCCTATCCGAGCACGTTCACTCATCACTACTTATGTCATATTTTGGTAAACACTTGTATTCCCCATTCTTAACAACTTTCCTTAAAAGAGATTGTCGGCACAAAATGACTGTTCAAACCAAGCACCTTCCCACATACTTGCTTTCCATCTATTTCTGCCCTCATCTGGTTACTATAAAGCCTTATCTGTCAGTCAAAGGAGGAAGAGGATAGAAAACAAGTAGGTGGGAACAGGCACTGCTTGGCCACGGCAAAGGTGCACAGAGCGTCTGCACTTGGTTTGAATAGTCAATTTGTGCTTCAGACTCGTTGCTCAACAATGTGGACTACATCAGCACAAAATGACTGTTCAAACCAAGCACGGACGATCAGTGCACACTTGCCATGGCCTAGCAGTTCAGTGCACCTTCCCACCTACCTTCACAGTCTACCTGCCTCAGTGAAAAAAAAATTGATGCAACTAGAATACCACACGTTACCACACTAGAATCACACGTTACGTTTCTCTCCTATGGTAAACATGGATGTGTGAATACAGCCTTAGAAAGAAAGCTCTAACAGCTTCTGTCTTCCAACGGCACAGAGCCATTCTAGTGTCACTAACGCATGTTACAGGCGCTACACTTTACACTGTTTCCACATTAAAAAAGCAAAATATGGAGTAAACACAGCACAGAAACAGGTGATCAATTGTTAGGTGTCGGCTTGGTCTCATTATGTCAGTATGTGACCAGCATGATGTGGAGGAATGATTACCAATTGTAATTGAACCCCGAGATTTATTGGCCGTTCATGGACCAGACACCAGCTGTGAATTTTCCTTGTTAGAAAACAGCAAGTTGTGCAAAAAGTCCTGAGACACTGAACAGTCGGACATGTGCGTTCAGAAGCTTAGAGGCGTCACATTAAGTTCTCCCGAAAAAGTTACAACTTTATGTGAGTAATAACAGGATTTTTGGGTTGCTTACCGTAAAATCTGTTTCTCGGAGCCTTCATTGGGGGCACAGAGACCATGGGTGTATGCTGCTGCCACTAGGAGGCTGACACTATGCAAAAAAAGGTTAGCTCCTACTCCGCAGTGTACACCCCACCGACCGGCAGGGAATTTCCTCAGTTAGTGAGAAAGCAGTAGAAGTAACAGAATAGATTGAGAACAGAACAAACAACTCAACTGTAACCAACCAAAGTAAGAACAGGAGTTGTAGAACATGGGAGGGTGCTGTGTCCCCCAATGAAGGCTCCGAGAAACAGATTTTACCTGTAAGCAACCCAAAAATCCTGTTTTCTAGTTCGCCTTATTGGGGGACACAGAGACCATGGGACGTCCCAAAGCAGTCCCTGGGGTGGGAAACAGACTTCCATCAGGCCAGTGGACTCACCACCGCTGCCTGCAGAATCCTCCTACCAAGGCTGGCATCCGCCGAAGCGTAGGTGTGGACCTTGTAGAATTTCACAAACGTGTGAACTGATGACCAGGTTGCAGCTTTGCAAAGCTGCAGCGTGGAGGCTCTGTGGCGTACCGCCCAGGAAGCATCCACTGCCCGGGTAGAGTGCGCTCTGATCCCCGGAGGGGCCACTCGATGCTTAACCCGGTAGGCCTCCAAAATTTCCGATCTGATCCAGCGAGCAATAGTAGCCTTGGAGGCCGGGTGACCTTTCCGCGCCCCATCTGGAATGATGAAAAGAGTCTGTCTTCCGCAAGGAAGTCGTCCTAGACAGATAGATTCTCATCGCCCTGACCAGATCCAGCTTGTTCAGGGACCGCTCCCGAGGGTGAGTAGGACTCGGACAGAAGGACGGCAGAACAATATCCTCATTGAGGTGAAAGGAGGACACCACCTTTGGAAGAAAAGAGGGTGGAGGCCGTAGAACTACCTTGTCCTGGTGAAGTACCAAGAAAGGAGAGCAGCAAGAAAGAGCCGCTAATTCCGACACGCGCCGGATGGAAGTGATGGCCACCAGAAAAGCTACCTTCCAAGAAAGGAGAGAAAGGGAAACATCCCTGAGAGGTTCAAAAGGAGAACCTTGCAGAACCTCAAGAACCAAATTAAGATCCCATGGATCCACGGGCGCTCGGTACGGAGGAGCAGTGTGAGCCATGCCCTTAAGAAAGGTTTTTACCTGAGGGCGGGAGGCCAACATTTTCTGAAATAAAATGTACAGCGCCGAAACTTGACCCTTCAAGGAACTGAGAGCAAGCCCCGCATCCAGCCCTGCCTGAAGAAACGCCAGAACGGAAGGGAGCGAAAAGCACATGGGCGCAATGTTATTGGCCTCACACCAAGTGAAATAGGCCTTCCAAGTACGGTAGTAAATCTTGGAAGACGATGGCTTCCTGGCTCGGATCACGGTATGAATTACTCGACCGGAGAATCCTGCTCGTTTCGTTTCAAAACCTCGGTCTCAACAGCCACGCCGTTAAATTGAGCGGCCGAGAATTGGGGTGGCAAATCGGGCCTTGAGACAGCAGATCTGCCCTGTCTGGAAGCTTCCAGGGGGCGTCCGCGAGAAGGTTGACAATGTCCGCGAACCAAGACCTTCTGAGCCAATTCGGGGCGATGAGAATGACTGGAATTCCTTGTGCTTTGATCTTCTTCAACAGCTTGGGAAGAAGGGGCAGGGGAGGGAACAGGTAGGGGAGCTCGAACTGCGACCAAGGAATGGCCAGAGCGACGGCGCCCACTGCGAGAGGATCTCGAGCCCTGGATACAAACTGTGGGACTTTCCTGTTGAGGCGAGAGGCTAGCAGATCTACATCCGGGGTCCTCCAACGAAGGCAAAGCTGAAGAAATACCTCCGGATGTAGGGACCACTCTCCTGCCGCGTGACCCTCGCGGCTGAGAAAATCGGCGGCCCAGTTGTCCACGCCGGGAATGTGTACCGCGGAGATTGTAGGTACCGAAATCTCTGCCCACTGAAGGATCTTGGACACTTCTGCCAGGGCTGAGGCACTCCGTGTCCCTCCTTGGCGGTTGACATATGCCACCGCTGTGGCATTGTCTGTCTGAATCCGGATAGGCAGGCCCCTGAGGAGCCTCTCCCAGTGGACGAGAGCCAGATAAATCGTTCGTATCTCTAGGACGTTGATCGGCAGGGCTGATTCCTGAGTCGACCAACGACCCTGAACAGTGTGATTGCGGAACACTGCCCCCCATCCGAGGAGGCTGGCATCCGTTGTTACAATCTGCCAGTGAACGGGAAGAAAAGACCGCCCCAAGAGGATGAGAGGTGACGTCAACCACCAGTTGAGAGACCGCTTGATCCGGCATGAAAGACGAACAGGGCGATCCAGGGACAGAGCAGAGCTGTTCCACCTCGACAGAATGGCGTGTTGGAGAGGTCTGGTGTGAAATTGGGCAAAGGGAACTGCCTCTATCGCCGCCACCATCTTTCCCAGGACCCTCATGGTTGTTCGGAGGGACGGGAATCGTATGGTCTGCAGCGATCGTACATCCTGCTACAGGGAGAGAATCTTCTCTCGGAGAAAGACCCTTGACCGACGAGTGTCGAACAGTAGGCCCAGAAACACAAGGCGTTGAGAAGGAACCAGACAGGAGTTTTTCCTGTTGACGATCCACCCGAAATTGGAAAGAGTGTCTAGGACGATCTTCAAACTTAGGCGCGCCTGGTGAAAAGAGGGAGCTTTGATCAGAATATCGTTGAGGTACGGAAAAAGAACGAGACCTCTGATCCTCAACAAGGCAATCAACGCAGCCATGATCTTCGTGAAGACTCTGGGAGCGGTGGCGAGACCGAAGGGCAGCGCAACGAACTGGTAATGTTCCTGGCGAACCGCAAAACGCAGGAACTTCTGATGTCCGGAGAATATGGGAACATGTAGATAGGCATCTTGGATGTCTATTGAACACATGAATTCCTGCTCCTCCATGGAAGCGATTACCGAACGAACCGACTCCATCCCGAAGCGGCGAAGACGGACTCTCTTGTTGAGCCGCTTGAGATCCAAGATGGGTCGAACCGCCCCGTCTTTTTTTGGCACCATGAATAGGTTTGAATAAAACCCTGTGAACCGCTCCGATTCGGGAACAGGCACAATCACCCCGGAACTGAGGAGAGAGGCGATGGCCGTAAAGAACCCCGGGATCAAGGCAGGATCTTTTGGAGGACGGGATTTGAAAAAACGATCCCGTGGAAGAGAGACGAACTCTATCTTGTATCCTGACGATACGACCTCCCTGACCCAGGCGTCCTCTACTGAGGCCAGCCAGACATCCTTGAAGAACAAGAGTCGACCTCCCACTTGGAAGGGACCCTCGGGAGTCAGAGGATAGTCATGCTGAAGTGGACCGTCCAGATCTGGATCTGGATGGTCTGCCCTGTGAAGAGTGGGATCGCCAGGAGGGAGTGGGTCTGAATGAAACGTTCTTCCTATCTTGGCGTGCCTGCGGCCTTCGTTGGTTGGAGGATGTCTCCGCCGTATTGAAACGGCGGAAAGCCCGAAAGGGTCTAAACTGACGCCTTAGTGGAGGTCTGCGAGGCTTGGACTGAGGGAGGAGGGAACTCGTGCCTCCGGTGGCGTCCTTAATAATCTGGTCCAATTGGGATCCAAAGAGGCGTACTCCCTGAAAAGGCAGATTAGTAAGAGACTTTTTAGACGACAAGGCCGCCTGCCAGGCTTTGAGCCAAATTGTACGTCGGATTGCCACGACGTTGCTTGACGCCTGAACTGTGCAGGATGCGGCATCCAAAGAAGCGGAAAGCAGATAATCCCCCGCATGGGAAATCTGATTGGCGAGATCGGCCAATCGATCTGGTTGTGCTTTCCCTAGGATGCCCTGACGAAGATCCTCTGCCCAAGTGGCTATGGCCTTTGCTGCCCAAGATGAAGCAAAGATTGGGCATACCGCCGTTGAAGCCGCTTCGAAGGCAGACTTCGCCAGGGATTCTATAATTCTATCATTAGAATCCTTTAAAGACGCCACACCTGAAAGCAGGAGGACCGTGTTATTAGACAGTCTGGACACGGGCGGGTCCACCGAGGGAGAGGCAGACCAGTTATCCGTGAGCTCTTTAGCAAACGGGTACAGTACTCCGAGACGCTTTCCTCTTTGAAAGTGTCTGGTCGGATCTTCCCTTTCTCTTGTAAAAATCTTTCCAAACTCGGAAGGAAAAGGAAATACCCTGGAGGGTGTTTCCTCCCGTCTGAACGAAACCTCCTGATCTGAGGATTTCGCAGGGGAGTCAGAGATTTCGAAGGTGTGGTTAATTGCCGCGATGAGGTTCTGTACTGTAACCTTCATGTCCGCGTCCTGGCCAGATTCCAGCTCTACAATCCCTTCAGAAGACCTATCCGAGAACGCTTCACCTGACTCGGGTGAGGAGGCACGGGAGGGCGACTGCTGGGAAGGAATAGGTGCAGATGAGGGGCCAGGAGAGGATTCCGGCCGGAGATCCTGCCTGGGCCTTTTGCGGCTTCTGCTAGCTGGCTCAGATGGAGCGTCTTGTGACCTGTTGGACCCTGCAGAAGTGTCCAGGGGCAACTTGTCAAGAACGGCCACTAAGGACTGAGACACCCTGGTGAGGTCGGCCACAGATTGTGAAAGAGACGAGGCCCAGCCAGGAATGGGTGGTTCGCTTTCCCGTGGCGCAATAGGTGGTTCCTGGACTGGGTCATGCTGAACGGGATTGCTGCAGTCCAGGCAGATGGGAGTAGGCTGACCTGAGGGAAGTTTGCGATTGCAAGAGGAGCATGCGAAGAACTGGACTAGGGTGCCCGTGGGGACTGGCGGACGGCCACGATCAGGCTTAGAAGTAGACATGGTGAAGGAAGAGAAGATGAAAACCTGTGGAACTGCCGAAAGGTTGGGGGACAGAAAGGCAGAGTAGGGTGTCAGTCTGCAGATGCAGAAGTACTCACGGTCTGGTGACCCCGAAAGAGATGAATTAGGCTCTTGCAACTGGCCAGGGACCGACAGGAAACGCTGGTCTCTGCTTTGGTCTCGGGCTGTCAGGCTGCAAAGATGGCGACAGCCCGACATGAGGAAGTAAAAGCGCGGTTTCTGTGCAAGAAGAAGGGCGGAGCTAGTCGCCTCCACCAGAGGGAAAACCCGCCCCCCTTCCCAGCCACAAGCCTGAAGAGGCGGTGGGAGGGCTTAGGAAGGCAACAGCCTATGAGAGTGGACGGGGGCGTGGCCGCGAAGGCCCGAAATGAAGCCGGGGGCTAAATTAGACACGGCGGCCGCCTGTCAGCACGGGGCGGCGCGGAAGAATTGCGGCGCAGCCGCGCCCACCCCTAAGAAGAATGCCGCCCTAGCCTTACTCCCAGACGCCACCCTACGCAAAAATACCGGCGGTGGGGTGAAGAAAGCCAGCACCGCAGCTGGGGCCAAAAGGGATGCGGCGACTGGGAAGCGCCGGCCGCTGATAACCTGCGGCGCTACTTTGGCGCCGCCACCCGGCGTCCTTGTGGAGACTCTAGGAGCGGTGGTGTCTTCTTCCGGTCCAATAAAGGTACCTTCTATATCCCACGCTGTCTGTCCATTCCGTCTTCGCGCCTCGTCCAACCGACAGGCTCTGGTGGGCGAGTGGGTGGGAGGCAGGAGGCAAGGACCATCCGTCTTCGCTGGCACGTCCTGTGCTGAGCCCGTGGTCCGCCTGGAGAACTATGAGGATACGGGGTGACAGTACACGCCGTACTCAGTCTCTTGTGGGAGTACAGTTGTGACCGTTCACACTGTATCCCGCCTAAGACCTGAAAGGGAACGGCGCACATCGAGGTAGATATGGGTCCAATGAAGGACCCGTGTCCACCTCCTACTGACACTAAGCTAAACTGAGGAAATTCCCTGCCGGTCGGTGGGGTGTACACTGCGGAGGAGGAGCTAACCTTTTTTTGCATAGTGTCAGCCTCCTAGTGGCAGCAGCATACACCCATGGTCTCTGTGTCCCCCAATAAGGCGAACGAGAAATACCGTATTTTGCGGACTATAAGACGCTCCGGATTATAAGATGCACCCCAAATTTTGAGGAGAAAAAAAATAGGAAAAAAAAACACACCTTTTTTAATAAAATGGTGGTGCTTCTTACAATCCATGCGTCTTATTGCTTACCGGGGGTGGTGGCTGCGGTGAAGCGGGGTCCCAGGGTCGCTGCTGGAGGAGGCAAGAGTGGAGCGTTGCCGCAGGCTGGGATGAGGGGGTGTTCGGATGTGCGGCACACCGCTGCAGGTGTCCAGTGCTGCAGGAACTCTACCGACATTTTGATAAAGGCCAGAGCCCCTGCAGTTCCATGGTTTCCTATGCAGTGGACTCTGGGGAAAATGGCTGCCAGGTGCGGCGCATGCACAGATGGAGATCTCGGCACCAAGATCTCGGGAGATGAGATCTCAGCGCAGCATCGGAAACCCGCAGCGGTGCTCCACACATCCGAACACCCCGTCATCCCAGCCTGCGGCCTGCAGCAGCGCTCCACTCTTGCCTCCTCCAGCCGCGACCCTGCTCCACCGTGGCCGGTAAGGTATATCTGCATTATAAAACGCACCCCCTTTCCCCAAAAAAATTGTGGGGGGGGGGGGGAAGAGTGTGCGTCTTATAATCTGAAAAATACAGTATGTGCAAAAATTGTGGGACTTTTTGAAACCTTACAATTGATGAATCAGCCACAAACATGTAGAAAAAAAAAAACGTGTCCGATGGCAAATTTAGAAAACAATATTCTTTCAATTTGCGCCGTTTTGGAAATATATTTCATGTGCTCAGCAGTGTTCTTTTTTTAAGTTAATATATTAGAATGAAAATGTTTAAAAAACGTTAAATATGCTTCCAAAATGGTGCAAATTGAAAGAAGAAATTTGGCACAAATGAAAAAATTGTTTTAAACTACAAAAAGTAGACGACAATAGGGAACCTTAATGCATGTAGGGGCACAAAATAAAAGTGACCGCTGCGCTTCAGTGAACCCGTCCCAACCAATGTGGCCTTTCCAAGGTGCAATGACCGACCTGTGTCCACAAGGCCTCAGCTCGGTGTCGGCCACCTCATCACAGCAGAGTGTGCAGCAGTTCTCCTGAATGCTAACTTGTTTTAACAATGCTAAGCGTCTGTGCCTGGAGAAAAGGAAAAATAAAGCCATTTAGTTATCCAGTTGATGTGTATGGAGATCCCGGCAATGGATTCTGGGGGGTGGGAGATCTGACATTTTGGATTCTAGCATGCCCAGTCCCTACACAAAAAGAAAGAAAAAAGTAAGGGAAACTGGCAATATAATCAATAAATAATAGTATATTAGGATATAAAATCAAAATAAATAATAATAAGGATATACTTATTGCCAGAAAAATGGAAATATAGGGACAATTGCAAATTAGCTAAACAACACACAAGAGACATCACAGCGACCATAAGTCCCAATATAAAATATAATGTTTATTGTTACAATCAAATAAAATCAGGTCTTAAAATTGGACATCCATATATGATAACTTTAATATGTATATTCAGTATATGCATAAAAAATTATGTAAAAATATGGGCATATTCTCCCTTATCAGACATACATCCACCTTGCAGTAGACAATTGTAAAAAATGTGCAAAAAAAATTAAAGATAAAATAAAAATTATTATAACGCTATACAGTTATATGTTAAAGTTTGGGCACCCCTATTAATGTTAACCTTTTTTCTTTATAACAATTTTGGTTTTTGCAACAGCTATTTCAGTTTCATATATCTAATAACTGATGGACTCAGTTATATTTCTGGATTCAAATGAGGTTTAATCTACTAACAGAAAATGTGCAATCTGCATTTTAACAAAATTTGACGGGTGCAATAGTATGGGCACCTCAACATAAAAGTGACATTAATATTTCGTACATCCTCCTTTTGCAAAAATAACAGCCTCTAGTCACTTCCTGTAGCTATTAATAAGTTCCTGGATCCTGGATGAAGGTATTTGTGACCATTCCTGTTTACAAAACAATTCCAGTTCAGTTAAGTTTGATGGTCGCCGAGCATGGACAGCCCGCTTCAAATCATCCCACAGATGTTCAATGATATTCAGGTCTGGGGACTGGGATGGCCATTCCAGAACATTGTAATTGTTCCTCTGCATGAATGCCTGAGTAGATTTGGAGCGGTGTTTTGGATTATTGTCTTGCTGAAATATCCATCCCCTGTGTAACTTCAACTTCGTCACTGATTCTTGCACATTATTGTCAAGAATCTGCTGATACTGAGTTGAATCCATGCGACCCTCAACTTTAACAAGATTCCCGGTGCCGGGATTGGCCACACAGCCCCAAAGCATGATGGAACCTCCACCAAATTTTACTGTGGGTAGCAAGTGTTTTTCTTGGAATGCTGTGTTTTTTAGCCTCCATGCAAAACGCCTTTTTGTATGACCAAACAACTCAATCTTTGTTTCATCAGTCCACAGGACCTTCTTCCAAAATGTAACTGGCTTGTCCAAATGTGCTTTTGCATACCTCAGGCGACTCTGTTTGTGGCATGCTTGCAGAAACGGCTTCTTTCGCATCACTCTCCCATACAGCTTCTCCTTGTGCAAAGTGCGCTGTATTGTTGACCGATGCACAGTGACACCATCTGCAGCAAGATGATGCTGCAGGTCTTTGGAGGTGGTCTGTGGATTGTCCTTGACTGTTCTCACCATTCTTCTTCTCTGCCTTTCTGATATTTTTCTTGGCCTGCCACTTCTGGGCTTAACAAGAACTGTACCTGTGTTCTTCCAATTCCTTACTTTGTTCCTCACAGTGGAAACTGACAGGTTAAATCTCTGAGACTTTTTGTATCCTTCCCCTGAAAAGCTATGTTGAATAATCTTTGTTTTCAGATCATTTGAGAGTTGTTTTGAGGAGCCCATGAGGCCACTCTTCATAGGAGAATCAAATAGGAGAACTACTTGCAAGTGGCCACCTTAAATACCTTTTCTCATGATTTGATACACCTGGCTATGAAGTTCAAAGCACAATGAGGTTACAAAACCAATTTAGTGCTTCAGGAAGTCAGTAAAAAGTAGTTAGGAGTGTTCAAATCAAGAAAATGATAAGGGTGCCCATACTTTTGCACCGGTCAAATTTTGTTTAAATGCAGATTGCACATTTTCTGTTAGTACAATAAACCTCATCTGAATCCAGAAATATAACTGAGTCCATCAGTTATTAGATATATGAAACTGAAATAGCTGTTGCAGAAACCAAAATTGTTATAAAGAAAAAAGTTTAACATTAATATGGGTGCCCAAACTTTAACATATGACTGTAAATTGATAAAGCGCATCATTATAAATAAAGTACTTTATATATATATAATGAAATAAAATAATTAGTGCTAATGTAACTTATGTGAATGAATGCATAAAGTGCTGTGCTCAGTGCAAAATAAGTATTAGTATATCTATGCAGACCATACACTAGTAAAAACCGCAACAGTATCACAAAGTGATCTGTACGTCTGCTAACCAGGAAAACAGTATATCATGATTAAAATCCAGACAATAAACAATGTATAACTTACAAAAATGTGCTATGTGGATTAATCCTGGTCTCCTGGGATAGACGCCCTGCCCCAACGCGCGTTTCGGCGCTATGCCTTCATCAGGGGGTAGCGCCTATCAGAGACAGGTGAGTATATATATAAAACGTGACCAATAGAAAAAAGGGGGGGGTGATAATTAACCAATGAACATAAATGAGATGTCCGGATACTTGAAACTCCACAACCAATTGCGCATGACCAAAACGATTCCATGACAACGTATGCATACAACATCGGCGCCATTGCTGAAGCATCCGACGGCATGTAACTGGAAGAAGATGGCCGACAGTAAAGCATTGAAGGTTGCTAAGAAACCGGGAGCTGATCGTCATGTGACCGGAAGAAGATGGCCGCCAATACTAAACAAGCAATGTTGCTAAGCAAACTGGCCATCATGTGATCAACCGGGAAGGTCACTAAAGTCATGAAGATGATTGTCACATGACCGGAAGAAAGATAACTGCCAGCAAATAAACAGACAAACGTCTGTATTGCTGAAAGTATATATAGCTGGCCATCATATATCCAAAAGTGGTCACCAATATTGAAACACAACACCCGCGCCTATATTACTGAACACCACCACATGCGCCCGGTGGATCAATAGATGTATAGATAGTTTCTCAAATAACAAGGCCTATATAAAGCTTCCTGTAATATACTACAATCCAAGAGAAAGAGGAAGTATGAATAACACTGTAGAAAAACATGCAGTAAGCTAAAAACAGCGTTTATTAAGTCATATAAAATACATACTCATTGTATGGATCACAGAAGGTATACATAGATACAATGTGCACAATGGAACCACCAGCAGAGGTATCACATAGACAAAAGTATAGGGAAAGTGTTACTATCGTATGATTTTATTTTGGTGCACTGAATGATTATCTGAAAAACAATACTGACAGTATAAAATGTATAATTACATAAATGCACCCTTCTTAAATATGTAAATACTGAACAAAAATCCCCAATAACATAATTTATCATGTGATATGAGATAATTATAAAAGGATGAGCTGTCAGGTAGCATATGTAGATAATAAGCCACCAGCTTAATCCTCCCAGACTAGCTAGTGCATGGCAGAACTAAAGAAGGCTGACAATATGTAAGAGAATTGTATGTCCATCTTAATCCAAAAAGTGCTAAGTGCTAAGTGCAAACTGCAATAAGGTAAAGGTATTATGTAGCCTAGTGGCAATGCATGGAAAACGAATCACAAAGTCAGAAAGCCTCCTACCATGGAGAGAACATATCGCTATGTGGAAAAGTGCAACTGCACAGCTGAAATAATTAAATATGCATAGCAGCTCAATGTGAATACCTAACCTGTAGGTGGCAGCCGTTCCCCGACGCGCGTTTCGCGTGAGCTTCTTCAATAGGGGGTAGATCTAGCACTTTTGGTGGTAACTGTGTTGCCTGTGTAAATGTAGAGTGTACAAAAACATTCTTTAATCAAGGTGAAACACGTACGTTTAATATTAGACATCATATTACATGTACGTCTAAAGCGGTGGTGTATTTCGCAGTTTGTCCATGCCGTAAAATATATATCGGTATGACTAAGAGACAATTAAAAAAAAAAGGATTCAAGAACATGTCCTTGGTATTAAGGCAGCTGTGAAAGAAAATGATATAAATGCATTGAAAACAATCCTGAGGCATATGATTGTGACAGCACCAAACTGAAAGTCCGGGGAATTGATATGATATCTACCAACATTAGGGGTGCCAATGTCAGTCGTAAGCTTGGACAATGAGACTAAGTAGATCTGGACCCTTAATACGGTCCAACCACTTGGTCTCAATGAAAACAATAGTTTTGATCCATTTCTCTGACCTTTTTGAAGAAATCTGTTGCTAATTTTTATGTATTGTACCTATTTAGACAGATTTAATATTACACACATTAATTTTAATCATTTTTTATGGTTTTACAATGGTGACGATTTGGTATTTTTGTATGACCAATAATGTCATTTTTATTAAGTGTAATTTTACCATTTTATACTAATAATTTTCTTATGAATTTTATAATTTCAGTATGTCTGGATATTGCTCGGAATTGGATTGTATCCTATTTGATGTTTGGTATGGTGGATCTAATTGACAAAGAATGAAGAAATATTGATTCATACACGTGGCTAATGATGTATATTTATGGTTGATCATACATTATATTACATGGATGTATTATTATGTTTATGTCTATATTGTAGAGAAGATAACTTTTATATTTGTGCACTTATAATTGTTCATATGCCATATTTATCTGTACAGTGATTATTACAATTTCCTATACACAATTTCTGATATATGCGGTATATATGATGATATGATTACTTGCCTTTGTATGGTTGTAATAGGGTTACGGTCGGTGCAGGTTCGCGCATGTGGCAGCGGTATGGGGGCAATCTGGGTATGGTCGCGTCTTTATGCCTCCAGGTGCTATGTGACCTGGTGACATGACGCTCCCTGCCTTGTATTCCCGCCTTCCCCTGTCATGTGTGCGTCAATTATCTGCATCTGACTTGATGCATGCATTATATATCTATCTATACATCTATTGATCCACCGGGCGCATGTGGTGGTGTTCAGTAATATAGGCGCGGGTGTTGTGTTTCAATATTGGTGACCACTTTTGGATATATGATGGCCAGCTATATATACTTTCAGCAATACAGACGTTTGTCTGTTTATTTGCTGGCAGTTATCTTTCTTCCGGTCATGTGACAATCATCTTCATGACTTTAGTGACCTTCCCGGTTGATCACATGACGGCCAGTTTGCTTAGCAACATTGCTTGTTTAGTATGGGCGGCCATCTTCTTCCGGTCACATGACGATCAGCTCCCGGTTTCTTAGCAACCTTCAATGCTTTACTGTCGGCCATCTTCCGGTTATATGCCGTCGGATGCTTCAGCAATGGCGCCGATGTTGTATACATACGTTGTCATGGAATCATTTTGGTCATGCGCAATTGGTTGTGGAGTTTCAAGTATCCGGACATCTCATTTATGTTCATTGCTTAATCACCCCCCCTTTTTTTCTATTGGTCACATATATATATATATATATATATATATATACACTCACTCACCTGTCTCTGATAGGCGCCACCCCCTGATGAAGGCATAGCGCCGAAACACGCGTTGGGGCAGGGCGTCTATCCCAGGAGACCAGGATTAATCCACATAGCACATTTTTGTAAGTTATACATTGTTTATTGTCTGGATTTTCATCATGATATACTGTTTTCCTGGTTAGCAGACGTACAGATCACTGTGACACTGTTGTGGTTTTTACTAGTGTATGGTCTGCATAGACATACTAATACTTATTTTGCACTGAGCACAGCACTTTATGCATTCATTCACATAAGTTACATTAGCACTAATTATTTTATTTCATTATATAAATATAAAGTACTTTATTTATAATGATGCACTTTATCAATTTATAGCGTTATAATAATATTTTTTATTTTTTTTGCACATTTTTTACAATTGTATACTGCAAGGTGGATGCATGTCTGATAAGGGATAGTATGCCCATATTTCTACATAATTTTAATATGTATATTTCTTCAATATATGCATAAAAAAGCATATATGGATGTCCAATTTTAAGACCTGATTTTATTTGATTGTAACAATAAACATTATATTTTATATTGGGACTCATGCCCAGTCCCTGCAGTATATAAATCGCTCAGGCAGTAATTCCTCCCCATCTTGGCCATGCGTACAAGCTGTTGATAGCAAACTGGGCATGTACTCAAATGGGTCATCAATATCAGATTGTAGGGTGGTCCGACTCCCGATGATCAACCTATATCAGGGCAGTGGCGCATGAGAATCTCCTACCTTGGCAAAATGACCTTTTCTTCGGGAGCCAACACGGCATATTCGTTAAAAGTGCTAAATTTGTTTGCAGGTGGATATTTAAAGGGCTTCGCTCCAAAATTGAACTCGCACTGCTGATAGGACATGAAACTTGCTGCAGCGAAAAACCCAGACCTGAGGAGGAGAGGGAGAGAGAGTCAGTGATGGCGGCTTTATTATACAGGACGCAACTGAAGAATTCACTAAGGGAGAACGGCGCCATAAAATACAATGGTGTACAGCAGTGTGTACATAGTGCGCCATGCTGGGAAACATCGTGATGATATACTGTAAGTGCCCCCTTGTTAAATGCCGCTGTCAGTCACTGACAGTGAGAAGCAAGTCACAAGTCTCACCCATCAGCGCCTCGTTACTTGATCACAGGGTCTGCAGAAGACCCCTGTGCCTGTCATTGTGAATCTCCTGTGTCCATAGGAGATCGTGATTTTGCTGTATAAGAAGCCCTGCTATATACAGCAGTAGGCATTCGGATGATCACAGCTTCAAGTTTCCTAAGGGGACTATTAAATAAAGTTAAAAATTTATATATATATATATATATACTGTATATATATATATATATATATATATATATTTTACTCTGTCACCTCATTGGGGGACACAGAGCCGTGGGTGTTATGCTGCTGTCCACTAGGAGGCGACACTATGCATAATCTGAAAAAGATTAACTATGGCTCCTCCTCTGCAGTATACACCCCTGGATGGCATCAGCCTTCATCAGTTTTTGCTTAGTGTCGCAAGGAGGCACACCTAAAAAAATGTTTTTTTCCTTTTTCATCCGGATTACAGATGAAGAAAAGAGGGTCTCCTGTGAGACTCCCGGCATGGCTCCTTCCTCAGTCCCCTATCATGGGGTGCCCGGCTGAAGTAGAGATGACTGTTCCCCATGTCGCTCCTTCCCCAGTCCTGCGGGTGCTGGTTTGAAGTCGAGACCCCCCTCCTTCCCCAATTCCTTTTGGTCTTGGGTTGAGGTCGAGGCGAGGATGAAGCCCCTGATGGTGACAGCAGCACCCTCCCTAATCCCCCTCTGGGGGTATTAGGTTGAGACGCCTCAGGTAGGGTTTGTACCATGGCACTCTGCAGCTCAATAACCAGGGACCCCACCCCAGCTGCGGGCTCCTGTCGGGGCCAGGGGGGAGTGCAGGCAGGCATGGCACAATGGAGACAAGGGATCCCTGCGCCCCTGTCTCTGCGGCAGCACCAGATCTATGGTGCCTCAGAGGGGCTTCTCACAGCCCCCCTCCCGATGATAGCCCCACCGCTATCCTGCTTTTTCAATCCGAGGGGTCCGATTCAGTTTCGACCCCCTCCCGGACTTCCGCGCCAGCCTGGATCCCTTTCAGGGCATCGACATCTTATTTAGGCCGCGGCTTCGGCCTAGCTGAAGTCGCCGTCTCTTCTCCGCCCCCCGGCCCGCCGCCCCCGGATGACAAATATGACACTCTACAGTGTCATAGAAGGGGCAGATCGAGACAGATAGGGTGCGTTTTTACACAGCTCCGCGCGCCCTTTTCAGCTCTCCGCCCCCTTCTCGTTTTTTTTCTTTTTTTTTTTTTTCAGCGGCCATTTCTGCTGTAGGCAGCATTCAGCAGCATCACGCCAGCCAGTCTCCTGGGGGCACAGGACTGTGAATCTTCGGCGCTGCACCTAGGAGCACACTGGTGGGGCAAGATTACAGCTGGGTTTTTTACTCGGCTGTGATTCCATATTCCCTGTAAGGCTCTCCTATAGGTTTCCTCTGTATAGCCAGCCCTGTAGGGCCCTCTGCATAGCCAGCTCTTCTGCACTTTGTGCACTATGCCAGGCTCAAGGAAGAGAACCAGGCAGGACTGTTTTTATGCATTCTGCACCGCCTGCAAAACCACTCTTCCCAGTGGCAGTACGTACCCGCACTGCCAGGATTGTATCCAAAATACCGTGTCAGAACCCCAAGAGGCTCCTACCAATGTTTCAGCGTTTGCTACCACACCGGAATAGGCTACCCAGATGTCGCAGTGTATGACGCAGTCCATAGATAAGATAACCTCCACATTGCTCCAAGAAAAACAAATACAGCCCATAAACAGCAGCGCTTCCCAGGCCTCACATCCAAAGATGATATTCCATATTTTTTTATTTCATGGGTTAAAAAAGAGATACAACGCGTTTCGGATACAGTGTATATTCTTCATCAGGTATCATAAAAACACAGTACAAATCCTAATAGTATAAAATTCAGTTACACTTATACACTCACTGGCCACTTTATTAGGTACACCTGTCCAACTGTGTGTTAAGACTTAATTTCTAATCAGCCAATCACATGGCGGCAACTCAGTGCATTTAGGCATGTAGACATGGTCAAGACAATCTCCTGCAGTTCAAACCGAGCATCAGTATGGGGAAGAAAGGTGATTTGAGTGCCTTTGAACGTGGCATGATTGTTGGTGCCAGAAGGGCTGGTCTGAGTATTTCAGAAACTGCTGATCTACTGGGATTTTCACGCACAACCATCTCTAGGGTTTACAGAGAATGGTCCGAAAAAGAAAAAAAATCCAGTGAGCGGCAGTTCTGTGGCCGGAAATGCCTTGTTGATGCCAGAGGTCAGAGGAGAATGGGCAGACTGGTTCGAGCTGATAGAAAGGCAACAGTGACTCAAATTGCCACCCGTTACAACCAAGGTAGGCAGAAGAGCATCTCTGAACGCACAGTGCGTCGAACTTTGAGGCAGATGGGCTACAGCAGCAGAAGACCACACTGGGTACCACTCCTCTCAGCTAAGAACAGGAAACTGAGGCTACAATTTGCACAAGCTCATCGAAATTGGACAGTAGAAGATTGGAAAAACGTTGCCTGGTCTGATGAGTCTCGATTTCTGCTGCGACATTCGGATGGTAGGGTCAGAATTTGGCGTAAACAACATGAAAGCATGGATCCATCCTGCCTTGTATCAACGGTTCAGGCTGGTGGTGGTGGTGTCATGGTGTGGGGAATTTTTTCTTGGCACTCTTTGGGCCCCTTGGTACCAATTGAGCATCGTTGCAACGCCACAGCCTACCTGAGTATTGTTGCTGACCATGTCCATCCCTTTATGACCACAATGTACCCAACATCTGATGGCTACTTTCAGCAGGATAATGCGCCATGTCATAAAGCTCGAATCATCTCAGATTGGTTTCTTGAACATGACAATGAGTTCACTGTACTCAAATGGCCTCCTCAGTCACCAGATCTCAATCCAATAGAGCATCTTTGGGATGTGGTGGAACGGGAGATTCGCATCAGGGATGTGCAGCCGACAAATCTGCGCCAACTGTGTGATGCCATCATGTCAATATGGTCCAAAATCTCTGAGGAATGCTTCCAGCACCTTGTTGAATCTCTGCCACGAAGAATTGAGGCAGTTCTGAAGGCAAAAGGGGGTCCAACCCCTTACTAGCATGGTGTACCTAATAAAGTGGCCAGTGAGTGTATATAGTAGCAACCTTTTATCCCAGTCTCAGAAACTTGATTTAGGGTGTGGACCAAGTTCAGGAACACACCCACTGATTGATCCAACTTTGACAACATAGATGCAAGACGGAAAAGAAAAAAAAAGAAAAAAAAACAAAAGGAAAAAAAAAAAAACAGAGAAAAAAAAAAAAAAAGGAACGTTCAAGCTCTCTCTATGATATCATTCAATCCATTTGGATATAATGTTCCCAGACGATATATCCAAAACGTTTCTTTCCGGTTTAAAAGAGCACTCCTATTTGCAACACCAGAGGGTATCTGCTCCACCGGAGTTACTTTTATGTTAAAAATGTTGTTACGTTTAATTAGTAGATGCCTTGAGAGACTATGGTTTAAAAAGCCGTTTTTTGCTCTATTTCTGTGACCATTAATGCGTGACCGCAGTGTCTGCACAGTGCGTCCCACATATTGCAAACCGCAACTGCATGTGATGACATATACAACAAAATCACTGTTACAGCTGAGTCTTTGTGAAATCTCAAAGACCTCACCAGTACTATTACATTTGATGGTTTTAGCCCCGTGATCTAGGATCCCACAGGTACAACATTTATTAGAGGTGCATTTAAAAACTCCGGTTCCTTGAGAAACACCATATAAAATTTGATCCATATTTTTTTTTATAGTTTTTTCCTTTTGAATCCAACTGGTTTTTTAATTTACTGGGGGCCACCAAATTTTTCAAAGTTTTTCCCCTTCTATATGTAATCCCTGGTTTATCAGGGAGATGTTTTCCCAAAACAGGGTCACGCTTCAAGATATACCAATATTTTGAAAGCACAGTTCTTATTACTTTATTTCCCCTATTGAATGTGGTCACAAAATTCAATTTCCAGCGGTCATCACTTTTTTCTTTATCAATGGTCAAATTATCCCCCTTCCTATTTTTCCTTTTAAACATTCCTCCTGTGTTTTTACTTTGTTATCCCTATATGCACTAATTATCAAGTTTTTTGGGTATCTTTTTTCCTTAAATGTTCTTTTTAGAATTTTAGACTGAGCTACATAATCAGATTCTCTCGTACAATTCTTTCTTATACGAAAAAATTGGCTGTGGGGTATATTAACCTTCCACTTCTTGTAATGTGCACTGTTAAAATCTAAAAAGCCGTTTGAATCCACCTTTTTGAAGTGGGTTTTTGTAATAATTTTTTTCCTACTATGGCTGATCTCTAGATCAAGAAACACCATTTTTTCTTTATTAATTTGTGATGTAAAGGTAATCCCCCAGGTGCTATTATTGAGCTCCTTTATTAACTGTGCCGCTTCCTCCTCTGTCCCCTTCCATATAATAATCAGATCATCAATGAAGCGCTTATAAAGCCTTATTTTGTCATTGAAAACAGGCTTAGAGAGTGACGATGAGGACTCGAATCGCCCCATGAATAAGTTTGCGAAACTTGGCGCGACCCGAGTCCCCATCGCGGTGCCGAGCAACTGTAAATACAGTATGCCTTCAAAAATGAACACATTGTGTTCAAGAATGAATTTGAGACCCTTTAACAGAAAATCTCTTTGTTCAGGGAACATCTCTGTCTTTGCTAGATAAAAACCCACCGCATTTACCCCCATTTCGTGATCTATGTTGGAATATAATGAATTTACATCCAACGAGATAAAGGAATAGTTTTCTTCCCATTCAATATCCCTCAGTTCCTCGATTAATTGTGTGGAATCTCTCAAATATGAAGGAAGAGACTTTACCAGATCTTGTAAAAACAAGTCAATATAATGAGAAAGGTGACAAGTCAAAGACCCAATTCCTGATATAATCGGTCTGTCAGGTGGTTTTTCAGGGTTCTTATGCAGTTTTGGTAAATGATAAAATAACGCTATGGTTGGCGCAGAATTTGTTAAAAACTTTTTTTCTGTTTTATTAAGAATATTTCTCTCATAGGCTTCCTTGATCATATGGTGATAGTCCCGAACAAAGCATTGTGTGGGATCTTCTTTTAAAATTTTGTAATATCTCATATCAGACAATATGTTCAGAGCTTCCTCAATGTAGTCAGATCTGTTTTGCACAACTACTCCCCCCCCCTTTATCAGCTTGTCTTATTACTACATCTGTGTTTTTTCTCAAATTCTCCAATGCCACTTTTTCTCTTTTAGAGATATTGTTCTCCTTTTTTACCTTGTTTTTTTTCCCAATTCCATGCTTTTCAATTTTATTTTTATTATTATTTTCCCACTTCCTAAATTCTTCAGATACTAATGAAAAAAAAGTGTCTATATTTCGTCCTCTGTGTTGATGAGGATTAAATAGAGATTTTGGGTGTACCTCCTTGTGGATATATTCACTTTCTTTGTTTGTCTCTGTTGGGATCAGTATTTTTTTGAGATCCCCAATGTCCCCATTTTTTTCAGTCCCAAGCCCTCCCACCGCCTCTCTAGTCTTATGGCTGGGAAGGGAGGGGGGGGCGGTTCTTCTCTCTGGTGCAGACGGCTAGCTCCGCCCTTCTTAACACAGAAACTGCGCTTTTGCTTCCTCACATCAGGCTGCCGCCATCTTTGCAGCCTGACAGCCGGAGATTACAGCGGATGCCAGCGCTCTCTGTCGGACCCCTGCCAGTTACTAGAGTCTAATACGTCTCATTCGGGGACACGGGACCGTGAGTAGTTCTGCATCTGCAGACTGACACCATTCTCTGCCTTTCTGTCCCCCAACCTTTCGGCTTTTCCGCAAGTTTTCTTCTTTCTTCTTTTCTTCCTTCACCATGTGGCACTCTAGTCCAGTTCTTCGCATGTTCCTCTTGCAATCGCAAACTTCCCTCAGGTCAGCCTACTCCCCTCTGCCTGGACTGCAGCAATCCCATTCAGCATGACCCCGTCCAGGAGCCATCTAGTGAGCCACGTGAAAGTGAACCCCCCCATCCCTGGCTGGGCCTCGTCTCTTTCACAATCCGTGGCAGACCTCACCAGAGTGTCGCAGTCCCTAGTGGCCATTCTTGATAAGTTGCCCCTGGACACTTCTGCAGGGTCCAGCAGGTCGCAAGACTTTTCATCTGAGCCAGCTAGCAGAAGCCGCAAAAGGCCCAGGCGGGACCTCCGGCCGGAATCCTCCCCTGGCCTCTCTTCTCCACTTAGTCCTTCCCAGCAGTCGCCCTCCCGTGGCTCCTCACCCGAGTCAGGGGAAGCGTTCTCGGATATGTCATCTGAAGGAATTTTAGAGCTGGATTCGGACCAGGACGCGGACATGAAGGTTACGGTACAGAACCTCATTGCGGCGATCAATCACACCTTCGAAATATCTGACGCTCCTGCGAAATCCTCAGATCGGGAGGTTTCATTCAGAGGGGCAGAAACACCTTCCAGGGTATTCCCTTCCCATTCCGAATTTGGAAAGATTCTTACCAGGGAAAGAGAAAATCCGACCAGACGATTTCAAAGAGGGATGCGCCTCGGCGTGCTGTACCCGTTTGCTAAAGAGCTCACGGACAACTGGTCTGCTTCTCCCTCGGTGGACCCACCCGTGTCCAGACTTTCTAATAACACGGTTCTCCCGCTTTCAGGTGTGGCATCACTAAAGGATTCTAATGATAGAATTATAGAATCCTTAGCTAAGTCAGCCTTCGAAGCGGCTGCAGCGGCGCTGTGTCCAGTCTTTGCTTCATCGTGGGTAGCAAAGGCCATAGCCACTTGGGCAGAGGATCTCCGTAAGGGCATCCTAGATAAGGCCCAACCAGAACAATTGGCCGATCTGGCCAACCAGATTTCCCATGCAGGGGATTATCTGCATTCTGCTTCCTTGGATGCCGCGTCTTACGCAGTTCAGGCGTCAAGTAACGCAGTGGCAATCTGACGTACAATTTGGCTCAAGGCTTGGCAGGCGGACTTATCTTCAAAGAAGTCTCTTACCAATCTGCCTTTTCAGGGAGCGCGCCTCTTTGGATCACAACTGGACCAGATTATTAAAGACGCCACTGGAGGCACGAGTTCCCTCCTCCCTCAGTCCAAGCCTTGCAGACCCCCGCTAAGGCGTCAGTTTCGGCCCTTTCGGGCTTTCCGCCGCTTCAATACGGCAGAGAACTTCTCTAACCAACAAAGACCGCAGGCACGCCATGATAGAAAGAAGGTGTCCTTCAGACCCACTCCCTCCTGGCGATCTCACTCCTCCCAAAGCAGACCCTCCAGGTCCAGATCTGGACGGTCCACATCAGCATGACTATCAACGAACTCTCTAGGGGCCCTCCCAATTGGGAGATCGGCTCCTTTTCTTCAGGGACGTCTGGCTAGCCTCGGTAGAGGACACTTAGGTCAGGGAAGTTGTATCGTCAGGATACAAGATAGAGTTCGTTTCTCGTCCACGGGATCGTTTCTTCGAGTCCCGTCCTCCAAAAGATCCAGCCTTAGTTCCGGGGTTCCTTGCAGCCATCGCCTCTCTCCTCACTTCCGGGGTGATTGTGCCCGTTCCCGAAACAGAACGTTTCACAGGGTTTTATTCGAACCTATTTGTGGTGCTGAAAAAAGACGGGGCGGTTCGACCCATACTGGATCTCAAGCTACTCAACAAGAGAGTCCGACTCCGGCATTTCAGGATGGAGTCGCTTCGTTCGGTAGTCGCTTCCATGGAGGAGCAGGAATTCATGTGTTCAATAGACATCCAGGATGCCTATCTACATGTTCCCATATTCTCCGGACATCAGAAATTCCTGCGTTTTGCGATTCACCAGGAACATTACCAGTTTGTTGCGCTGCCCTTTGGTCTCGCCACCGTGCCCAGAGCTTTCACAAAGATCATGGCGGCGTTAATGGCCTTGTTGAGGATCAGAGGTCTCGTTCTTTTTCCGTACCTCGACGACATTCTGATCAAAGCTCCATCTTTTCAACAGGCTCGCCTAAGTCTTACGATCGTCCTAGACACCCTGTCCAATTTCGGGTGGCTCGTCAACAGGAAAAAGT
Source organism: Dendrobates tinctorius (assembly GCF_039654945.1). Taxonomy (NCBI): domain Eukaryota; kingdom Metazoa; phylum Chordata; class Amphibia; order Anura; family Dendrobatidae; genus Dendrobates; species Dendrobates tinctorius. The sequence continues at coordinate 5,264,544 of NW_027361677.1, forward strand.
CCTGTCTTGTTCCGACACAACGTCTGGTGTTTCTGGGCCTATTGTTCGACACTCGTCGATCAAGGGTCTTTCTCCCACAAGAGAAGAATGTTTCCCTGCAGCAGGATGTACGATCGCTACAGATCGCACGATTTCCGTCCCTCCGGACAACCATGAAGGTCCTGGGAAAGATGGTGGCGGCGACAGAGGCAGTTCCCTTTGCCCAATTTCACGCCAGACCTCTCCAACACGCCATTCTGTCACGGTGGAACAGGTCGGCTCTTTCCCTGGATCGCCCTGTTCGTCTTTCATATCGGACCAGGCAGTCCCTCAACTGGTAGTTGACGTCACCTCTCATCTCCTTGGGACGGTCTTTCCTTCCCATTCACTGGCAGATTGTAACAACGGTTGCCAGTCTCCTCGGCTGGGGGGGCGGTGTTCCGCACCCACACTGTTCAGGGTCGGTGGTCGACTCAAGAGACGACTCTGCCGATCAACGTCCTCGAGATACGGGCAATTTATCTGTCTCATTCACTGGGAGAGGCTCCTCAAGGGCCTGCCTGTCCGGAATCAGACAGACAATGCCACAGCGGTGGCATACGTCAACCGCCAAGGAGGGACACGGAGTGTCTCAGCCCTAGCAGAAGTGTCCAAGATTTTTCATTGGGCAGAGGTTTCAGTCCTGACAATTTCAGAGGTACACATACCCGGCGTAGACAACTGGGCCGCCGATTTTCTCAGCCGCGAGGGTCTCGCGGCGGGAGATTGGTCCCTACATCTGGAGGTATTTCATCAGCTTTGCCGTCGATGGGGAACCCCGGATGTAGATCTTCTGGCATCTCGCCTCAACAGGAAAGTCCCACAGTTTGTATCCAGGTCGCGAGAGCCTCTTGCAGTGGGCGCCAACGCTCTGGCCATTCCTTGGTCGCAGTTCGAGCTCCCCTACCTGTTCCCTCCCCTGCCTCTTCTTCCCAAGCTGTTGAAGATCAAAGCAGAGGGAATTCCAGTCATCCTCATCGCCCCGAATTGGCCCAGAAGGTCTTGGTTCGCGGACATCGTCAACCTTCTCGCGGTCGCCCCCTGGAAGCTTCCAGACAGGGCAGATCTACTGTCTCAAGGTCCGATTTGCCACCCCAATTCTCAGCCGCTCAATTTAACGGCGTGGCTGTTGAGACCGAGGTTTTGAAACGATCAGGACTCTCCGATCGAGTTATTCATACCATGATCGGAGCCAGAAAGCCATCGTCTTCCAAGATTTATTACCGTACCTGGAAGGCCTATTTCACTTGGTGCGAGGCCAATGACATTGCACCCATGTGTTTTTCGCTCCCTTCTGTCCTGGCATTTCTTCAGGCAGGGCTGGATGCGGGTCTTGCCCTCAGCTCTTTGAAGGGTCAAGTTTCTGCGCTATCCATTTTATTTCAGAAGAAGTTGGCCTCCCGTCCTCAGGTCAAAGCCTTCCTTCAAGGTGTGGCTCACACGGCTCCTCTCTACCGAGCACCCGTAGATCCATGGAATCTTAATCTGGTTCTTGAGATTCTGCAAGGTCCTCCTTTTGAACCTCTCAGGGATGTTTCCCTTGCTCTCCTTTCGTGGAAAGTAGCCTTTCTGGTAGCCATCACCTCCATCCGGCGCGTGTTGGAATTGGCGGCTCTTTCTTGCCGCTCCCCTTTCTTGGTGCTCCACCAGGATAAGGTAGTTCTGCGGCCTCCGTCCTCTTTCCTTCTTAAGGTGGTGTCCACTTTCCACCTCAATGAGGATATTGTTCTCCCGTCCTTTTGTCCGAGTCCAGCTCATCCTCGGGAGCAGTCCTTGAACAAGCTGGACTTGGTCAGGGTGATGAAGGTCTACCTAATTAGGACGACTAATTTGCGAAAGACAGACTCTCTCTTCATCATTCCAGATGGGGCGCGGAAAGGTCAACCGGCCTCCAAAGCTACTATTGCTCGCTGGATCAGATCGGAAATTTTGGAGGCCTACCGGATCAAACATCGAGTGGCCCCTCCGGGAATTAGAGCGCACTCTACCCGGGCAGTGGGTGCCTCCTGGGCGGTGCGCCACAGAGCTTTCGCGCTGCAGCTTTGCAAAGCTGCAACCTGGTCATCGGTTCACACGTTAGTGAAATTCTACAAGGTCCACACCTACGCTTCGGCGGACGCCAGCCTAGGTAGAAGGATCCTGCAGGCTGCGGTGGTGAGTCCGCTGGCCTGATGGTAGTTTGGTTTTTCCCACCCCAGGGACTGCTTTGGGACGTCCCATGGTCTCTGTGTCCCCCAATGAGGCGAAAGAGAAAACAGGATTTTTGGGTTGCTAACCGTAAAATCTGTTTCTCGGAGTCTTCATTGGTTGACACAGCACCCTCCCATGTTCTACAACTCCTGTTCTTATGTTTGTTGGTTGTTTACAGTTGAGTTGTTTGTTCTGTTTTCAATCTATTCTGTTACTTTTACTACTGCTTTCTCACTAACTGAGGAATTTTCTGCCGGTCGGTGGGGTGTACACTGCGGAGGTGGAGCTAACCTTTTTGTGCATAGTGTCAGCCTCCTAGTGGCAGCAGCGTACACCCCATGGTCTCTGTGTCCCCCAATGAAGGCTCCGAGAAACAGATTTTACGGTAAGCAACCCAAAAATCCTGTTTTTTTGTGCAATATAATCATTATAATGTGTTATAACTAACCACAGTTAGATACTATGCCTGGGCAAAACTGGGCTCTTCAGCTAGTACTATATACAGGGGAGATGACATAGAGGTATGTATTATATACAGGAGAAGATGACACACAGTTGTATACTATATACAGGGAGATGACATACAGGTATATACTATATACAGGAACAGATGATACAGGTATATGCTATATACAGGAGGAGATGACAAACAAGTATATGCTATATACAGGAGGAGATGACAAACAAGTATATACTATATACAAGGAGGAGATGATATACAAGTATATACTATATACAAGGAGGAGATGACATACAAGTATATATTATATACAAGGAGGAGATGACAAACAAGTATATACTATATACAAGGAGGAGATGATATACAAGTATATACTATATACAAGGAGGAGATGACATACAAGTATATATTATATACAAGGAGGAGATGACATACAAGTATATACTATATACAAGGAGGAGATGACATACAAGTATATACTATATACAAGGAGGAGATGACATACAAGTATATTCTATATACAAGGAGGAGATGACATACAAGTATATACTATATACAAGGAGGAGATGACATACAAGTATATACTATATACAGGAGGAGATGACATACAAGTATATACTATATACAGGAGGAGATGACATACAAGTATATACTATATACAGGAGGAGATGACATACAGGTATATACTATATACAGGAGGAGAGGACATACAAGTATATACTATATAGAGGAGAGATAACATACAGGTATATACTATATACAGGGGGAGCTAACATACAGGTATATACTATCTACAGGAGGAGATGACATACTGGTATATACTATCTACAGGAGGAGATGACATACATGTATATCAATGCGAGCTGTGGCAAGAAGATTTGCTGTGTCTGTCAGCGTAGTGTCCAGAGGCTGGAGGCGCTACCAGGAGACAGTACAGTAGACTAGGAGACGTGGAGGGGGCTGTAGGAGGGCAACAACCCTGCAGCAGGACAGCTACCTCCACCTTTGTGTAAGGAGGAACAGGAGGAGCACTGCCAGAGCCCTGCAAAATGACCTCTAGCAGGCCACAAATGTGCATGTGTCTGCACAAACGGTTAGAAACCGACTCCATGAGGATGGTCTGAGTGCCCTACGTCCACAGATGGGGGTTGTGCTCACAGCCCAACACCGTGCAGGACGCTTGACATTTGCCACAGAACACCAGGATTGGCAAATTCGCCACTGGCGCCCTGTGCTCTTCACAAAAGAAAGCAGGTTTACACTGAGCACAGTCTGGAGATGCCGTGGAGAGCCATCTGCTGCCTGCAACATCCTTCAGCATGACCAGTTTGGCAGTGGGTCAGTAATGGTGTGGGGTGGCAATTCTCCATGTGCTCGCCAGAGGTAGCCTTAGTGCCATTAGGTACCGAGATGAGATCCTCAGACCCCTTGTAAGACCATATGCTGGTGCGGTTGGCCCTGGGTTCCTCCTAATGCAGAACAATGCCAGACCTCATGTGGCTGGAGTGTGTCAGCAGTTCCTGCAAGTTGAAGGCATTGAAGCTATGGACTGGCCCGCCCGTTCCCCACACCTGAATCCGATTGCGCCCATCTGGGACATCATGTCTCGCTCCATCCACCAACGTCACGTTGCACCACAGACTGTCCAGGAGTTGGCGGATGCTTTAGTCCAGGTCTGGGAGGAGATCCCTCAGGAGACCATCCGCCGCCTCATCAGGAGCATGCCCAGGTGTTGTACAGTAGGGAGGTCATACAGGCACGTGGAGGCCCACAAAATACTGAGCATCTTTTCCTTGTCATAAAGCTTTTCGACTGAAGTTGGATCAGCCTGTAATTTGATTTTCCACTTAGATTTTGAGTATCATTCCAAATCCAGACCTCCATGGGATATTCATTTTGATTTACATTGATAATTATGTTTTATTGTTCTGAACACATTCCACTATGCAATGAATAAAAATTTGCAACTGTAATATTTAATTCAGAGATATCTAGGATGTGATATTTTAGTGTTCCCTTTTTTTTTTGAGCAATGTATATACACACACACACACAGCTCAGGGAATAATTAAGAGACCACTGCACAGTTTTATAAAAATCAGCTTCTCTACATGTCTGACAGCCATTCCATTCCAGTGTCAGTTGAATTCCTACCAGAGTACACCTCATTCTACCTATTGTGTGTATGATTAAGTGATCACCTGAACCAAGTCTTATTTAATGAAGGAAAGTATAAAAAACCCTGCTGTGGTGTTCACAATCCTCTTACAATAGGACAAGCAAGGATGGCAAAACAAGTGCTTGTAATATCCCAAAGTAATAGGAATGAAAAAGTAACTTTTATCCATGCCAAAGGAGTTGAAAAGAAAAGTCTTGAATGAGGAAAAGAAGGGCTCAATTCTGGCTTTACTAGCAGAGGGATACAGTAAGCGTCATGTTGCCTCCATCCTTAAAATTTCTAAGACGGCAGTCCATTACAACAAGGTCAAGCAGCAGACATTGGGGACAACAAAGCTACAAACCGGCAAACGACTCTCCACTGACCTGGATGACTGCCATCTTATTCAAATATCACTCATCAACCGCAGGATGACATCAAGTGACCTTCAAAAGGAATGGCAAATGGCAGCTGGGGTGAAGTGCATGGCAAGACCAGTTCATAACAGGCTCCTAGAGGCAGGGCTCAAGTCATATAAAGCTAGAAAAAAGCCTTTCATCAATGAGAAACAAAGGAGAGCCAGGCTCAAGTTTGCCAATGACCATAAGGATTGAACCATAGAGGACTGGAATAAGGTAATCTTCTCTGATGAGTCTAATTTTCAGCTTTGCCCAACACCTGGTCGTCTAATGGTTAGACGGAGACCTGGAGAGGCATACAAGCCACAGTGTCTTGCACCCACTGTGAAATTTGGTGGAGGATCAGTGATGATCTGGGGATGCTTCAGCAAGGCTGGAATTGGGCAGGTTAATCTTTGCAAAGGACATTTGAATCAAGCCGCATTCAAGGTTATCCTGGAAAAACAGTTGATTCCTTCTGCTCAGGCAATGTTCCTCAACTCTGAGGACTGGTTTTTCCAGCAGAACAATGCGCCATGCCACACAGCTAGGTCAATCAATGTGTGAAGGACCACCACATCAAATCCCTGTCATTACCAGCCCAATCTCCAGACCTGAGCCCCATTGAAAACCTCTGGAATGTAATCTAGAGGAAGATGGATAGTCACAAGCCATCCAACGAAGAACTACTTACATTTTTGTACCAATAGTGGCATAAGGTCACCGAAAAGCAGTGTGAAAGACTGGTGGAAAGCAGCCATGACGCATGAAAGCTGTGATTAAAAATCAATGTTATTCCACAAAATATTGATTTCTGAACTCTTCCTGAGGTAAAACATTAGTATTGTTGTTTCTAAATAATTATGAACATGTTTTCTTAGCATTATTTGAGGTCTGCAAGCACTGCATTTTTTATTATTTTGACCATTTCTCATTTTCTGAAAATACAAAATTTAGCGCTTGGAAATTCGAAGACATGTTGTCAAAAGTTTATAGAATAAAAGAGCAATTTACATTTTACTCAAAAATATAAAGAGAAAAATCAGACAAACTGAAAATTTTGCAGTGGTCTCTTAATTTTTGCCAGAGCTGTATGTACAGTCAAATCACAACTTATTATTCCTTTTCATGTTTACTTATATATGTACTGATTAAGATCTAGTAGCCATTTTATTTATCTCCATCATTTGTGCCATGATACTGTTTACTGTGTGTATACAATTAAATGGGTGTTTCTACTTAACCATAAAATTTGGACTGCATCTGGGAATGGAGATTCATAGCAGCATTTGAGCCTATATATTGAATTCCCACTTTCCTACTTATATTTATTTCCTAAACAGCGTTCCCTACATTAAATTTTCTCCTTATAATTGTTTTGGTTTTTTTTTAATGATTAAAAATAATTTTATCATGGATCTTTTCTCAGAACTGGACCCCTTTTTTGAATTGAAGGTTCCATTTCATTTTTGTGTGTTGTACTGTACAGAAATGTGTCTGTTTTCCTTCACGGTAAATCTCCCATTTAAGAAGGGCCCACAATTACTCTTAAGGGTTTAGGTCCGGTGAGGAAGGGGTTGTGTCATTATTCTTTAATCGCTAAGGCCTTTACTGGCAGCCGAGCAGTGGAGACATTGATGCTGCGATGGAGCATTGTCCTGCAGAACAATCATAATTTTCTTGAAATATGCAGATCTTTTCCTCTATCACTATATGAAGGAAGAGTCTCCTAAACCCTGGTAATAGGTTTGGGACTTGATTTTAAGTTCATCTGCCACCTGAAAAGGTCCATCAAGCTCATCATTAATAATCCCAACCCATAGCTATTCCTCACCTTCACCTTGCTGGTGTCAGAATAGATGTTTGTACCAGTTACTTATCCAACCATTGCCATCTGGTCCATCAAGAGTCGCTTTAATCTCATCAGTCTATGAAACCTTTAAAAAAATCTGTCTTCAGATATTTCTTGGCTCAGTCTTGATCAGGGCCGCACCTATAATGAGGCGATTTGCACCAGCTGCTCAAGCGGCAGGCAGCAGGGGGCGGCATTATGCGCTCCTCTATCCGCAGCACCTACAATTTAGCCTCTGCACGCTGATGCTGCGGTCGTGCAAGAGGCTGTAATTGATGCGGTCACAGGAGGGAAGGTGTCAGTGCCCCCTGATCATGTAACCCATGACTTCTCCCCTCCTGTGACCTCATCACAGGTCCTGTGCGCATAATTCCTTGGTTTATGCAGGACTGCTGTCATCGTGAGTGAGCTACTTGTGTGTGTGAGCTGTGTGTGAGTTGTGTGATACATGTGTGTGTGTGATACGTTTGAGCTGTGAGTGCAATATGTGTGAGCTGTGTGTGTGTGTGTGCAATACGTGTGAGCGGTGTGAGCTGTGTGTGATACATGTAAGCTGTGTGTGATACGTGTGAGCTGTGTGTGAGCTGCTTGTGTGAGCTGTGTGATACGTGTGTGTGTGAGCTAAAGCAAAAGTTGGCACAACCTGCCAGTGTTCTATGATTTGGGTGAGGACATTCATTGTATGTGGGCTGGTGAATTTTTTTTTTGTGTCAGGGCTGCTTTTTGGTCTCAGCCCGGCCTTGTGTAAGGAGCAGAGCCGCGTGTGTACGAGGTGTACGGAGCGGAGCCGTGTGTGTGCAAGGTGTAAGGAGCAGAACCGCGTGTGTATGAGGTGTACGGAGCGGAGTCGTGCGTGTGTACGAGGTGTAAGGAGCAGAGCCGCGTGTGTATGAGGTGTGCGAGGTGTATGGAGCGGAGCCGTGCGTGTGTACGAGGTGTATGGAGCGGAGCCGTGAGTGTGTACGAGGTGTACGGAGCGGAGCCGTGCGTGTGTACGAGGTGTACGGAGCGGAGCCGTGCGTGTGTACGAGGTGCACGGAGCAGAGCCGCGCGTGTGTACGAGGTGCACGGAGCGGAGCCGCGCGTGTGTACGAGGTGCACGGAGCGGAGCCGCACGTGTACGAGGTGCACGGAGCGGAGCCGCACGTGTACGAGGTGCACGGAGCGGAGCCGCACGTGTACAGAGCACAGATGTGTACGGAGCTGAGCAGCGCGTGTGCGAGGTGTACGGAGCAGAGTCGCACATGTGTGAGGTGTACGGAGCCGTGTGTGTGCGAGGTGTATGGAGCGGAACTGCGAGTGAACAAGGTGTATGGAGCAAAGCCGCATGTGTACAAGGTTTACAGAGTGGAGCCATTTGTGTACAAGCTTTACAGAGCGTGGCCACGTGTGTACAAGGTGTACGGAGCAGAGCCGCATGTGTACGAGGTTTACGGAGTGGAGCCATGTGTGTACTGAGAGGAGCTGTGTGTGTGCGAGGTGTACAGAGCGGAGCTGTGTGTGTGCGAGGCATGAAAAGCGGAACCGTGTGTTTATGATGTGTGCAGAGCCATACGTGTACAAGGTGTATGGTGGGGAGCATTCATACCTCCCAGCGGGACAGTCCCGATTTTGAGAGAGATTCTGTCCCACTGCCCCGGCTGGGAGCTTACTTTTCCCGCGGACACAGGAGTACACGGCGGACCCCCCACGGAGTACTTTAAAATTCGCACGTGACATTCTACCGGAAGTGATGCGCTAGAAGCTGAAAGAAAATTAGGTAATTTCGGGAAGAGATTGTGACGGAACCATGGAGGCACTTAGGGAATGTTTCAGATCCATCACCGTGTCCTCCTCCAACAGCGCGGACAGCAGGATCGCCTTGGACTCGGGGTTGCCGGCCATGTAAGCGGATCATAATATGTCCTGCATCGGGAGGCTCAGGTGGGCACTACAGTGGGAGCCGGTCTGCTATAGTATCTTTATAGAATCTTTCTCTCTCTGTTTCTTTATCTCTCTAATCTTTCTGTTTTTTCTCTCTCTTGGTTCTTTCTTTCTCTCTCTGTTTCTTTCCTTCTTTCTTTCTTTCTTTCTTTCCATTCTTTCCCTTCTTTCTTTCTCTCTCCTTTCTTTCTTTCTTTCCCCTCTTTCTTTCTTTCTTTCTTTCTCTCTCTGTTTTTTTTCTCTCTGTTCTTTCTTTTCCTCAGTACCAGTAGAATAAGAGGGGGGTAGGAAACTAGGTGGCACTGGTCATATTGAGCCTCTCATACTTTTTACTGGTGTATAATCATATGCCCTGTGCACCCCCATAAAGTGGGCCAGCCCCAGACAACAGAGTACAAACAAATCACTATTACTATCAGTCCAAGTGGACAATTATATGCGTAAAGTTAATGATGTCCCTGTACCAAGCAGTGCAGAGGATCAGAATACACGGAGACCAGAGCAGCGGGGTTTGGGGAGAAGAATTATATGGGGCCCATTATACTGTATGAAGTAATATATGGTGCCCATTATTCTGTTTGAAGTAATATATGGTGCCAATTATACTGTATGAAGTAATATTTGGGGCCCATTATGCTGTATGAAGTAATATATGGTGCCCATTATACTGTGTGAAGTAATATATGGTGCCCATTATACTGTAGGAAGTAATATATGGTGCCTATTATACTGTAGGAAGTAATATATGGTGCCCATTATACTGTATGAAGTAATATATGGTGCCCATTATACTGTATGGAGTAATATATGGTGCCCATAATACTGTATTAAGTAATATATGGGGCCCATTATACTGTAGGCAGTAATATATGGTGCCCATTATACTGTATGCAGTAATATATGGTGCCAATTATACTGTATGAAGTAATATATGGTGCCCATTATGCTGTATGAAATAATATATTGGGCCCATTATACTGTAGGAAGTAATATATGGTGCTCATTATACTGTAGGAAGTAATATATGGTGCCCATTATACTGTATGAAGTAATATATGGTGCCCATTATACTGTATGAAGTAATATATGGTGCCCATTATACTGTATGAAGTAATATATTGGGCCCATTAAACTGTAGGCAGTAATATATGGTGCCCATTATGCTGTAGGAAGTAATATATGGTGCCCCTTATGCTGTATGAAGTAATATATGGTGCCCCTTATGCTGTATGAATTAATATATGTGCCCATTATACTGTATGAAGTAATATATGGGGCCCAGTATGCTGTATGAAGTAATATATGGGGCCCATTATACTGTATGGAGCATTATATGGGGCCCATTATACTGTACGAAGTAATATATGGGGCCCATTATACTGTATGGAGCATTATATGGGGCCCATTATACTGTACAAAGTAATATATGGGGCCCATTATACTGTATGGAGCATTATATGGGGCCCATTATACTGTGCAAAGTAAAATATGGGGCCCATTATACTGTATGGAGCATTATATGGGGCCCATTATACTGTACAAAGTAATATATGGTGCCCATTATACTGTATGAAGTAATATATGGTGCCCATTATACTGTATGGAGTAATATATGGTGCCCATAATACTGTATTAAGTAATATATGGGGCCCATTATACTGTAGGCAGTAATATATGGTGCCCATTATACTGTATGCAGTAATATATGGTGCCAATTATACTGTATGAAGTAATATATGGTGCCCATTATGCTGTATGAAATAATATATTGGGCCCATTATACTGTAGGAAGTAATATATGGTGCTCATTATACTGTAGGAAGTAATATATGGTGCCCATTATACTGTATGAAGTAATATATGGTGCCCATTATACTGTATGAAGTAATATATGGTGCCCATTATACTGTATGAAGTAATATATTGGGCCCATTAAACTGTAGGCAGTAATATATGGTGCCCATTATGCTGTAGGAAGTAATATATGGTGCCCCTTATGCTGTATGAAGTAATATATGGTGCCCCTTATGCTGTATGAAATAATATATTGGGCCCATTATACTGTAGGAAGTAATATATGGTGCTCATTATACTGTAGGAAGTAATATATGGTGCCCATTATACTGTATGAAGTAATATATGGTGCCCATTATACTGTATGAAGTAATATATGGTGCCCATTATACTGTATGAAGTAATATATTGGGCCCATTAAACTGTAGGCAGTAATATATGGTGCCCATTATGCTGTAGGAAGTAATATATGGTGCCCCTTATGCTGTATGAAGTAATATATGGTGCCCCTTATGCTGTATGAATTAATATATGTGCCCATTATACTGTATGAAGTAATATATGGGGCCCAGTATGCTGTATGAAGTAATATATGGGGCCCATTATACTGTATGGAGCATTATATGGGGCCCATTATACTGTACGAAGTAATATATGGGGCCCATTATACTGTATGGAGCATTATATGGGGCCCATTATACTGTACAAAGTAATATATGGGGCCCATTATACTGTATGGAGCATTATATGGGGCCCATTATACTGTGCAAAGTAAAATATGGGGCCCATTATACTGTATGGAGCATTATATGGGGCCCATTATACTGTACAAAGTAATATATGGTGCCCATTATACTGTATGAAGTAATATATGGTGCCCATTATACTGTATGGAGTAATATATGGTGCCCATAATACTGTATTAAGTAATATATGGGGCCCATTATACTGTAGGCAGTAATATATGGTGCCCATTATACTGTATGCAGTAATATATGGTGCCAATTATACTGTATGAAGTAATATATGGTGCCCATTATGCTGTATGAAATAATATATTGGGCCCATTATACTGTAGGAAGTAATATATGGTGCTCATTATACTGTAGGAAGTAATATATGGTGCCCATTATACTGTATGAAGTAATATATGGTGCCCATTATACTGTATGAAGTAATATATGGTGCCCATTATACTGTATGAAGTAATATATTGGGCCCATTAAACTGTAGGCAGTAATATATGGTGCCCATTATGCTGTAGGAAGTAATATATGGTGCCCCTTATGCTGTATGAAGTAATATATGGTGCCCCTTATGCTGTATGAAATAATATATTGGGCCCATTATACTGTAGGAAGTAATATATGGTGCTCATTATACTGTAGGAAGTAATATATGGTGCCCATTATACTGTATGAAGTAATATATGGTGCCCATTATACTGTATGAAGTAATATATGGTGCCCATTATACTGTATGAAGTAATATATTGGGCCCATTAAACTGTAGGCAGTAATATATGGTGCCCATTATGCTGTAGGAAGTAATATATGGTGCCCCTTATGCTGTATGAAGTAATATATGGTGCCCCTTATGCTGTATGAATTAATATATGTGCCCATTATACTGTATGAAGTAATATATGGGGCCCAGTATGCTGTATGAAGTAATATATGGGGCCCATTATACTGTATGGAGCATTATATGGGGCCCATTATACTGTACGAAGTAATATATGGGGCCCATTATACTGTATGGAGCATTATATGGGGCCCATTATACTGTACAAAGTAATATATGGGGCCCATTATACTGTATGGAGCATTATATGGGGCCCATTATACTGTGCAAAGTAAAATATGGGGCCCATTATACTGTATGGAGCATTATATGGGGCCCATTATACTGTACAAAGTAATATATGGTGCCCATTATACTGTATGAAGTAATATATGGTACCCATTATACTGTATGGAGTAATATATGGTGCCCATAATACTGTATTAAGTAATATATGGGGCCCATTATACTGTAGGCAGTAATATATGGTGCCCATTATACTGTATGCAGTAATATATGGTGCCAATTATACTGTATGAAGTAATATATGGTGCCCATTATGCTGTATGAAATAATATATTGGGCCCATTATACTGTAGGAGGTAATATATGGTGCTCATTATACTGTAGGAAGTAATATATGGTGCCCATTATACTGTATGAAGTAATATATGGTGCCCATTATACTGTATGAAGTAATATATGGTGCCCATTATACTGTATGAAGTAATATATTGGGCCCATTAAACTGTAGGCAGTAATATATGGTGCCCATTATGCTGTAGGAAGTAATATATGGTGCCCCTTATGCTGTATGAAGTAATATATGGTGCCCCTTATGCTGTATGAATTAATATATGTGCCCATTATACTGTATGAAGTAATATATGGGGCCCAGTATGCTGTATGAAGTAATATATGGGGCCCATTATACTGTATGGAGCATTATATGGGGCCCATTATACTGTACGAAGTAATATATGGGGCCCATTATACTGTATGGAGCATTATATGGGGCCCATTATACTGTACAAAGTAATATATGGGGCCCATTATACTGTATGGAGCATTATATGGGGCCCATTATACTGTGCAAAGTAAAATGTGGGGCCCATTATACTGTATGGAGCATTATATGGGGCCCATTATACTGTACAAAGTAATATATGGGGCCCATTATGCTGTATGGAGCATTATATGGGGCCCATTATACTGTACGAAGTAATATATGGGACACATAATACTGTATGGAGCATTATGTGGGGATAGGGGATGACTTTCTGTTTGTTGTGGATCTGACCGCTGGGACCCCCATGATCCTGGGAAACAGCTTTGAAGAGCACCATGTAAATGGAGCTGTGGTCAATCATACGCTCTGTGGTGCCATTCACATGTGGCTCTTCAAATAACTTCTTAAAGAGAGTGATGAGGGGACAACAAAGTATAGCAAAAATTCACTGATCGGGGTGAGGAGTGTTATAGTTTGTGGGCTGGTGGGATTTGTGTGGCAGGGCTGCTTTTTTGTCCCAGTCCGGCCCTGTGCCAGGCCTACCATTGCCATTAGTGACCCTTGTTTTGGATACTTCTGTGTTGTTCTTCTATGTGCGTGTGATGCCGCTAACATCCTTGTGTTTGGACCCTTTTTTTTTTTCTATTTATCTAAATCAAAATGTCCACTACTGTACTCAGTTTTACAGGATAGATATGAGAATTTACTTTGTGTGTGTGGGGTGTCATTTTGCTGTTTGCCTCAGGCAGCAGAGAGGCTAGGTTCACCTCTGGTCTTGATGTTTCACCTTCTGTGTCTTGCTCGGTGAGGTTCAGCCTTTCTTACCTCGGCCATGTCTCTGAGCACTGAACACCTTGTACTTCTGTGTCTTGCTCAGTGGTGGTCAGGTTCAGCCTTCCTCACCTCGGCCATGTCTCTGAGCACTGAGCACCTTATACTTCAAGGTCACAGACTTCATTATGTCGCTCTATCCCCCTTATCTCTGCCCAGGGCTCGTCTAGTGTTCCCCCCTGCTATTCTGTATCAAGTCTTTCTGCATCATCTGGCTGCCCTCACCGATAAGTTAAGCTTTGGGTGGGCCCGTCTGAGTGAGGGGCTTGGGGCGACTTCAACCTCTGCTTCTCCAGAAGTTATGCTACTGGGAGAGCAGTAAATGAGGATACTTGTAAAGTTTGAGTAGATTAAATTCTTTCATCTCTTTTTAGAACTTAAATATTTTACTGTATGCAGAAATCCTCATGAGAGATATTCAGCCCCTTCCACAATTACATTAGGTCATCAGGATATTAGTAAAAGTACCAAAAAGCAGTTCTGTCAGAAGAATCGTTCTAGAAGCAGCATAGATGTTCAATATATTTATTTTTGCATGAAAGTTGTTACTAATATGCAAAGATGAAATAAGAAAGTCTGTAGATACAGTAACTTTCTATAGAGAGGAGCAGATGTTGATGATTCCGCTCCTCGGGCCTTTGGTTGTACTTGTGCTGTTTTTGCACATCCAGGTCTGGATCACACACGATGGAGAGGAGAAGAGCAGGAATGTGTAACGTGTGATCTGTGTAGATGGAGTTTTCCTGGATTCTTACAACACCGCGATCAACCATATGGCCTTCTGTCTGGCCATGGTCAGGTAGATGAAGGACCAGCCGCTTCTTCATTCTGTCCATGACCCGGTAGTGTCTGTATATGGCCGGAATCACAATTGCCGCTGTCACTCAGGACCGGAGTGTTTATCTATGCAGCTGAGCGCTAAGGTCCAAGTGCCGGTGGCAGTGCCGGGTATAGAGACGCGAGAGTTTCTCGCAAGTGTGACCCCAGTCTATGGCCAAGTATGAGAAGGAGCAGCCGCTGCCTTCTCTTTGGCCATATCTGGTGGAGAAGGAGCAGCCGCTGCCTTCTTTTTGTCTATATCTGGTGGAGAAGGAGCAGCCGCTGCCTTCTTTTTGTCTATATCTGGTGGAGAAGGAGCAGCCGCTGCCTTCTCTGTCCACATCCAGTAGTCTTGTTCTTACCACCACAGTGTAGATGAGTCAACCAAATGGCAAGTTTGGCTGAAAGAAGTCCTTCAATTTCAGCCTTTGTTTACTTGCCATTTCAATCCAGAGGAAGGCGAAAAATAACCCCGAGGACTTGTTGTTGGAATATCCTCAGGGGAAAAAAATTCCTTCCTGACCCCAAATATGGCGATCGGAATACATCCCTGGATGTTTGGTGCTCGAATCTACGTGGCTGTTAATGTGGTGGAAGCGCTGTAGTATTTGTCACAGTCCGGTAAATTAGAAAGTCCAGGTAATTGTCTCATCCGATTAATTAAAGCTTCATTCCTCGATGTTGCTGGAATGGGGCTGATTTATATCAACCTATTACTCCTGTAAGAAAAGAAATATATTCAAAATAAAGAAATTGAAGCGACTCGACACCATCCTAAAGTCTGGGCGGAGATCACAATATCGCAGGTTGCACATTTATAAAAGGGTCCGTGGACCACAGGGGAGCTCATTTTAATAGACACCAAACTGGGGAAACAATTACAGGCCAAAAATGAAGAAAAGCGTCACTCGCCGTATAAAAATACTCCTTTATTAATGTCCTGTAGACTATATTGGCTGGACTCTGTGAACAGTCGCACCTGATACTTCTCTCTCTACTGATGATATGTCTTAAAGGATGTTATTAAGAAAGTGATTTTTAAAGGTGAGCGCTGCTTTTCTCCGATTTAAGAAGAGAAATTTACATTTCTTCGAACTGGCTCCTCACATATATACTGTATACTGGGGGATATAATGATGAGGTGTATGGTGGGTATGTGTACTACTGGGCAGAGGTAACACTATGGATGTCCCTATGTGCTATACTTACATTTTCGTAATGGAACGGTGGTTCGGCTCTGCCGGACTCCACGTCACTCCAGTTTATGGAGTGGAAGAATGGGCGCTCTCGGATGAACGATGTTATGGCATACCGAGCAGATGGAGTTATGCAGAGAAGCTGGAAGATGAGAGAGACCATTGATCGTTATATTATGTATTATTACTGATATGTTATTACACAATGTCTATGGACTGTCAGCATCATGTCCTCTATCCTTCCTTATAATCTACCATCATTCTTCTTCACCTAATCCTACTTACCCCTTCTAAGATGTCAAGGGCATCGGTGGGGATCGAGGGTGGAAAATCTGGGACATTGTCCAAAGACTCATGGTAGTCGTCCATATCGCCACTGTTATCGAACGGATGCTTCCCCACAATCATCATGTACAGGATGACGCCAAATGAAAAGGAATCTGCCAGATGATTGTAGCCTTCTCTATCCATTACCTATAGGAATATAAGATAGGAGATGAGCTGAATATACCGGGGAGGGGATTTACACACTGAGCCTATGAGGACCGGTCTGTGATGATATGTGAGCAGGATTCTCAGATTAGTACTCAATCCTACTATCGACATCAATGACTCAGGGATGTTCCTTACCTCAGGCGCGATGTAACCCTTCGTGCCATAAAGTTCTTCCAAGGCGTCATCCTTGCCCACGTTCACGGCTGATAGGCCAAAGTCACAGAGTTTTATGTGTCCAGTGCTGTCAATGAGGACGTTATGAGGCTTCAGGTCACTGCGGGGAAAAGGAGCAGACACTGATGGTGAGAATAATTCATGAAAAGAACTTCATTAGATATATAAGGTGACAACATAGATTTATGAAGATGAACTGATTACCGATGTATCACGCCGTGTTCATGGAGGAACTGGATTCCGCAAACCATTTCTGCTGCAAAGCGCCTGTGGAGAAGAAAGTAGAGGATGGATCAGTGGTTACACACACTTTAGGACCATAATGAACGGGCAGCAGATTATTATGATGCAGCCTAAGATATTTACCTTGTGGTCTCTATATCGAACTTCATTGATTCTCCCATTTGGCTAAACAGATCTCCTCCGGCCATTGCCTCCATGGCTATTTTATAATCTTGTGGTGTTTCTACAAAGCCCCGCAGAGATGTTATGAAGCGGCAGCCGGCGCCAATACTTAGGACCTTTAACTCTGTAGAGAATGTTTCCTCATCACAACGCCTCTTTCCCATGATCTTAAGGACCAGTAATTCTTTGCTGACCGGATCTGATGCCAAGACGACCTGGTGAAAAATCACAGAAGATCAGAGCAAACTCTCATCTATTCTAGGGATCTGTGTAATGGATCACTGGTGTATCCCAATTATCATTACATATGAAGATCCTGTAATGAATATTTATATCATCCTGTGTATCTGGTGAAGAATACATTGGGGAGCACGGAGTAGTATAAATTCATTCTTACCTTTCCGTAAGTTCCTTTTCCAATATCAGTGAGTATAACAAGGCTGGAAAGGTCAATAGGATTTTCAGTTTTAACCAGTTTTCTCACAGGTAAAATAGGGGATCTGGCATCACCAAGGTCTTCTGCTTTCACATCTGCTATGCCAGAGGGCATCATAACGTTTGCACCTGCTGAGATAATATAAGATTTCTTAATCTCTTTGAGAACAAATAATGGAAATACACTTTCCATTAAAGGGAATCTGTCACCCCTTTTTTTAGATATCATACAATGATATCATTCAATTGTGTGTCACATAAGGATTCTCTTAGTACTTTTGCTTCCCCCTGACCCTGCACCTTTCATGCATAAATACCTTTTTTATATCGGTTCAGATGTATGTAAACTGCTGCTGTCCGGTCCGCTGGGCGGGGCTTATTCACCTGCCCCCTCCCTGTCTGGCTCTACACAAGAAGACATGCGTAGAGCAAGACAGGGAGGGGGGGGAGAGCAGTTGAATAAGCCCCGCCCAGCGGACCGGACAGGAGCAGTTTACATACATCTGAACCGATATAAAAAAGGTATTTATGCATGAAAGGTGCAGGGTTAGGGGGAAGCAAAAGTACTAAGAGAATCCTTATGTGACACACAATTGAATGATGTCATTGTATGATATCTCAAAAAAGGGGTGACAGATTCCCTTTAAATGCGGGCTCAGGCGCTGAGCATGCATTTTACCAGGTTAACACCAGCTGTATTACATAGCTGCCACCTGCCTATAACTGCTGTGACTGGAGAACACTCCGATTGCTTCAGTTTAACTATTTCAATGCTGACAGTGCTACTTAAATTAAGTGAATGCCGATTTGTGTGCACCAGCACCCATTAGTCCCCTCAGGACTCAACTGCAAGGGGTTTATTGGTTGTAATGTCTATATGGGCCTTATCTTTTACTTTCGTCCTATTGTTAAGACCTGCCTGGCTTAATTTCATATGAGAACGTCACTAAAGCTTTATACAGCGATACAGTCCCTTTACAAGAGATCAGAAAATCTCATGGTCAAATCTTCTAAAGAGACTAAAAAATGACATAAAAAAAATTTAAAAAAATAAATTCAATAATTTAATTTGAATTACTTAACCTTACCAATTAATAATAATAATAATAATAATAATAATAATAATAATAATAATAATAATAATAAAAAATAAGCATATCTAGGATCACTTCATTAGTAAAAGTCCGCTATGCAAAAATATAAAAATAATTATCCCAAACAGTAAATACTGAAATGAGAAAAAAATGGAACTACCAAAATTGCGTTTTTTTCAAAATCATTCATTTACAATGTCTCAGAATATGGCGACAAACCAATTTTTTTTTCTTATTAAATTTCTAATTTTCTTCCACCATTTTAGTAAAAAGAAAACTTATGCATATTGGGCATTACCAGAATTGTATCAGACATGGAGAATTATTTTTTGAGGTCATTTTTATCACACAATTAACACAATAAAAAAAAAAGTTGGAATCCCTTTTTTCTACACAATTTTACCAAACTCCTTTTTTCCTTTTTAAAAAAAAAAAACATTGACAAAATAAATGCGGTCGTTTGAAGCTACAGCTCGGCCCACTGATAAAAAACAAGCTCACATACGGCTGTATTAGAAGACAAATGAAGAAAAAAAACTTATGGCTTTTCGAAAAAAGGAGGAAAAAAAACTACCCAATCAACTAGGGGTTAATAAATATAGCTCCAGATATCATATATTACAATTTTAGACAGAACTCTATACATCAGCAGGAAATGTCGAATATTTGGTGTTTCGTTTATCAAAACTGTCTAATTGCATAAATGTCCCTGTTGCCCGTAGCAACAATTCACAGCACAGATTCCGGTTCTTAACATTCTATGGAACACTGAAATGTGACTGGCTGCTACGGGCAGCAAGGACAGTTCTTCCACAAGTCAGCATTGATAATTGAGGTCTGCACATAATTTTAGGAGTATAATCCCCCTCGCCCCTAGTCTTATCCTACTGAGCTGTTTCCATCTTACCTGTTTCATCTTCATCCATTGCTCCTTCTGGTGAAGAAACGCTGACGGTTTTGGCTGATGACTGGGATCTCCATAGTGCACCATTCCCATTAATAATGGGCGTAGCATAGGTCAGATGTCTCCTGCATTGGATAACCCAGTCTCTGCTGTTCCGAATTCTCTTCTTGGCTGCCGCTCTTTTCAGGTCCAGGATGTCCTTTCTTTTAGATCTGGATGAGACCAGTCTTGGAGTTTCTTGGAGAACCTTGTCCAGCTTTATATCTGCGCCGATGTTTCTCCACTTATTTAGGATGGCTTCTTTATTCCTCATCCTTATTGCAGGGGCCAAATCTCCAATTTTTTTCAAGGAGATAAGTATGGCCCTCTGAAGCTCAGCGGAGGCTGCAGAGTGGGACTCCATGAGGTTCTCCATGATCCTTCTCTCTGTAAGGATCTCATGTCTTTTGGACTTTCTCATTTTCTCTAGATTTTGTCGTTTGGACGCCATTCCAGAGGCGTCAGTGTCCATCTTCGGTAGAATAATGTCTTTTTGCCCTAAAGCGAATAATAATACCTGCTCTTCATTTAATCCTCTCCTCTCTCTCAGTACCCGATCTCGCTGGGCTTGTCTTCTCTCTTTATACATTTTGGAATCAATTTTTGCTTCGTGCGTCACGAAAAACAAAAGTAACTCCCTCACCCTTGGAAGTCTGTGAGGCAGTGATTTCCTACGGGCTGTAACACTGGAATGTAGAATGTGATGATGTCATCACATCATTGTGACATAGATAATACTGTGATGTCACAATGAGAATCATATAGATAGACAGATGCATAGATGGATATGAACTTTAAAGGATATATATATATATATATAAATATATATATATAATATATAATACTCCATACAGTATAATGATCCCCATATATTGCTCCATACAGTATAATAAGCCCCATATAATGCTCCATACAGAATAATGAGCCCCATATATTGCTCCATACAAAATAATAAGCCTCATATATTGCTCCATACAGTATAATGAGACCCTTTATTGCTCCATATAGAATAAGGAGTCCCAAATGCTTCTTGCAGAATAATGAGCCCCATATATTGCTCCGTACAGAATAATGAGCCTCATATATTGTTCCATACAGCATTATGGGTGTCACATAGTGCTCCATACAGAATAATGAGCACAATATATTGTTCCATACTGTATTATGTGCACCACATAATGCTCCATACAGAATAATGAGCCCCATATATTGCTCCACACAGTATAAGCCACATATATGGCTCCATATGGTATTATGTGCCGAAAATAATGCTCAATACAGTATTATGGACACCATATAGTGGTCCATACAGAATAATGAGCCCCATATATTGCTCCTTACTGCACAATGAGCCCTATATATTGTTCCATACAGAACAAATAGCCCCATATAATGCTCCATAGTGAATAATGAGCCTCATATAAAAATATATATATATATATTTCAATTGACCTCATCCCTGGGGCCGTTCCTACAAGGGGCAGAATCTATCTGCTCTCTCCTGCACAGACTCAAGCCATGTCGGAGTACGTTCGATTTAATCTGGCTAAAGGCTTTATTCAGAAATCCTATTTTCCTGCTGTTGCGGGATTCTTCTTTGTAAAGAAGAAGGATGGCTCTCTTCATCCATGTGTAGACTACAGAGGCCTGAACAACATTACGGTCAAGAACAAATATCCTCTGCTGCTTATCCCGGAGCTTTTTGACCTTCTGTGAGGAGCGAGACTATTCACCAAACTTGACCTTCACGGAGCCTATAATCTGGTTTGTATTCTCGCTGGAGATGAGTGGAAGACCGCATTCATCATGTGTGACGGCCATTATGAGTATTTAGTTATGCTGTTCGGCCTCTGCAATGCCCCTGAATTCGTTAATTACATCTTTCGGGATCTTATTTACTCCTGTGTCGTGGTTAGCGAGACGACATCCTCATTTTTTCTCCAGACCTATCCTCTCACTGACGAGACTTTCGTCGAGTTTTGCATCGTTTAAGAGAAAATCATCTTTTCGCTACGTTGGAAACGTGTGTCATGAACAGACCTCTTTGCCTTTTTTGGGATATATCGTCTCAGATTCTGGCTTGAAGACGGGTTCCGAGAAAGTATCTGAAGTTCTCAAATGGCCACGTCCCCTCGGGGTGAAGGCTATCCAGTGATTACTTGGCTTTGCCAACTAATACAGGCAGTTTATCCCTCATTTTTCTTCTTTGACTAGGCCAATCTCCTCCCTTGTTCGCAAAGGAGCTAACCCCAGTCTCTGGTCCACTGAGGCTGAAAAAGCCTTACAGACTCGGAAACAAGAATTCGCTACTGCCTCCGTGCTCCACCGGAATGACGCCAGTAAGCCATTCATCCTCTCAGTAGACGCTTCTTCTATTGGAGCAGGAGCAATGCTCTTGCAGAGGTCCACTTCCGGGCAGTAAGTCACCTGTGGGTTCTTCTCTAAAGCGTTTTCGTCATCAGAACGCAATTACTCCATTGTAGACAAAGAACTTCTGGCCATAAAGTTGGCTTTGGAGGAGTGGCGTTATCTTCTTGAGGGTGCCGTTCATCCTTTCGTTATATTCACCGACCACAAGAATTTGGCCTAAGTACAGTCTGAGAAAACAGCAGAAATGTTTACCTGTCCAGGCCTCCAGACAAATGCACTATCAGGATGCAGTGGACCCATATAATTAAGATGGCAACACAGGTGCAAGAATACCGATGAAACAACCGCTCACAGCCTACCAATACATGGAGGGGGCGGTTGCCTGGTATGTTAATGCACAATAAAAAACTTGTATGCAGCGCTGTTCACACTATGGCCATGCACATCATCCAGGCCAGCCTAGTAGTGACACCCTTCTATTAGCTCAGGCGGGCTGCCCAGCGCTATCAAAATGCATGCCATGTGAACAGCAGAGGGTTCACTGCACGGTGCAAGCCACTCATAAGCATCAAGAATCAAAAGGCTAGACTGGACTTTGCTAAAAAAAATCTAAAAAAGCCAGCACAGTTCTGGAAGAACATTCTTTGGACAGATGAAACCAAAATCAACCTCTACCAGAATGATGGAAAGAGAAAAGTATGGCGAAGGCGTGGTACAGCTCATGATACAAAGCATAACACATCATCTGTAAAACACGGTGGAGGCAGTGTGATGGCTTAGACATGCATGGCTGCCAGTGGCACTGGGTCACAAGTGTTTATTGATGATGTGACATAGGACAGAAGCAGCCGAATGAATTCTGAGGTATTCAGAGCCATACTGTGTGCTCAGATCCAGCCAAATGCAGCCAAACTGATCGTCGTTTCATACTACAGATGGACAATGACCCAAAACATAAAGCCAAAGCAACCCAGGAGTTTATTAAAGCAAAGAAGTGGAATATTCTTGAATGGCCAAGTCAGTCACCTGATCTCAACCCAATTGAGCATGCATTTCACTTGTTAAAGACTAAACTTCAGACAGAAAGGCCCACAAACAAACAGCAGCTGAAAACCACCGCAGTGAAGGCCTGGCAGAGCATCAAAAAGGAGGAAACAGCGTCTGGTGATGTCCATGAGTTCAAGACATTAGGCAGTCATTGCCAACAAAGGGTTTTCAACCAATTACTAGAAATGAACATTTTATTTACAATTATTTAATCTGTCCAATTACTTTTGGTCCCTTTAAAAACAGGGTGGCACATGTTAAGGAGCTGAAACTCCTAAACCCTTCATCCAATTTTAATGTGGATACCCTCAAATGAAAGCTGAAAGTCTGAACTTCAACGGCATCTGAATGGTTTTGTTTACAATTCATTGTGGTAATGTCTAGAACCAAAATTAGAAAAATGTTGTCTCTGTCCAAATATATATGGACCTATCTGTACAAATTAAGGTTACCTGCCTCACTGCGAATCCCAATTCCTTCCATGTGTCGCTCCTCAAACTTGTGGTACTAAGTCGTTTTCATTCATCTCCCTGTAGCACCCCTTGATCAAGTAGCTTTGACGATGTCTTTGACGTAAAGGATATATTAGCTATGAAGAAGGTTAAGGGAAGGACCTTTTTCCTGATTGATTGGAGGGGTTTCAGTCCTGAGGAAAGATCGTGGGAAACCCAAGAGAACATCAATGCTCCTCGTATTTTGAGATTTCTTTCCAGCCTTAAAAAGGAAGGGACTAAGGGTGGGTACTCTCATGCCTGCGGTTGCTCACCTGAGCTCCTCTGCTTCTTAACGTGATGCAGGCTTTGTCCCGCGCCATCCCTCACCAGTGTTCTCAGGGTCCCGGAGGTTCGCGCATGTGCCCTCACGCTCCTTCTGCCGCTAGTGATGCTGGGAGGTCGTGACCCGGTGGCTCCGCCCTGTCTTGCCGGCGCCCACCGGGTATTTCAGTGCCGCTTCTGATCAGGTAAGGCGCCTGATTATCTGTGTGGCTAGCGCCTGCGTTCCTGCACCAGGCATCTTCGTTTGTCTTCAGGCTCTGTAGCCTGCGGCGTGCCTCGCATGCTCTAGCTATTCCTTACCTCTGCCCGTGTGTCTTCCTGTGTACCTCCTGCTATTCCCTACCTCTTGCTCGTGTGTCTTCCGTGTGTGTCTCACTCTGTTCTTTTCTCTGTCTCTTGCAGTGACAAGTCCTCGCTGGCTCCCCGGTCCCTCTGATCCTGCTCCATCGCCACAGATCCTATTTCTGTGCTCCACCCCTCGGATCCCGGCATCCATCATCCCCCTCTTTGTTCCTCTTCGCTAGTCTCCTGTATTTTCTTTGAGTTGCCCCTTTGGTACCAGCTGTTGTGGCTCTAACTCCCTTGGGCCTGCTCCTGACACTCCCTGTATAGGGGTGGTTCCATTTGATCCGCTCACCATCGGGAGCTCTGGTATCATGACCCAGAGGGTCCACTCTAGGGTTCGCCTTGAGATCATGACACAGCATGATGTTCCTGTGAGTACAGATGCACATATTATTCAGAAATTTAAGCTCCATGGGAGTGTAGCCAACCTCCCTGGACGTGGCCGCAGGAGGAAAATTGATGATAAATCAAAGAGACGGATAATACGAATGGTAACAAAAGAGCCCAGAAAAACTTCTAAACAGATTAGAAGTGAACTTCAAGCTCAAGAAACATCAGTGTCAGATCGCACCATCCATTGTTGTATGAGCCAAAGTGGACTTTACGGGAGACGACCAAGGAGGACACAATTGTTGAAAAAAAAATACAAATCAAGTCCCTAAATATAAAGATAAATTGAGGTCCTTTTTGCGTAAAAATGTTACGATTGGTGTGTTAACTAACAAAGGAGAGAAATTATTTCCATTGCATCCTTGTATCCCTCACTGGTCCAGCATTCCGAAAATTCATAAATCTCTCTTTCAACCCCCAGGACACCCTATTGTGTCCAGAAAAAATTCAATCACTGAACCTTTGTCACAGTATTTAGACTGGTGTCTCAAACCGCTTCTGTCACAAATCCCTTCCTTTGTGAAGGACTCTGTTGATTTTCTATTAGCATTGCAAGCAATTGAATGGCAACCTAGTTTTGCTTTAACTTCTATTGACGTAGAAAATTTGTACACCAGATTACCACACAAACAAAGCATTATCCCCGTCCCCATGAACCAGATGGAATATATTACTAATATTACCCTGGATGGAGGAAAGGAATATTTTCTGCAAGACCAGTATTTCTAATAATAACTGTGGCCTGCTGGGTTCAGTAACGGAGTCAGCAACTTTCTGCTCCATTACAACTCTTAACAGTATGGGTGTCTTGAGAACACCAATTCTGTTAACAACTTAGCAGACAAGGCAGCCCATGACCAGACAGGCCCTTCTGATATTTGCCAGATGGCCAGTCTGGCCCTGTGTTTCACCTCACTTTGGAAATTGAAATCAATGAACAGATTGGTTAGATGTGTTGGGCAGCTATGTGTATTTTTCCTGACCTTCCCATAGGTGCCGGGAGTCATATTGATGACTTACGCAAAGTTTAGTACTCAGGCAGCATGGTGGCCCAGTGGTTAGCACTGCTGCAATCAAATTCTGGTGTCGTGGGTTCAACTCTGACTGAGGACAATGTGTTTCCTCCTCTCAGGTGTATTTTAGAAATTGTAATCAGTAACTGCAAATGTGACCTGCTCTAGTTTTTCTGACCTTCCCATAGGTGCTGAGAGTCATATAGATGACTTACCCAGAGGTTAGCACTCGGGCAGCATGATGGTGCAGTGGTTAACACTGATGCTGGCTTCCTGGGTTCAACTCTGACTGAGGACAATGAGATTCCTCCTCTCAGGTGAATTTTAGAAATTGTAGTCAGTGATCGTAATGGTACCTGCTCTAGTTTTTTCTAACCTTCCCACAAATGCTGAGAGTCCTATTGATGATCTGGCCAGTAATAAACTCTCAGGCAGCACAGTGGCTCAGTGGTAACATCCATTGCCATCCTACACTTGGGTCCTTAGTTCAACTCTGACTGAGGTCAATGAGATTCCTCATCTCAGAAAATGAAATCCGTGACCACAAGGGAACCTGCTTTTCCTTTTCATGACCTGTTGGTGGATACTGATAGGCGTATTGATGACCAAGCCTTCAGGTAATTCTATGGTGGCTCAGTGGTTAGCTAGATAACCTTTCAACGCTTGGATCCTTACTTCAATTCTGGCTAAGGTTCGAGTAATTCTACCCCTCAGTCGTACTTTAGAAATTGCAAATGGACCTCCTCTAGTTTTTCTTGACCTGTCGGTGGGCAATAATATACATATTGATGTCCTAGCCATTAAGTAGTTATCAGGCAGCATGTTGGCTCAGTGGTTAGCTTGGTTACCTTTCAGTGCTTGGTCCTTAGTTCAATTATGACTGAGGTCTGAGTAATTCTACCTCTCAGTTGCTGTTTAGAAATTGCAAATTGACCTACTCTACCTTTTCTTGATCTTCCCATAGGTGCTGGTAGTAATTTCAATGAGTTTGGCAACAAACATCTTCCACGCAGCAAGGTGGCTCAGTTCAAATCACTGGTGCTTTGAAGCATGGTGGTCCAGGGTTCAAATCCCAAGCTTGTGTCCTTAGTTCAGTTCTGACCAAGGTCTGAGTTATTCAGCCTCTCAGTTGTACTTTAGATGTTGCAAATGGACCTGCTCTAGTTTTTCTTGATCTACCCATAGGTGCTGGTAGTAATATCAATGACTTTGCCAAAATGAAGCTTCTGAGCAGCACAGTAGCTCAGTGAAAAGCACTGGTGCTTTGCATTTGGGAGTCCAGGGTTTGAGTCCCACCATGGACAACATCTGCAAGGAGTTTGTATGTTCTCCCTGTGCTTAGGTGGTCTCCCACCCATGCTCCTAAGACATACAGGTAGGGGCCAGTGATGGTGTTACCTGTGCAGCATCCAGGAGGGCTGCTTGCCCCTTCATTGGGCGAGTAGCCCCAGTCCTTATTGGATGAATGTTCAGAAACATGTAGCAAGAAATTGACTTGCTATATACAGCTCAGGTGCACCTGAGCTGTTAACACCTTTTTTTTTTTTTAAATCTAATATATTTTAAAAGGTGTGAACAGCTCAGGTGCACCTGAGCTGTATATAGCAAGCCAATTTCTTGCTACATGTTTCTGGACATTAATCCAATAAGGACTGGGGCTACTCGCCCAATGAAGGGGCAAGCAGCCCTCCTGGATGCTGCACAGGTAACACCATCACTGGCCCCTACCTGTATGTCTTTGGAGCATGGGTGACAGACCACCTAAGCACAGGGAGAACATACAAACTCCTTGCAGATGTTGTCCATGGTGGGACTCAAACCCTGGACTCTCAACTGCAAAGCACCAGTGCTTTTCACTGAGCTACTGTGCTGCTCAGAAGCTCCTTTTTGGCAAAGTCATTGATATTACTACCAGCACCTATGGGTAGATAAAGAAAAACTAGAGCAGGTCCATTTGCAACATCTAAAGTACAACTGAGAGGCTGAATAACTCAGACCTTGGTCAGAATTGAACTAAGGACACAAGCTTGGGATTTGAACCCTGGACCACCATGCTTCAAAGGACCAGTGCTTTGAACTGAGCCACCTTGCTGCTTGGAAGATGTTTGTTGCCAAACTCATTGAAATTACTACCAGCACCTATGGGAAGATCAAGAAAAGGTAGAGTAGGTCAATTTGCAATTTCTAAAGTACAACTGAGAGGCAGAATAACACAGACCTCAGTCAGAATCAAACTAAGGATTCAAGCATTGAAATGTAAGCAAGCTAACCACTGAGCTACCGTGCTGCCTCAGGATTACTTAATGGCTAAGTCATCAATATGACCATCAGTGCCCACTGACAGGTCACGAAAAACTAAAGCAGGCTCAGTTGCAATTTCTAAAGTACAACTGAGCTTAAAATTGAACTAAGGACCCAAGCATTGAAAGGTAAGGGCGCTAACCACTGAGCCACCATAGAATTACCTGATGGTTATGTCATCAATATGCCTATCAGTGCCCACCGACAGGTCATGAAAAGAAAGAGCAGGTTCCCTCGTGGTCACTGATTTCATTTTCTGAGATGTGTCTGAGAGGAGGAATCACATTGTTCTTGGTCAGAGCTGAACCAATGAAAACAGCAACAAGAAAAAGAAAGCCTCAGTGTTACCATGCCGACCAGGGGAATGAGTTGTGTATGGGCATTACTGGGGGTAACTCCAGCTGGTAAGTCCCCGGGCCGAGAATGGCCGACACCCGATAACTCCAGACCCCTGCAGCACACTTCCACCAGATGTTTTTGGTGGACACCCATATATACTCGTTCACACACAGGTCCGGACCTGAACGTTTATTGCCATGCACACGTTTGCCACAAGACGGTGAACTCTTCCAGGAACTGACAACAGAGGCGTCCCCCTGTGTCACCACACACACCCACAATTCACAGAGGGAACCACCACCCTCCTCTGACCTCTCCTACGAGGACTCCGCCTCTCAGGGTTGGCTAATGGCGAGGGTTAAGACTTGCCCCTACTCCCTGGCAGCACCACAGCTTCCCCTACTGGAGGAGAAGGGGACGGTTGTAGAAAGACGGCAGAGACAGTAGCCCCCAGGCAGCAGCCCTCACACGACTGATCCCAGCTGACTACTTCCCTAGACCGCCAATCTATGACCGGGTTGTGTTTTTCCAACCAAGGGAGGCCTAAAACGATAGGTGATGGCATTCCCCCCAAGACGTAGCATGATAGGGACTCTACATGATGAGTCCCTATACGCAGATGTATATTTTCCACGACTTGGGTCAACCTCCCCTGGCTCAGTGGGACAGAGTCAATGGCCTGGACGCTTATGGGTTTGGCCAGCATCCTACACCTCAGGCCATGGGTCTGGACAAAGTGAGTGTCCACCAGATTGACTCCCGCTCCACTGTCCACAAACACCAGTATGCCCTCAGGTACCCCACCAACCTCCACTTCTGCTGCCATAGTACACTGAGAGGGCAAAATGGAGGAAATATACACTCCCTGGTCGCCTCCCTCCACACGACCAGGGGGACATGGCTTCTTGGGTGGTGCAGAAGTTTTGGCACGAGCCGGGCAGACCCTGATAAAATGACCAGTCTGCCCACAGCTAAAATATGCCCCCAAACCACGACAAACCGCAGGCAACACCATTGGGGAACCAACTCCTCCCACCTGCCTGGGCTTGTCCAACTGCACCAGTGAGTCCTCCTCCCTAGCAAGGACTTCAGGGGGCATATTCGCCAAAGCCGTAAAAAACTCATCCACCGTCCACAGAGATGGTGAATTGGCCGGCAGGGAGAAGGCCCAGGATTGGAGATCACCATTAAGGAGGGATATGATGAATCCCACCCGCTGTTCCTCACTCCCTAATGAACGAGGGCGGAGCCTGAAGTGTAGCTTGCAGGCTTCCTGAAAAACCAAAATATTATCTCTCCCTCCAGAAAACCTGTCTGGGAGAGATAACCTGGGTTCTGGTTGAGCCTGCAACTGAGCTGAGGCCCTGAACCCTACCAACTGCTGCAGCTGCTGCTCCATCACACCACACAGCATCCCACGCTCCTCAGTGAGGGTCTGCAGCAATTGGAGAAAGGTCTGTATTTGGGCCATGGCTCACCTGAAAAAAAAATGGGCAGTTGGTAATAATGTCACGATGTGACTTGGCCCTGTGTGATGCGACCCGACGATCGGTCTGTCACCAAACAAGACAAAACAAGGGGACACAATTACAACGGTGGGCCCTTCAATAGGGAACGGGGAAGTGGACACCTCCTGTACTCTCCAAAGGAAGAGCCCTGCACTCTCCTCACGTTCCCTATACAGGTTCTTTCAACCTGTCGCCGACCGGGATACCTAGGTCCCTCACTTACCCTGCACCTATCCCTCCATAGGGAATTGGTAGGTGCAGAAACTGGTCCCACCGCTGCACTAATACAACACAAGGGAAAATAACGGACAGGGAAAAACAAACAACTTAGCTTTCTCTGCTGCCAATGCTCCGAGGCAGCAGAGTAAGGCACCCGAACTCCGCTTTCAGCAGAAACACCACTGCTCCAGATAGGCTGCAAAAAGCACTGCTCCAGATAGCTCCTCTCTTCTCAACAGTTGGTTTGCAAAGGACCTGCTACCAACAGAGAGCTGCAGCACCAGGTGACCTTATAAAGGTAGGTGGGAGGGGCACCCACCTGCATAGATAATTAATACAATGCAGTAACACAGCGGCCACTGGGGGAAAAACCCACCAGCAGACTAACTAAAGTTGTAGTACAACAGCGGCCACTGGGGGAAAAGCCCACCAGCAGACTCACTAAACTTGTAATAACACCAGCCGCCACCGGGGGCAAAAACCAATATTAACCCCCCGAGGGCCAGAAAGGAAAAAGGTTTATATAAGAGAGTCCAGACTCTGACACAGATCCAAAAATGGATCGTGACAACAGCACTTTACAGACATCACTGCACCCATCAGGGGAGATATCTCCTACAGGTCTGTCTTCAGAACATGGGAGGAAACCCACACAGTCACACAAAATCAGGGCTGTGGAGTTGGTATGTCAAACCTCCGACTCCTCAATTTCCATGACCCTGACTCCCCATACATGGCTCATGTTTAAGTGATAAATTTACTGTAGTAAAATGGTGACTTCAGGCTTTTAATCATTATTATGATACAATAATCAAGCCATTTAGATAGAACATATAATATATTTATTGGAATACAACTTTAGAACAAAAAACTTTTTCATATTTATATACTATGCAGTAAGTGGAAAAAAAAACAGTTTTAAAAAAAAACTACTGAGTAACATTTGTGCAGTCTATGAATTTGTTGTGAGAAATAGTATCGCCTCCATCAGATTTTCCTTCATAGATGACCTCAAATCTGACCTCATTATTTTAAGGCTAGAGAACAACCTCTCTACACTAACTTGAGTTGGTGGCAAAGCCGTAACCACATGGGCAACATCTCTACTAATTTCAGGGTCTAAAGGAATTGCCTCGTGCACAGTCAGTTTTGATGAATGATTTAACTCTTCTACTTCTTTGAGAGAAAGTGACAAATGTTGCTGAAATATGGTCAGTCTGTTTTCTATGGGAGTGGAATCTTTTTCCCTGCAGCAACGCTTTGCCTGCTCCATGTCGTCCAAATACTTGTCGAAATCAAACTCCTCATCTGATGAGGATGAAGAAAAGCAAGCAGCAGCACTGGCAGGACCCGAGGCCTCTTGCTTTTGGCCATCCTATAGCCCACTCATCCTAACTGCTACCTCAGTCAGAGCTTCTTTTCCTTTAGTAAGCTGTTGATCATCCAGCAATATACGATGACTCGGGTCCACATAAACAGCTGTCGGAAGAATTGTATTTTCTAATATCAGTGTCTCTCTCTGTTTCATTGAAGCAGCAATGCCATCTGCGATTAAACCTCCTCTTTGGGACAGGCAAAACAACAAGTTCTTCCACTCCTTTATAAAAATGCCAAGAGTTAAATCCTCAGCTATTAACTTTTTAGTCACTGTAAATGGATGATGAAGCATTTCCTTCAATTCAGCCACCTGTGTCCATTGACCTTCATGTAGTGTTACCTGCGGGTTGGCCATATCTACAAGGAAAGGTTTCAGCTCAAGCAATCGCTCAATCATTAATAGGTGCTGCCCCACCGAGTGGTTTGATCCACAATTGCCCCTTTCCAGCGCGTCTCTTCAAGATGGAATCAATTTTAGGGGTTCTGGCAGCAATAGCCAATTTCCTCACTTTGCTAATCAGAGTTCCAGCATGTCCCTCTTGCAGACTATCTCTCATTGCCAGCTGCAGCGTGTGCACAACACAGTGCATGTGATGAATAGGGAAGAGGTGTGAAGCAGCTTCAACAAGATCATCTCCCTCAGTCGTGTTCATGCCCAGCGGTGCCAAGAGAAGCAAAGAGAAACTGGTATAACTGTATGTGGGAGAAAGAGGGACGAAACGGGCCCTAAGAGACGACATTCAGGTCCTCTACAGCCGCACTGTGCTCCGTAACACAGATGGCTGATAGATGATGTAAATGGGTGATGGAAGCATTATGGATAGATAGGATTGAAGCAGAGATTATATTAGAAAGCTACAGAACTTTTGATATCACAATAATTATATAATTAAATGGGTATTCCTTCCCAGTTTACCATTTTTGCCATATTTATGTCAAGCAATCCAGTCCTGAAATGTATATGTATGATGCCATATACAAAGCGCTTTGCCCTGCGGCCACCTGTCACGATATGTAGCGACCCCACAGGGGGTAGCTCGGTGGACGGCACAACACGCACAACGGGATGGAAATGGGGCGAGGAAGGGCCTACTGATAGGGAAATGAGGGATGGACACCTCCTGCTCATACCTGAGACTGACCCTGCACTCCCCTAACGCCCTAAGTGGGTCCTTCCCCCCATCGCCGTCAGGAACCTCGGCCCTCGCTGTCACCTAGCACTGCCCTGGCTAGTGAACTGACCGGCAAGGGCTCTAGCCTCATCACTGCAGATGGAATGACACAGGAAACAGTGACAAACACGAGACAGATGAGGACAAAAACACCAAACTTAGCTTAATAGCCTTCTCTGCTGCAGAGCACCGCACAGCAGAAGAAAGTCACCCAGACCATGAAACCAGCTGAAACACCAGGGCAGCCAGAGAGCTCCTTCCTCCAGGCTTGGTCAATATAGAATGCTCTATCACTGACAGTCAGCTGATGCATCAGGTGAATAAAGGACGGTGGGAGAGGTCACCACCCACATCAGCTGACCTAACCACTCTGCAGTTGCAGCAGGGTTCCAGCAAGGGATACTGACATTAACCCCTGCTGGTCCTGAAAGGAAAAAAGCTCCATTTAAATCAAAGAGAACCAGAGATGCCACGAATCCAGAAATGGATCATGACACCGCCTTATCCTCGCACTGGGTCAGTGGACGGTTCACCACCGTGTCCTGCCAGTCCCATATCTTTATTCTGCAGTGCAGGTTTTGCATGTGAGCTGCGGTTATACAGGGTGGGCCATGTATATGGATACACCTAAATACAATGGGAATGGTTGGTGATATCAACTTCCTGTTTGTGGCACATTTGTATATGGGAGGGGAAAACTTTTTTAGATGGGTGGTGACCATGGCGGCTATTTTGGATCCAACTTTTATTTTTGTAATTTGAAGAGGATCATGTGACATCAAGCTTATTGAGAATTTCACAAGAAAAACAGTGGTGTGCTTGGTTTTAACATAACTTTATTCTTTCTTGAGTTATTTACAAGTTTCTCTTTGTTTACAGCCATTGACGTGTCACAGAGGTAACACGTGAGGAGCAGATAGAAATTGTGTTGATGTCTGGTGAATGCAGTACCCGGGTTATTGCAGCAGGTTTCAATGCAAGACACCCTATGAGACCACCCATCTCCAATGCTACAGTTAGCAAACTGCTTGCCAAATTTTGTGAAACAGGTTCAGTGTTGGATTCGCCAAAATGTGGACGCAAGAAAACACTCACTAATGAAGAAACATCAGTGGCTGTCCTAGCTTCATTCAGCAAGAGCCCACAGCGTAGCACTCGCCGCATGTCACTGGAGAGGGTCATCAGTCGAACATCCCTTCGGCGGATATTAGCTACTCACAAATGGCACCCTTACAAAATCCAGCTGCTGCAGCATCTCAACGTGGATGACCCAGATTGGCGCGCTGAATTTGCAGAATGGGCAAAGCAAAAATTGGAACAGGACCCTCAGTTTACACAGAACATTATATTCAGTGATGAGGCAAACTTTTTTGTGAATGGTGAAGTTAACAAACAAAACCACCGCTATTGGTCTGACACTAACCCACAGTGGATAGATCGCTCCAAGACTGTTGGAACACAAAACTTGATGGTATAGTGGGGTTTATGGGGTACAAAGATAGTGGGGCCATTCTTCATCAATGGAAACCTCAATGCCGCTGGATATCTGAAATTGCTCCATGATGGTGTGTTGCCCACTTTATGTACTGAACATGGCACGCTCCCTGAGTGTTTCCAGCAAGATGGTGCACCACCACATTATGGGTGTCAGGTCGGAGAAATATGACATGAATAGTTTCCTGGAAAGTGGATTGGTCATCATGGGCCAGTTGATTGGCCACCAAGGTCTCCCGATCTGACCCCCTGAGACTTTTATCTTTGGGGTCATCTGAAGGCAATTGTCTATGCTGTGGAGATAGGAGATGTGCAGCATCTGAAACAACAGATACTGGAAGCCTGTGCTAGCATTTCTTCTGCGGTGTTGCCATCAGTGTGTCAAGAGTTGGAGAAGAGGGTTGCATTGACAATCCAACACAATGGGCAGCACTTTGAACTCATTTTGTAAGTGGTCATAAACCTGTAAATAACTCATGAAAGAATAAAGTTACGTTAAAACCAAGCACACCATTGTTTTTCTCGTGAAATTCTCAATAACTTTGAAGTGTCACATGACCCTCTTCCCATTGGAAAAAATAAAGTTGGATCCAAAATGGCCAACTTCAAAATGGCCGCCACGGTCACCACCCATCTTGAAAAGTTTCTCCCTCCCATATATAAATGTGCCACAAACAGGAAGTTGATATCACCAACCATTCCCGTTTTATTTAGGTGTATCCATATAAATGGCCCACCCTGTATACTACATATTGTTATAGTAGATAATCTTCTGGACTGTAGGACAGTATAGATCTCGACCTCGTATAAATATCACACCTCAAAAAAAAATTGTCTACATTTAGATTGTTGATAATTGTGTCATTGTGCAAAGAGGAGATGATCACATCATCTGTATGACCGGCTCCAGGATGCGCATAAACTACAGAGAAGAAAAATCAGAAGATTCACCACCATGCTTAAACCAGTATGGGGAGATATAAACAACGAGATACAATGTAGCTTCATTCTTCACTCAGGGTTATTGTCACTAATGGATGATGAGAACTAGGTGAACATCCAGTCAGAAAGAGAACCTCAAGTTTTAGTGTCACTATCATATATCCCAAGAATCAGTGAGTAATTATTCTGTTCCGTAATTGTCAGCATCATTACTCCCAATTCAAGGTATCAGTGTCATTACCCTGTACCCAAAGTGTTAATGTCATTATGCTTTAACCCATGTGTCAGTGTCATTATGTACTGTTTGGAGGAGGGAAAATGAAGCACACACTGAAAGGAACACCCTGCCTACAGTGAAGCATAGTTGGAGCTTATTGATTCCTACAGTGATGCATGGTGGTGGCTTGGTGATGCTTATAGTATAGCACAGTGTCAGTTGCCAGGTAATACAGTGGCTGTTGCCAGCTAGTACAGTGGCTCAGTGATTAGCACTGAAATGATTGGTTCAACCTTGACCAACAATAATGAGATTCCACCTCTCAGGTACACTTTAGAAATTAAAATGAATTAACTGATTTGATGCCTTGGGCATCTAGCTTTCTCTTTTATGATCTTGCCATTGCTGCTGGTATTCATATTGATAACCTATCTATAAATAATCTCCTGGGCAGCATGGTGGCTCAGTGGTTTTGCTATGTTGTTGAAGTCATGGGGTCATCTCGGACAGAGCACGCTGAGATTCCACCTCTCAGGCACACTTTAAAAATTGAAGTGAGTGGGAACTAGTTTCTCTTTTCACAACCTTCCCATAGGTGTTGGAAGTCATTTTCATGACTTAGCCAGTGAACAGCTCTTGGACAGCATGGAGGGTGGGTGGGTATGTTGGCCGTGGATTAATCTGTGTACAGTCCTGCTGTTCAACAGTGAAGATATATTTATTCATGAACAAAGATAACACAGCTTACAACTGGTATTTCTTACAGCTCGGGATCTTAGCATCTCGTCTGCCAGCTTGTAAAGTGACAGCAGAATGTGCTCCAGCTACACACAGTGTGAACAGTGAGCGGGAACGTCCTGGGGCTCTTCTTTTTTTTTTTTAGACAATGGATTATTGACAATATAACACTATTGTTGGAGACAGAGACTCCTGCCCCAATAAACAGTAGTACACAGTAGTTGTAATATATGCAATAATAACCATTATTCCGACAGGTTAGCATTGTAGGTTTCCATTGCTCGGGTTACTGGATCAGATCTAACCAAGGACAGTCATTTTCCAGTGGCAAGGCCCTACAGAACAACATTGGTCCAAGTGTGATCCGATGTTTTGACGGGTAACACCGGGACCAAAATTACGGTCGTCTACATGCGCCCTTACGGTGAGGACTAAACAGCAGCCAAGTTTTTCAATTTTCTTTTCCTTTTGTTCTAGGTTCTTTACAAAGGGAAGACTGGTGGATTTGTATAGGAATATACATTACCTTTTTCTGCAAATGAAGAGGCACCTATGAAGAAACTAACTTTCTCCTGGGTCCCTATGTATACAGAACGTTCAGTCACATGTGGTGGGGTAAGGAAATGTTTTTATTCAGTGTTTATTATGGAATGTTTTTGACTACGTAAGCCAGTGGGCATAGCTATAGGAGGAGCAGAGGTAGCACTCACTTCTGATCCCACATACCTTAGGTACACTAAGGCCTGCAGGCTGTTTACGGCCCTCAATGACCTTTTTTCTCACCCCCGTGCAGATTCCCGAGGACTGCAGTGCTTGGGCCGGCAGCTGCATTTTGATAACTGTCGTCCCATTAATTTCTTCTTACTCTGTGAGCACACAGTGTTCACTATCTACTGAAAGCTAAGGTGTGTGCAGTGAAAGACTAGGTCCTGACACCGGTGCCAGCATCAGGCCGCTCTTTGTGGGCGGAGTTAGCACACGATTCGTACGGCCCACAAGGATGGTATAAATATCCAAGTTTATAAATGGCACACGGTAGGTGGGACAGGAACTGTTACAAAATTTGCACTGGGGCCCAGGAACTTCACACTATACACCTGGAATAAGGGCTGATGTGTTACGCCAATGTAATACTAGAGTAAAGGTTTCATATTTTGAGAAAGCGTCATTTTTGGGGGTAGAATGATGGACATTTTAAAATGTGTCCTTTGCCCAGAATTACTTTTTTTTTTCCAGAGTGGGTTAATAGTGTACTTAAAGGCAGAGATTCATTGTCGTACGGGAATGGACAGGACATAAAAAAAAGGATGTATTTTTTACTGTCTTTTTTTTCTAGAAACTGCACCTCTAGTCCACAGTTTGTGTTTGGTATTGCAGCGCCGCTCAATTGAAGTCAATAGTACTAAGAGGCAATACTTCACACTACCGGTGGACATGTGAGGCTCTGCTGCTGGAAGAAAGTAGCCATGATTTTTCTAATGCTTAATGATTAATTTTGATGAACTAAATTTGAAGACAACTTTTTTGAGGCTCAATCAGGTCTTGAGTTTGCTATATTCTGGAATAGATGATTGGCAGACGAAGGAGTCTTTTTGATGAGTTTTTGGCACAGAAACTGAGTGCAAACTCCAAGATTTGGAGGAGTTTTGAAGTGTTGAAAGTTTTTAAAAGTTTCTGCTCCAAAAACTCCTCAAAAAGCTACATGTACATATAGCCCTTGTATATTTAGTATTATCTTTTTCCATATTTTTAAGGTCAAATGAATGTGAAATTTGTCTGTTCTAGCATGTGCGGGTTGTTGAGACAGTCCTGGAGCCAAAATTGTGCAATACCCAACCATGCCCAGCGTTGTAAGTAGCCTTCAATGATGGAAACTTGGAAAAGTGAATCTATCGATCATCCTAAACGTTGTTATTTTCATTGTTTCCTACAGTTGGTCAGCTGGTCAGTAGAGTCCATGCAGCGTTTCTTGTGGTGGTGGCCCACAGACCAGGACTATTCAGTGCCTTCAAAAAAAGACTATGCAGGGTGAGGAACTGGCTGGACACTCCAACTGCCCAGTGAGTACTCCTATCCAGGCCCAACAGTGCAACACTCAGGACTGTCCAGCAGAATGGAGCTCCGGTCCGTGGTCTCAGGTAGGATGAGAAATTGACTATTAATAACAGAAGCCCATGGACAGTCCCAATCTTCTTAGTATTAGTTCTCACTCTTGCATCAGAGATACGTTAATTGAATCGTATTCTTTGTAGTGTTTTTAAGCATGGGGTCCGCATCTATCTTAAGAACAGGGCCATGAAACACCGCAGTTTTCGGAGAGGTGGGTCATGCGTGAGCGGTTTTCTTCACCGATTTGTAAATGAGTTACAATAATTGTTGAGCGGGATTACTTGAGAATTTTTTAGAATTCATGTAGAAGAGAGGTCAACTCTGTATTCCGGACTGCATGCAACAAGGTCGTGTTCTCTGGCTGTGGATTCCAGTGGTGGAGCTCACATTTATCAGACAATTATTACATATTAGGTCTTTAAAGAGGACCTATCCAAAGGTCACAAGTTGCTCTTATTGTATTCCCCTTGCTCCCCTGAGCATTCCTTTTTTTTTCATTTTTTTAATCTGCCTTACGGTTCCAGAAATATGGACCTTTGTATTTAGTGCCACTTTTTATGTTCTTTATAAGGGGGTGTTGCTCACATGGTACTAATGCAAAACAAACCTAAAGACATGCCCCTGAGGATCCTGTGAACCATGCCCCCTTATAAAGACCATACAAATTTGCACTAAATAAAAAGACCCATGTCTCTGGAAAAGTATAGTGAATAAAAAAAAAATAGAATAATCAGGAGAGCAGCCGGGGATAAGAAAAGATCAAAAGCAGGCCTCTTTTTACCTGGTGACTGGTCCTCTTTAAGATGGGACAACTCTTTGAACAACGATTGTCCTCTGCAATATTTCTAGAATACTTTTTGTTAAAAGGGGTTATTCACTTAGCAACATATTGTCCGTGCTCAGTAAAACAAAAGCGTCACTCACCATTTCCTTAAAAATTAGTCCTTTATTCCATCATCGGTGCGCAGGGGCCACAGAGAACAGTGGACGACGGCCTTTTAGCATTAACACAAGAATTCTATGGGTCCAGGACAACAATCAACATGTGTCCCCTATCTACAGAATGTATGACTTTTAGGGGTCTGACCCCTGAGATCCTCACTGAATATGACAACAGGGGTCTCAAAGTTCGCTGTGTAAATGGAGAAGTAATGAGCACGTGCAACCACATCTCCAGTCGAGCAGCGGTCGCACATGCTTTTTTTTTTTTATTCTAGCCACTCCCTTGAGTAATCTCTTTTTTGCTTTTTTGTAAATCCGCCATACGGTTCCAGAGATATGGGCATTTATTGCAAATGTGTAGAGTCTTTACTCAGGGGTGTGGCTCACAGTTGCTCTGTGGGCGTGTCTTTGGGTAGCGCTGCATAATTATCTTATGAGCCACGCCTATGATAAAAATCAGAAAAGTTAGCACTAAATACAAAGGCCCAAATGCATCTGCACTAATCCAGGGTGCAGCGGACCCAAGTAAAAATGGCAGCTGCACAGGTGCATAAATACCAAATGAAACAGCCAGCCTACAATCAGGGATTGGCCATGTGGTACACCAGTGCAGAAAAAATAATCCGCATGTGGCAATGTTCACACAGGGAATGCAGGGCTTTACTCTAACATTTGGGCCTGTCTGGTCTGTAACCAATTTTTTTGGAGGTTTTTTCCTCTTTCTGTGGTGTTCATGTTAGAGTAGGGACTGACAAGTGTAAGGAACTTTGACGCAGTTTGTCAGCTTCCATATTAAGGCCTTGATATCAACTAATACCTTACATATATTGCTATGTTTGTTGTGCACTTTTTATATTTTTTCCAGGGTGCTGTTGGGCCCAAATGGTTCTGCAAACTTGTGGCCTCTGTTCACATGGGATGCATTCTAGTTGGCACTGGGCAGCCCCCCTATATGGTGTTACTAAGAGGTTGTTAGCCAGAAGCCCTGCATTCCCTGTGTGAACATTGCCACATGCGGATTATTTTTTCTGCACTGGTGTACCACACGGCCAATCCCTGATTGTAGGCTGGCTGTTTCATTTGGTATTTATGCACCTGTGCAGCTGCCATTTTTACTTGGGTCCGCTGCACCCTGTATTAGCGAAGATGCATTTGGGCCTGTCTGGTCTGTAACCAATTTTTTTGGAGGTTTTTTCCTCTTTCTGTGGTGTTCACACTAAATACAAAGGCCCATATCTCTGGAACTGTATGGTGAATTTACAAACAATAAAAACTGAAATTCTCAGGGTAAGAACACAAATAAAATAAAGGCAAAAACTGGACAGTACTGATAGGTCCACTGAGAAGTTCAAAAATCCTATACTCTTGAGATTTGGCAATGTAGAATTATGGGTTCTGCTTACATCAAATTAAAACACGTAGTTGTGTTAGGGTGGGTTTGGTTTCGTCCATACAAAGCATTGATCAACGACTTAACAAATCGATTGGTGCATATTTGAAGACCTTTAAAATCACCCTTTTCTTTACCGGTTGGTTAATAAGTTCATGTATACGGTATAAAAAATAAGTTGTTATTTCTAGAACATATTCAAGGGATGTGCTACTGACAATATGCAAACTGCACAGCGTTGGGACCAGTGTGTGGCTGTAAGACAACCAACTGCAGCAGAAGCCTCTCCCTTCTGCCATGTGTGCAGGTGGACAAAACATACTGAAGACCCACTCACTGACTAAGTAGGCATGGCTTCACTCAACTGCCTGCCACAAATGGAACTGCTCAGTAGAATTATTCTCAATGATTCTGTCACCATACAGTTTGCGCTACCTTGTATGAAAGGGCCCTAAATGAATGCTGATGAAATTATTATATAGGTGATCAGTGGTCATTACGGGTAGAAATCTAACCATATAAACCCACTGTAATTCTGTTACACGGACCGTTTGATGTTAATAATTGTTAGTACGATCATTCGGTCCCCATACATTTTCCATGTTGTTGACAGTACATGACTAGAGATGAGCAAACCTGAACTGTAAAATTCAAGGTTCATACCGGACACTTGGTGTCTGGCGTTGA
Organism: Dendrobates tinctorius; assembly: GCF_039654945.1. NCBI lineage: Eukaryota > Metazoa > Chordata > Amphibia > Anura > Dendrobatidae > Dendrobates > Dendrobates tinctorius. The sequence continues at coordinate 5,305,677 of NW_027361677.1, forward strand.
ATTCCAAACACCTAGTGTCCGGCGCCGAGCTCCCAACGCCTGGTGTCCGGTGCCGAGCTGTGAACGCCTGGTTTCCTGGGCCGAGCTCCCAACGCCTGGTGTCCGGTGCCGAGCTCCCAACGCCTGGTGTCCGGCGCCGAGCTCCCAACGCCTAGTGTCCGGCGCCAAGCTCCCAACGCCTAGTGTCCGGCGCCAAGCTCCCAACGCCTAGTGTCCGGCGCCGAACTCCTAACGCCTGGTGTTCGGTGCTGAACTCCTAACACAAACTTCTCCAGGAAATCCGCTTTAGAGTTCATGGAGGAGAGAGATGTATTTTTCTGCTCCAAAGTTCGGGTTCCCATTTATTTCTATGGTGTTCGGGTTTAAGTTCCAGAAGTACCAGAACTGTACCTGAACCGAATTTTGGACTAAAATTCGGTCGGTACAAGACGAACCCAATCTGCTCATCCCTACACATGACAGATTTTTAGCAGTAAACAGACTATAACACAGATCTATGCTACTGCTGAGGTTGCCATGATTGGTTGGAGTCAGAAACCCTACTCAAAAAGTAAAAAAGCAGGCAACTGATTAACCCTTATGGTTAAAAAAGTTTTTTGTATTCTTAGTAAAACTTTAAAGTGAAGCTTGCTGTAGTTTTGATAAAATCACAGTTTTATCTGCTGCTGATCTAGCAGTTCTCTGAATGCTGAGCTGTGTATAACCCCGCCCACACCACTGATTGGCAGCTATGTGCACTGCATAAGCAGAAAGCTGCCAATTATTGGTGGAGGCGGAGCTGCACAGAGCAATAGGACTAGATGGCACAAGGCAACTAGTCTTCTGGTGATAATCTCCTGCTGATAAAACAGTGGTTTTATCAAAACTACATCAAGTAGCCCAGTAAGTGACACATCGCTGTAAATAAACGAGAACTGAAGTGTGGAGAACAAGACAATCATGGCAAACATGTCACCGTTCCTCAGAGGAGATGTCGCTGTGTCAGAAAAGCAAACATACCCCTGGAGCAGCCATGCAACAGCAAACCCTGCCCCGTGCACTCTCCTTACAATGCATTTTATGTATGGCATACATATCCATGGCAGCCGGTAAATCTTCTCTACCTTTATTTGAAAAACATTTTTTTTGCTAAAATGATAGTGAAAAACAAGTTAAACATACATAGACATATACAGTATATAATGAATGTAACCAGAACATATGTTCATTCTCATCAGTGTACGGTTACATGTGGCGGAGGAATGCAAATACGAGTTGTCCAGTGCCTTCATCAAGGTAGACCTGCGGTTGGTTGTTTGCCTCATCAAAAGCCGACAACTTCCCAAGCTTGCAACATGAACTTCTGTCCGACTTCAGGAATCCAAGGTATTTAATGGGACAAAAAACCTTTAACAGCACTAAAATCTATGGAATTTCATTAGGTTTTGATTAGTGATGAGCATACATGCTCAGAAAAGGCGTTATTCCAGCATGCTTGGTTGCCAACAGTGTCTACAGCGTGCCCGAATAATGTGTTCGCGTCCCCGAGGCTGCAGGGATTGCCTAACAAATAGGCAATCGAACATGTGTTGTGGCTGTCGAACAGCTGTGAGACATGCAGCTGCGGGGACTCGAAAATATTTTTCGAGCACTGCAAAGTCATTTGGTTGGCACCCGAGCATGCTCAGATAATACCTTATCTGAGCATGCTCGGGTGTTATCAGAGTATCTTGAGCGTGCTTGTATATTATGTTAATTCCCTGCGGCTGTTCGACATCCACAACACAATAAGAGTTTGCCTAACTTCTGGTATCAGAATATTTTGGGCATGCTCGTATACCATGTTCGAGTCCCTGCAGCTGCATGATTTGCGCCTGCTGGCAGCCTCAACAGGGATACCCAAGATGTGTTGTCCCCATTCTCGTGAATGTTAGGACTTCCAGTATTCAGAAATGATCTATCCTGTGTATAAATGATAGCACTACTTCTTTAAGGTATTTTCTGACTGTAGTCACTTAGTTTAACAGTCTACTCCATCCAACCCAGACTATCATGATGACTTCTCCGATTTATTGAATTTCTTCTCTAAACATTTTTTCCTTTGTTTAGCATATGCACAAGTTTCTATTTGATAACCAAAAAGATTGGGGGGTTATGTTATGTGTATGCATTTACAAATATGTTTGATGCAATAGCAAATAGAGATGAGAGAATAAATTCTCAGGACCCTTTTCCAATGGGCTGGTCAGTATTCCGTGCCTGCTAACTGCCTTCTACCTCTCGACATTCCGGCTCCTTTTCTGTTTTGCTGACCTAACATGAAGTCATGTTTGCTTTATGCCACAGCAATGACATCGTGCCAGGGGCATCTAATCAAAAGAGATGCCAGCAGGAAGGAGGTTTTCATCCATGTGATTGGACCAGGGTTTTGCAAATCGATCTCTAAAAGTAACCCATCAAAAGCCAACTGTAGCTACTAAAACTGAGCCCCACTTGCCGCACTGCCTTCAAAAAATGGTTCTTCTAAGGTTTGTAACAAAGCTTGGCCATTGATCTCCCTGTAGTGGAAAACCCTTTAATTGTTTCAGTGTTTTGGGCATAAATTACCCTAAACAATAAAATAAGTAATAATAATACATGCAACTAACATTTGGATAGACACCATTTTGAGAAACAAATTGTAAAACCCACCCCACCATGACAAGGTATACCTAATCGGGATCATCCCTAACTCTAGAATTAAAGCTAGACCTCAATATACAGTGGGGAAAAAAGTATTTTGTCAGCCACCAATTGTGCAAGTTCTCCCACTTAAAGATGAGAGAGGAGTGTAATTGACATCATAGATGGACCACAACTGTGAGTCAAGATGAGAAATCAAATCCAGAAAACCGCATTGTCTGATTTGGAAAGATTTATTTTGCAAATTATGTTGGAAAATAAGTATTTGGTCATTAATAAAAGTTCATCTCAATATTTTGTTATATATCCTTTGTTGGTAATGACAGAGGTCAAACGTTTTCTGTAAGTCTTCTCAAGGTTGGCACACATTGTGGGTGGTATGTTGGCCCATTCCTCCACGCAGATCTCCTCTACAGCAGTGATGTTTTGGACCTATCACTGGGCAACACAGATTTTCAACTCCCTCCAAAAGGTTTTCTATGGGGTCGAGATCTGGAGACTGGTTAGGCCACTCTAGGATCTTCATATGCTTCTTACGAAGCCACTCCGATGTTGCCCTGGTGGTGTGCTGGGGAACATTATCATGCTGAAAGCCCCATCCACATTTCATCTTCAATGACCTTGCTGATAGAAGGAGGTTTGACCCCTTTCATTCTTTCATGTACACGGATCAGTCGTCCTGGTCCCTTTGCAGAGAAACAGCCCCAAAGCATGATGTCACCCCCATGCTTCACAGTAGGTATGGTGTTCTTTGGATGCAACTCAGCATTCTGTCTCCTCCAAACATGACAAGTTTTGTTTCTACCAAACAGTTCTACTTTGGTTTCATCAGACCATATGACATTCTCCCAATACTGTTCTGGATAATCTAAATGCTCTCTAGCAAACTTCAGACGGTCCCGGACATGTACTGGCTTAAGTAGGGGGACACGTCTGGCACTGCAGGATCTGATTCCCTGGTGGCGCAGTGTGTTACTGATGGTAGCCTTTGTTACGGTGGTCCCAGCTCTATGCAGGTCATTCACTAGGTCCCCCTGGGTGGTTCTGGGATTTTTGCTCACCGTTCTTGTGATCATTTTGACCCCACGGGGTGAGATCTTGTGTGGAGCCCCCAGATCGAGGAGGATTATCAGTGGTCTTGTATGTCTTCCATTTTCTTATTATTGCCCCCACAGTTGATTTCATCACACCAAGCTGCTTGCCTATTGCAAATTCAGTCTTCCCAGCCTGGTGCAGGGCTACAATTTTGTTTCTGGTGTCCCTCGTCAGCTCTTTGGTCTTCACCATAGTGAATATGGAGTGTGACTGTTTGAGGTTGCGGACAGGTGTCTTATACAGATAAGTTCAAACAGGTGCCATTACTACAGGTAATGAGTGGAGGACAGAGGAGCCTCTTAGAGAAGAACTTACAGGTTTGTGGGAGCCAGAAATCCTGAATGTTTTTAGGTGACCAAATACTTATTTTCCACCATAATTTGCAAAATAAATCTTGTGAAATCAGACAAGGTGATTTTCTGGATTTGTTTTCTCATTTTGTCTCTCATAGTTGTGGTCTACCTATGATGTCAATTACAGGTCTCTCTCATCTTTTTAATTGGGAGAACTTGCACAATTGGTGGCTGACTAAAGACTTTTTTCCCCACTGTAGATGGAGCAAACAGGCCAAACCCAACTGTGCAGACACCTGCCAAGTAAAACTGTGTGTATACAAAATGTTCTGCTCAAAAAGGGAAATTAATGCCCCTGTTTGGAAAAAAAAAAAAGACACTAAGAGTGATGGGCAGAGACTCAGAGCTGGACCCGGGGAGGGTGAATAAAACAGGATTTTTGGGTTGCTTACCGTAAAATCTGTTTCTCGGAGCCTTCATTGGGGGACACAGAGACCTTGGGTGTATGCTGCTGCCACTAGGAGGCTGACACTATGCACAAAAAAAGTTAGCTCCTCCTCCGCAGTGTACACCCCACCGACCGGCAGAGAATTCCTCAGTTAGTGAGAAAGCAGTAGGAGAAGTAACAGAATAGGTTGACAACATAAACAACTCAACTGTAACCATTCAACCAAAGTAAGAACAGGAGCTGTAAAACATGGGAGGGTGCTGTGTCCCCCAATGAAGGCTCCGAGAAACAGATTTTATGGTAAGCAACCCAAAAATCCTGTTTTCTCGTTCGCCTTATTGGGGGACACAGAGACCTTGGGACGTCCCAAAGCAGTCCCTGGGGTGGGAAACAAACTTCCATCAGGCCAGCGGACTCACCACCGCAGCCTGCAGAATCCGTCTACCTAGGCTGGCGTCCGCCGAAGCGTAGGTGTAGAATTTCACAAACGTGTGAACCGATGACCATGTTGCAGCTTTGCAAAGCTGCAGTGCGGAAGCTCTGTGGCGCACCGCCCAGGAGGCACCCACTGCTCGAGTAGAGTGGGCCCTGATACTCGGAGGGGCTCCGCGACGCTTAACACGGTAGGCTTCCAGGATAGCCGATCTGATCCAGCGAGCAATGGTGGCTTTTGACGCCGGGTGACCTTTCCGCGCTCCATCAGGGATAATGAAAAGAGACTCTGTCTTTCGCAGGGAAGTCGTCCTAGACAGATAGACTCTTACCGCCCTAACCAGGTCCAGCTTGTTCAAGGACCGCTCTCGGGGATGAGTTGGATTCGGACAAAGGGACGGTAGCACGATATCCTCGTTGAGGTGAAACGAGGACACCACCTTCGGAAGAAACGAGGGCGGAGGCCGCAGAACTACCTTATCCTGGTGGAGAACCAGAAAGGGAGAGCGGCACGACAGAGCTGCCAATTCAGACACGCGCCGGACGGAGGTGATGGCCACCAGAAAGGCTACCTTCCAAGAAAGGAGAGAAAGGGAAATATCCCTGAGGGGTTCAAAGGGCGGACCTTGCAGAACCTCAAGAACCAGATTAAGATCCCATGGATCCACGGGCGCCCGGTACGGCGGGACCGTGTGAGCCACGCCCTGAAGAAAGGTCTTAACCTGAGGACGGGAAGCCAACGTTTTCTGAAACAGAATGGACAGCGCCGAAACTTGACCCTTCAGGGAACTGAGGGCAAGCCCCGCATCCAATCCTGCCTGAAGAAACGCTAGGACTGAAGGGAGCGAAAAGGACATGGGCGCGACGTCATTGGTCTCACACCAAGTGAAATAGGCCTTCCAAGTACGGTAGTAAATCTTGGAAGATGATGGCTTTCTGGCTCGGATCATGGTCTGAATTACGTGGTCGGAAAATCCTGCTCGTTTCAGAACCTCGGTCTCAACAGCCACACCGTTAAATTGAGCGGCCGAGAATTGGGGTGGCAAATCGGACCCTGAGACAGCAGATCTGTTCTGTCTGGAAGCTTCCAGGGGGCGTCCGCGAGAAGGTTGACAATGTCCGCGAACCAAGACCTTCTGGGCCAATTCGGGGCGATGAGAATGACCGGAAGTCCTTCTGCCTTGATCTTCTTCAACAGCTTGGGAAGAAGAGGCAGAGGAGGGAACAGGTAGGGAAGTTCGAACTGGGACCAAGGAACGGCCAGGGCGTCGGCGCCCACTGCCAGAGGGTCCCGAGACCTGGACACGAATTGTGGGACTTTCCTGTTGAGGCGAGACGCCATGAGGTCTACATCCGGGGTTCCCCACCGAAGGCAGAGCAGATGAAACACTTCCGGATGTAGGGACCATTCTCCCGCCGCGAGACCCTCGCGGCTGAGAAAATCGGCGGCCCAGTTGTCTACGCCGGGAATGTGAACCGCGGAAATTGTCGGAACGGAAATCTCCGCCCAACGAAGAATCTTGGACACCTCCGCCAGGGCTGAAACACTCCGTGTTCCCCCTTGGCGGTTGACATATGCCACCGCTGTGGCGTTGTCTGTCTGAATCCGTACCGGCAGTCCCTTGAGGAGCCTTTCCCAGTGGACCAGAGCAAGATGGATCGCTCGAATCTCCAGAACGTTGATTGGTAGCGCTGATTCCCGATCCGACCATCGACCCTGAACAGTGTGGTTGCGGAACACAGCACCCCAACCGAGGAGACTGGCATCTGTGGTTACTATCTGCCAGTGAATGGGAAGGAAGGATCGACCCGATAGAATGAGAGGTGACGACAACCACCAGTTGAGAGACCGCTTGATTCGGTAAGAAAGATGGACAGGGCGATCCAGGGACCGAGGCGACCTGTTCCACTTCGACAGAATGGCCTGCTGGAGAGGCCTGGCGTGAAATTGGGCAAAGGGAACTGCCTCTATCGCCGCGACCATCTTTCCCAGGACCCTCATGGCTGTACGGAGGGATGGGAATTGCGAGGTCTGCAGCGATCGTACTTCCTGCTGCAGAGAGAGAATCTTTTCTTGTGGGAGAAAGACCCTTGACCGACGAGTGTCGAATAGAAGACCTAGAAAGACCAGGCGTTGGGTAGGAACCAGACAGGACTTTTTCCTGTTGACGATCCACCCGAAATTGGAAAGAGTGTCCAGGACGATTGACAAACTTTGGTGAGCCTGTTGGAATGAGGGAGCCTTGATCAGAATATCGTCTAGGTACGGGAAAAGAACGAGGCCTCTGACTCTCAACAAAGCCATCAACGCAGCCATGATCTTCGTGAAGACTCTGGGAGCGGTGGCAAGACCGAAGGGCAGTGCGACAAACTGGTAGTGGTGCTGTCGAATCGCAAAGCGCAGGAACTTTTGATGTCCGGAGAAAATTGGAACATGTAAATAGGCATCTTGGATGTCTATTGAGCACATGAACTCCTGCTCCTCCATGGAGGCGATGACCGAGCGAAGCGACTTCATGCGGAAGTGGCGAAGGCGGACCCTCTTGTTGAGCAGCTTGAGATCCAAGATGGGTCGAACTGCGCAGTCTTTTTTCGGCACTACAAACAGGTTCGAGTAGAACCCCGTGAAGCGCTCCGATTCGGGAACGGGCACAATCACCCCGGAACTGAGGAGAGCAGCGATAGCTGTAGAGAACCCCGGGATCAAGGCTGGATCCTTTGGAGGCCGGGATTCGAAGAAACAATCCCGTGGGAGAGAGACGAACTCTATCTTGTATCCTGAGGATACGACCTCCCTGACCCAGGCGTCCTCCACGGCGGCCAGCCAAACGTCCCTGAAGGAAAGAAGTCGACCTCCCAATTGGAAAGGCCCCTCGCGTGCCCGATGATAGTCATGCTGAAGTAGACCGTCCAGATCTAGATCTGAACGGTCTGCCCTGGGAGGAGTGGGGTCGCCAGGAAGGAGTGGGTCTGAAGGAAACTTTCTTTCTCTCCTGGCGAGCCTGCGGTCTCTGTTGGCTGGAGGAGTTGTCCGCCGTATTGAAACGGCGGAAAGTCCGAAAGGGTCGAAACTGACGCCTTAGTGGGGGTCTGCGAGGCTTGGACTGAGGGAGGAGTGAACTCGTGCCTCCGGTGGCGTCCTTAATAATCTGGTCCAATTGGGACCCAAAGAGGCGCACCCCCTGAAAGGGCAGGTTAGTGAGGGACTTTTTTGAAGACAAGTCCGCTTGCCATGCCTTTAGCCAAATTGTACGTCGAATTGCAATAACGTTGCTTGACGCCTGAACTGCACAGGATGCAGCATCCAAGGAAGCGGAGAGAAGATAGTCCCCAGCATGGGAGATCTGATTGGCGAGATAGGCCAAATACTCCGGTTGCGCCTTATCTAAGATGCCCTGCCGAAGGTCGTCTGCCCACGTGGTTATGGTCTTTGCTGTCCAGGATGAAGCAAAGATTGGACACACCGCCGCTGAAGCCGCTTCAAAGGCAGACTTCGCCAGGGATTCTACAATCCTGTCATTAGAATCCTTTAGGGACGCCACGCCTGAAAGCGGGAGAACCGTGTTATTGGATAGCCTGGACACGGGCGGATCGACCGAGGGAGAGGCCGACCAGTTGTCCGTGAGCTCTTTAGCAAATGGGTAGAGTATGCCGAGACGTTTTCCTCTTTGAAAGCGTCTGGTCGGATCCTCTCTTTCCTTGGTAAAAATTTTCCCAAACTGGGAATGGAAAGGAAAAACCCTGGAGGGAGTTTCTGCCCGTCTGAACGAAACCTCCTGATCTGAGGATTTCGCAGGGGAGTCAGCAATATCGAAGGTATGATGGATCGCAGCAATGAGGTCCTGCACTGTGACCTTCATGCTTGCATCCTGGTCTGAATCCAGCTCTAAAATCCCCTCAGATGACCTGTCCGAAAGCGCTTCCCCTGACTCGGGAGAGGAGGCCCGAGAGGGAGGCTGGTGAGAAGGGCTATGCGGTGAGATGGGACTAGGAGAGGATTCCGGCTGGGAATCTTGCCTGGGTCTTTTGCGACTACCGCTGGCTGATTCAGATGGAACAATTTGGGAGCTGCTTGGCCCTGCTGAAGAGTCCAGGGGCAACTTATCAAGAACGGCCACCAGGGACTGAGACACCCTGGTGAGGTCTGCCACTGATTGAGATAGCGAGGAGGCCCAGCCAGGCATGGGGGGCTCACTCTCACCTGGGGCCGAAGATGGCTCCTGGACGGCGTCAGGCTGAATTGGATTGCTACAATCCAGGCAGAGGGGAGTGGACTGGCCTGAGGGAAGTTTGCGATTGCACGAAGAACATGCAAAGTACTTGACTAAAGTGCAGGGGGGGGCGGTAGAGCGGGTACGATCAGACTTAGACATAGTGAAAAGCTGAGGTAATGCCGGAAGGTTGGGGGACAGAGGGCGGAGAAGGGTCAGTCTGCAGTGCAGAGCTACTCACGGTCCGGTGTCCCCAGAAGCGATGCTCTGCGACCTGTCAGTGGATGCAGGTCAGAGCGAAATCCGGCCTACAGCCCTCCTGACAAAAAACCAGCTGGAGAAGATGATGTCCAGTGAGGAGTTGGTGCCCGGCTAACAGGCTGGGAAAATGGCGCCGTCCTGAGAAAAAGCGCGCCTTAGGAGAGGAGGAAGGGCGGAGCACAACGCAGGGTTAATGATTCACCGCCCTCTAGCCAATGACAGGCTGGGCAGGTGAAGGACAGGCGGTGGGAGGGCCTGGGAAGAGCGGGAGAGAAGCCCGCTTAGAAGAAAGGGGCGGGGGGCGTGGCCGCGACGCAGCGGTAGGCCCGAACTGAAGCCGGGGCCTAAATTAGTTGCGGCGGCCGCCTGTCAGCAGGGGGTCGGAGCGGAGGTCCGAAAAAGAGGGACGCCGCAGACGCCAGTCGCTCCCAATAGGGAAAAAAACCCTGTGCTCCCTGTCCCCAGAAAGGGGGGGGGGATGCCCGGCAACATTGAGCTGCCTATAGCCTTGTGGCGACTGCGAGCGACCGCAGCGCCTACAACCGGGGTCCCCTGTGCCATTGAAGAGGTGACCGTCGGGAATGGGCAGCCAGGAAAATAAATATGAAGCCGGGGCCTAATACTCACCCATCCACGATCCATTACCTGTCTGAAGAAGTCTTTGCGTCTCATCCAACCGACAGGCTCTGGTAGGCGAGTGGGAGGGAGACTGGCGACATGGACCCCTGGAGTCGCTGGCACGTCTTGGTGTCGGCGTCCATCTGGCTGGTCCTGCCGCAGAGAACTGTAAGGATACGGGGTGGCAGTACACGCCGTACTTGCAGACTCCATGTGGGAGTACAGATGTGACTTTTCACTCTGTATCCCTCCGTAGAACCTGAAAAGGAACGACGCACGACGAGGTAGATATGGGTCTAATAAAAGACCCGTGTCCACCTCCTACTGACACTAAGCTAAACTGAGGAATTCTCTGCCGGTCGGTGGGGTGTACACTGCGGAGGAGGAGCTAACTTTTTTTGTGCATAGTGTCAGCCTCCTAGTGGCAGCAGCATACACCCAAGGTCTCTGTGTCCCCCAATAAGGCGAACGAGAAAGCCCTGCTGACAAAAAGTAAGGAAATGAATCACAGCCTAGGGGCAGGGTTTTCTGAAAATGGGAAATCCTTAAAGAGATATGCGATCTGTACGTTGGCCATTCATGTCGATGACATATACCACAAAGGACCTCTGTCTGGCTTATAGTGTCCTATGGTTTCATGTGCATTGAAAGTAGGGAAAGGCCACAGATGCTGACATATAAAAATGTTGATTATATATAACAATGGGGAATTTGATTTTTTTTTTTCATGTAGGTCTTCAATCTTATCACAGGCATTAACCTACAGGCTCACACTGAGCTGTCAAACCGCAGACAGGGCAGATCAATCATAGGCTAATGTGTTTTTAAAGTCAATTTATATTTTAACAAAAGTGTTAAAACTTTTTTTTATTCTTATACACAAAAAAGGTATAATAAATTAAGGCATTTTGCCATTTTGTGAGTTGGCCACTAGATGTCACCACAACAGACTCCTATTAAAGAACACATCTTGCTTTACAGCCTGAAGGAAAATGGGATGTTATCACGCTATCATCACAATATGGTGGGCTGTAAATGCAGAATGATAGGCTAATTCACTGCCTAAAGGTAGTGTCACACTTAGCGATGCACCAGCGATCCCGACCAGCGACATAGCAGGAGTCGGGGGTCGCTACTTACCTGTCAGACGCAGCGATCCTGACGTCGTCCACACGTTGCTCGTCGTCACAGAAGGAAGCGCCGCAGGAAGCTGACGACGAGAAACGGTCCAGGACGTTCTCGCGCGATCAGCGATAACCAGTGGGGGAGCGGTCGGAGGTAAGTATCAGACATAGCGATGTCGCTAGCAATATCACTGCTGTGTCACAAAAACCAGTGACGTTATAGCGATATCGCTTAGTGTGACAGGCCCTTAAGTTAAGAGCCCAGCCAAACCAGATCTTATACTTTGCACTGACGAGGGGAAGTACCCCGAAACAAAGTGTCTGCAAATTGAGATTTTGTTTTTTTACTTTTACCTAAGTGAAGTGGTTTGTCAATATTGAGTTTTGGGATCGCTGCTTCCTATAGGTGGCACTAGAGTTCTGGTTCTCTTCCTCTCTGAAGAGACAATTTGCATATTTCTCAGAGGAGCCAAATTGCAAGGCTTAAAAGTCTCCTCACCTTGGCATGTCAGGCTTGACATGTCACTGTCCACAAGGAGAAACATTATCCCTCTTAAGTCAAGAGAAGCATCTATCACTATAGGGGGGCAGACAGACGGCCATATAACTCATGCGAGGATGGCATTACAATCATCCGACTGGCTGTCTGCTCTCCTGACCTTAGTGTCATAGCATGCACTTCTCTGCAGCTGTCAAGCTCAGGTCAGGACAGCTGCCAGCCAGTCCGAGGATTGCGATGTGATCCTTGCACAAGTTGAGCGGCCATCTGTTCTCTAAAGGAAATTCTAGCAAAAAGTGAGAAGTGGAGAGGATTTTCTGTTAAAGGCTGGTGGTACTACTGCTTGGCATGGAGTTATTATGCATGAACATTATTCTGTACATCACTCTCATTATGCATACAATCATGCAAATTTACCATTTAAAGGGAACCTGTCAGTGTGACATTGCTGATCAATTTAAAGGCAGCAAGTTAGACACGAGAAGTAACCAAGGGATTGTGGGGCAAGAATTAGTATAATTTACCTCCCAATGGGCTCCCAAGCCCAGAATGACAGATTATACCGAATCCTTTTCCACAATCCCATGTGTCAGTGCTTTTGGGTACTTTATGGTGGCTTGTGTTATGTCACCATATGGCAGCATTATCGCTACATAGTATGATAGTGTTATTCACTTTATTATGAGTGTTTGCTTGTGCCTGTCAATTGTCTCTGTATCCATTTGCATGCATAATTTTCCTTTTCACATGACTGCCTTCTCCTACTCTCTGAGAAAGTTCCGCTCACAGAAGAAATTGTGACCAGTTCCCAAAGGTTGCCCTTCTCTTTAAAAAAAAAAACAGCTCAAAAGGTCCATTTTTTCCTTTTATTTTGTTCCCACAACTCTGCTGAGTAATCTGCTTTTTTCATTTTTTAAATCCACCATACGGTTCCAGAGCTGTGGGCCTTTTTATTTCGTAAGGGGGTGTGTCTCACAGGATTATTTGGGGCATGTCTTTAGGCATCACAGACTCCTCCCTCTTAGCCACACCCCCTTGGAAAAAGCATAAGAATTAGAAGAAAACATAATGGCCCATATCTCTGGAACCGTATAACATTTTTGAAAAAATAAAAGAGCGGAATACCCAACAAAGCAGTGGGGATAAATTTCAAATAAAACCTGGCCACTTATAATCTAGTGACAAGTCCCCCTTAAAGAGGCTCTCAGCTCTCCCGATTTATGGTTTTTGTATTTATTTAATACTTGTATTCCCTATAGGTAGCAATTCTGCAGCATATTTCTTTTTTAGACTTCAGACAATTTCTTTCTTTGGATGTTTCTGTTCCTGTGTTAATATTTCTGGAACTGTCTAAATTAATAAGCAACTGGTTCTTACTATTCTCCATGTCAATGGATCGTGTTCCTAAACAGTCTGACACTCAATGCTAGCCATGTCGGACTCTGTAGCGACACACTTGGATCAGTTTGACGTTTTCTTTAAAATTATGTACCTAAAACATCATATAATCATGTGTCATTTTCTTGCTTTGCAGAAGATCCATCATGTGTGGACTACTTCAGCTGGTGCTCTCTAGTCCCTCAACATGGAGTCTGCAACCATAAGTTCTATGGGAAGCAATGTTGCAAGTCATGTACAAGAAAGAAACACTACAGTGACACTGGATGACCTTCCGGTATTGGCCATTACTTGTCTTCTGAAGCAGACATCTAAGGCCCCGTCTCACATAACGAGATCGTTAGCGAGATCGCTACGTGTAACACATAGCGGCGACCAGCCCCCCCCCCCCCCCCCGCTGGATATCGCTGATTGTGCTCGAATGTCCCAGGCCATTTTCTGATCGTTGGTGTCCTGCTGGCCAGCATACATCGCTGTGTTTGACGCCGACGAGTGACCTCGTTGGCGGCGCAGAACTCAGGGACGGAGGCGGGAGAAGTCAGAATAGCTGCTGTGTGACAAGGTACCAATGACCGCCGAGGTCGTTTTACGGATCGCCGGATCGTTGCTGTGTCGTTTAGTAGATCTGTCTGACAGCTTACTTGCGACCATGTAGCGATGCACCAGCGATCCTTACCAGGTCGCATAGTTGTCGGTATCGCTGGTGCGTCGCTATGTGTAACGTTACCCTTAAGCAATCAAGAATTCATCATCTAAGGAATATTGTTTGAGCTCAAGGCTGGAAAGTCACAGATAAGTTCCAGACAATCAGATTCATCTCTGATTAGACATTCCTAGGAGCATTTAAGCTGCAAGCTCAACACTGAAATTCGATTCCGAGAAACCTGTGCTTTGGTCTCCTCAAGAGCACCAAGGTGGACGTGTCCCTCATCGAAATATCATGGCTTTCAGTGGATATAACCGGATGTTATACATACATATATAATGTATGATTGCGCCCGCAATGAAGCGCCGAGACTTCGTTTGATCAGTCATTCTTTGCTGACCGGGTCCCTTTAAGTTCAGAGAAGGGGTATTGTGCCAATGGAAAGTTTTAACGATATTGGATGTAAAATAATGAAGAAAAAATAATCCACAGAGCTGTGAAAAATTGAAAGATGCCTGAAGTAAAATGACCAAACGTACACTGTTACATATATTAGTAAACAGATTCACTAATATATGACCAATTCTGGGTGTAAGGGGTCTTTAAAAGCCCTTTTGATCTGTGAGGGGGTCTCAGAACCCAAACCTTTATCAATGGGGCTGTGTGTGCTGTCAAACGGCCGTATAGACAGACGGCGATGAGAACGCAGTGTACGGACTGGCCCGCAGCAAGCTTGTCCGCTACATAGAAGTACATGAAGCCGTTACACTCAGGTCGGTAGAGCCGCCTGGCAGTCCGTCCCGATCTTGGTCTGATTTATACGGCCGTCTGACTAGGATATATTTAAGATGTAAGTAAATGTTTAAACATCTCGTCCTATAGAAGTGGATAGGACCAACTACTTCTTGTCTTGTAGGTGATAGAAAATAAATATTTCTGGGAAATCCTTGAAATCCTTGACTTTGTAAAATCTTTACTTGACAATCGTCCACTTATATTAACAGGGCAGAGCCTTAAAGCTCCGGTACATCGTGTACTTGATTACGACATTATTAATTTCTGATAATTCTCCATTTACAGAACATTCATTTATACAAGCTTTTCTTTCCTTTATTAACAGATGAGAATGCCCATCTTCAGCAGCCCGGCTGTGTACCCGCTGCAGGGTGGCGAGTGGCGTATGGCGAGAGCCGGCTTGCTGAAGGCTGATCGTATCGGACAGAATTGGTCACGTGGTCAACCTGGTCATATCAAATTGTAAACATGGGAAGAAAAAAGAAAAGCATTCCGATTCTCCGATTCTTGAAGTCGCCGCTGTGTGCACGTTATAAAACTCCGTAAATTTACGCCTTTCCTTGTATCTTGACCAAATATTTTGTGGAATATAAATTAAGCCCTAAAAAGGTTTGATTTACAGAAAATCACAATTATTTCGCAATCCACAGTTTGGAAGGAAAATGAACTGACCAGCAGAAGGCCACATGTCTAGAAAACAATGGTCAAATACTGTATTTTGTCTGGCAAAAATAGACACTTTGCAGTATGGTACAATTAGTTACAGTTTTTGCAGTTACATTGATGCATAACTATAGTGCAAACCCTTTTCCAAAAAAAAAAGTAAATGGAGCAAAATAACATTTCTGGTGTCCGTTGGAGAGAATGTTACTGCAACCAAGTCAGAAATGGCCGTGGCTATCCGACAAGGGCAGGTTTTAGCCCCAAAATGGATAGAAATATTCCAGATGTGATGGTTCAGTCCCAACAAGTACCTTAAGGAATGAATGATGTCCATCGTCCAAACGCTCTAATCCTGGATGTATCTCACGTGTTAAATAGATCTTCCATCGCGCTTCGATCCATGGACTGAGCTCCTTGTCGTTCAGGCCGTGACAGAAGATATGGCCAGTCTCTCTCATCTGATGCGGATACGAAAGTGACAGTATCTCGTTCATAAAAAAAAAAAAAAAAAAAAGAAAGGACATCTTCCTGCATTTACTCCACAGAGGTCAAGAGATGTGAGAAATTTGGCGGACGCGAGTCCTTATCCCCTGTCGGCACAATGGACAAGTCTCCAGCTGCAGAGCGCACTCCATACACAGATCACTGCGGAGGAAGAAAAGGAGAATTTCCATTATTTCCCTTCTTGTACCTGTATCTAGTTTTTTTTCGCAAACTGCAGGCTGCCATTCCTATCCACTATTGCTGCAGTTACAGCAAAACTTAGCATTTAGGAAAGTGGGTCTCAAAGTTTGCACAAAAGAGGACTTGTCACTAGTGATGAGCGAGCAGCCTTGGATAAGGTGTTATCTGAGCATGCTCGGGTGCTAACCGTGGTCTTTTGGAGCACTCTAATAATATGTTTGCGCCCCTGCGGCTGCATGTCTCCAGACTTCGACAGGAGCAACACATGCAGGGATATCCTGTTTGTTAGAAAATCCCTGCATGTGTTGAGGCTGTCGATCAGCCACGAGACATGCAGCCGCAGGGTCTCCAACATATGTTTCGAGCACACTCAGAGCACACCTTATCCGAGCACGTTCACTCATCACTACTTATGTCATATTTTGGTAAACACTTGTATTCCCCATTCTTAACAACTTTCCTTAAAAGAGATTGTCAGCACAAAATGACTGTTCAAACCAAGCACCTTCCCACATACTTGCTTTCCATCTATTTCTGCCCTCCTCTGGTTACTATAAAGCCTTATCTGTCAGTCAAAGGAGGAAGAGGATAGAAAACAAGTAGGTGGGAACGGGCACTGCTTGGCCACGACAAAGGTGCACAGAGCGTCTGCACTTGGCTTGAATAGTCAATTTGTGCTTCAGACTCGTTGCTCAACAATGTGGACTACATCAGCACAAAATGACTGTTCAAACCAAGCACGGACGATCAGTGCACACTTGCCATGGCCGAGCAGTTCAGTGCACCTTCCCACCTACCTTCACAGTCTACCTGCCTCAGTGAAAAAAAATTGATGCAACTAGAATACCAGAGGTAAAAAAAAAAAAAAAAAAAAAAAAAACTAAAAAAAAAAAATTTTCGTGTACTCACCGTAAAATCTCTTTCTCTTAGCCTTTAATTGGGGGACACAGAACCGTGGGTGTTATGCTGCTGTCCACTAGGAGGCAACACTATGCATAATCTGAAAAAGATTAACTTTGGCTCCTCTGCAGTATACACCCCTGGACGGCGTCCGCCTTCTCCAGTTTTGTGCAGGAGGAATATACCAGAAACATAACCATGCCTGTAAGAAGGCTACTATAAACGAGCTCAAACAACAATATGAGAATGCAACCGTAACAACGGCCCGGAAGGGCAACAGGGTGGGAGCTGTGTCCCCAAATTAAAGACTAAGAGAAAGAGATTTTACGGTGAGTACACAAAAATCTCCTTTACTCTGTCGCCTAATTGGGGGACACAGAACCGTGGGACGTCCCAAAGCAGTCCCTGGGTGGGAAGCAGTGGACGAATATTGTGCTGACAGTCCCCTAGATTTGGGGCACTGCCGCCTGCAGGACCCGTCTACCCAGGCTCGCATCCGCTGAGGACTGGGTATGCACTCTGTAGTGTTTTATAAATGTGTGCAGGCTAGTCCAAGTGGCTGCCTTACACACTTGATGTGCCGAGGCTTGATGCCGAATGGCCCAAGAGGCCCCTACCGCCCGCGTAGAGTGTGCCGTGATACCAGCTGGAAGAGAATTGTTAAGGCGTTAAAGCCTCTTGTATGGTGGACTTGATCCACCTAGCAAGGGTGGCTTTGGAAGCCGGTAGTCAGACTTCCGGAAGGGAGCAGTCCCAGACACGTAAATACGCAATGCCCTGACAAGGTCAAGCGTATGCAGAGCCTTCTCCACTCTATGAACGGGAACCGGGCAAAGAGATGGTAGTGAGATTTCCTCATTGAGGTGGAAGCTGGAAACAACCTTCGGAAGGAAGGATGGCACTGTATGGAGAACCACCTTGTCCTGATGGAAAACAAGGAAGGGTTGTCTGCAGGAAAGTGCTGAAAGTTCGGACACCCTGCCTAGCGAGGTGATTGCCACCAGAAAAACCACCTTCTGTGATAGAAGGCGGAGTGGGACTTCCTTAAGGGGTTCGAAAGGTGTCTGCAATGCAGTCAAGACCAGGTTGAGGTCCCAAGTCTCCAATGGATGTTTGTAGGGGGGAACCAAATCGGAAAACCCCCTGGAGAAAAGTCCTCACTTGCGGCTTGTTAGCAATACACCTCTGAAAGAGCACTGAAAGCGCTGACACCTGGCTCTTAAGCAAGCCCAGGGACAGTCTGGCATCCAGGCCCGACTGAAGGAAACCGAGAACCTTTGGAAGAGAGTAGGGAAGTGGGACCTGTCCGCGGGATTCACACCATGTGAAGAAAACCTTCCAGGAACGATAGTAAATCCTGGCTGAAGCTGGCTTTCGAGCCCTGATCATGGTTTTAACGACGTCCAGTGAAAAACCTGCTTGGGTCAAAACCCAGGTCTCAATGGCCATGCCGTCAAATTGAGAGCCCCTGAGTTCTGGTGGAAGAACGGGCCTTGTGACAGGTCGGGACACGCCAGGGGGCATCTGCTGTGAGTTGCACGACATCGGCGTACCATGTGCATGTTCGCTTCCATTGGTGACCACTTACCTTGCGCTCTGTGATGTAGGTGCACCGCGCCCCAACCCGTAAGGCTGGCGTCGGTGGTCAAAACCTTCCATTGACCGAAGAGAAAGGATCTTCCCCTTGCAAGCGAGGTTGGCTTGAGCCACCAGTGCAGGGCCCTCCTGGTTTTCGACGATAACCGGCACTCCCTGTCAAGGGAGAACGGATTCCTGTCCCAGGACTTGAGGATGGCCAGTTGAAGGGGTCTGAGGTGAAGCTGGGCAAATGGTACCGCCTCCATTGCTGCTGCCATCCTGCCAAGTACTCTCATGGCGTACCAGAGAGATTGGGGGGACTTGCGGAGGAGAGTGCGAACTCCCAAACGGAGGGCCAGTGCCTTGTCCCTGGGGAGGATCACCAGACCCCTGGAGGTGTCGAATAGCATTCCCAGGAAGGCCAGAGACTGACTCGGGGTAGTCGAGGACTTCTGTAAATTGACTAACCATCCCAGGCGACTCAGTGTCGATTGTGATTGAGACGCTGACCTCGCAGTCCTTGAAGGTGGGGGCCTTGATGAGGTCGTCCAGGTATGGAACGACTACTATGCCTCTGGAGTGTAGCACGTCCATGGTGGCTGCCATGACCTTTGTAAATGTTCTGGGAGCCGTGGCGAGACCAAACGGGAGGGCCACAAACTGGTAATGGTCTTGGTTGATAGCGAATCTGAGAAATCTCTGATGGGCGGGAGCAATCGGTATATGCAGGTATGCGTCCTGTATGTCTATGGAGGGGAGATATTCTCCTTTTTCCATGGACGCAACGATTGACCGGAGGGATTCCATGCGAAAGTGACAAACTCGAACATACTTGTTGAGTTGCTTGAGGTATAGTATGGGTCGGACGCTGCCTCCCTTCTTGGGCACCACAAACAGATTGGAATAGAACCCTCGGAAGCGTTCGTCTGCTGGAACCGGTACTATGACTCCTGCTTGCAGTAGGGACGAAACCGCTTGATGGAAGGCTCGAGCTTTGAGTGGAGGTTTTGGAGGAACGGAGAAAGAACCTGTGCGGTGGGCTGGTAGTAAACTCGATCTTGTATCCTGAAGACACTATTTCCTTGACCCACTTGTCTTCTGTAATAGCAGGGCTGTGGAGTCAGTAAGCCACAGTTGCGACTCAGACTCCTGGATTTTATCAGGCTCCGACTCCGGCTCCGACTCCTTCATAAATGGCCAATTCATAACAACAAATTTACTGTTGTAAAATATTAAGCATCATGCTTATTCAGTTTCTCACCATCATATAAGTAATCAGACCACTTAGAGCAAAAACTACATTTATTAGAATACAATTAGAATATAGCAAATAACTTTTATAAACTTTTCTAAACTGTAAGTAAATATGCAATAAACACTTATGCAGTTAATAAGAAGAAATCTATAAATTTGTCCTCAGAAAAAGTATTGCCTCTGTCAGATCCTCCTTCATGGATGCCCTCAAATCTGATCTAATTATTTTGAGAGCAGAGCACAACCTCTCTACAATAACTTGTGTTGGTGGCAAAGCAGTAACCACTCGGTCAACATCTCTGACAATGTCAGGATACAGAGGAATCGCTTGTTGCACTGTTATTTTTGAGGAACGGTCAAATTTCTCAATTTCTTTTAGTGCACATGAAAAATTCTGCTGAAATGTACTGGCTGTGTTCCTTGATGGGGATGACTCTTCTTCTATGCGGGAACGCTTTGCACGGTCCTTGTGATCCAAATATTTTTCTAAATTAAATTCTTCATCAGTTGATGATGAGGGTGAAGATGTGGCAGGATGACCAAATTCTTCTTGTTCCGCCTGACTGTTCTGCAACCCTTTCATCCTTACTGCTATTTCAAGCAGAGCTTCTTTTCCTTTACTTAGCTGTTGATCATCTAGAAGAATCCGATGCATTGGGTCTACATAAACAGCTGCCAAAAGAATGTTATTTTGTAATAGTAGCTCCTCTCTCAGTTTCATTGATGTAGCAATGCCACTTGCAATTAACCCTCCTCTTTGGGACAGGCGAAACATCAGGTTCTTCCACTCCTTTAAGAAAATACCTGGAGTTAAGTCCTCTGCTTGTAATTTTTTAGTCACTGTAAATGGGTGCTCTAGCAATTTTTCCAGCTCAGTCACCTGATTCCACTGACTTTCATTTAGCGTCAGTTGAGGGTTAGCCATGTCTACAAGAAAGGTTTTCAGTTCAACCAAGCGCTGAATCATTAAGTATTGCCCCATCGTGTGGCTTGATCAATAATTGCCCCTTTTCCAGAACGTCTCTTCAAAATTGAGTCAACTTTAGGGGTTCTGGCAACAGTAGCCAATTTTCTCACCTTGCCAATCAGTGCAGCAGCATGTCCTTCTTGCAGACTGTCTCTTATAGCCAGCTGTAGCGTATGCACAACATAGCGCATGTGATGAATGAAAGAACATATTGACACAGTTTCAACAAGATCATCTAAACTATCATGTTGCTGTTCATCTGAAGCAACTTCAGTTTGCTCCTCAGTTACAATACTGTGTTCCTCTATTTCAAACATTTCTGTGTCTGTGGACCCAGAATGTTCTTCTAGCTGCTGGTCACCATCATTACTCTCATTCATTAGCTTAATAGTACTTATATTTGAAGCATTGTCAGTTACAACAGAAAGAACTTACTCTTTTTTAAGTTCATAGTCTTGCAGAACCTTTTCCACCAAGACCTGGAGAAACTCACTGGTGTGATGAGCTTTGGTGTCTTTTACTGCCAATGTCTTGGTAACTATTTCATTTTTGTCACAAACAAATCGGACATTGATGGCAAAATAGTTCACTCTGTGACGTGTGCAGGCATCCATTTTAAGAAACAGAAAGCGTCCCTTGAGAGTTTTTTTAAGTTCTTCCTTTTGTTTAAAAGCTTCTTCGATTACTAATTTTCTAATACTCTCTCTCTCCAGAGAAACACCAAGCTTGCGGGCCATTTCCCCATTCAGACACATAAAAGCTGGTCGTGAAAATAATGAAATAGGCACACTATCCTTTACAACAAGCTCTATGATCTGTTTTTTAAATGTATCTACTGTCATTGTCACAGTAACTTTGTCACTGACAAAATATCTTGCAACTGATGGCTGCAAAGTTCTCTGCTCCTTTGTTTGGCTGGAAGAGCTGGGCACTGGTTCATTGGTTTGGATGCAGTCTTTCTCATCCACTGCTTTCAGTACTTCTGGATGAAAGCGCTGTAAATGTCTCTTTAGATTAGAAGCTCTGGTAGGAGCATTATCATCTTTGCCTGAATATGCACTCATCTTGGCTTCACAGCATTTGTTTTCGTCTGGATCATTTGTCATACACTGAAAAGACATAATGTTTTCTATCTTGAGTGATGGGGAAATGTTCAAATACAGCTGATTTAATGTGATGCTTCTTTGACATTCTCAGGTTTTTAATTCTGCATTCACAATCCAAATGACAATTGTTTTTCCTAGAAACAATTGTACAAAATTATTGCCAGGTCGTACAACTGATATAGTGGTCAGTAATACTGTTATTATTCCTCATGTACTCACAGTTAACTGATGCAAAGTTTGTTGAAAGGATAATACTTCTTACAGTATTCCTCTTCTGAGTAGCAGGCAGCTGTGAGATGCTTGGAAGACTCACACCTAGTATGATCTAGTCTAGAGGAGGAGCTTTACTACTAAGAATTTGCAACACATTTTCACTTTCAGTTTCATACATTGTAAGTAGGGGGGTTGGGGCAGCATGAGGTTAACCAAGTATAAGATTAGATAAGGGCAGTGGAGAACAGTGACACACAAGAAGTAAGAAATGTCTCTATCTCCAGCAGAACTGCTTATCACTGTTGTTCATAGTTTGATAAAACATATATATTTGAGTAACATTTATAAAATTCATATGAAAGTTCAATTATGAAATATTAATACATTTTTTTTAAAGCTGGAGTCGGTACATTTCTACCGACTCCGACCAAAACTAACTCCGACTCCACAGCCCTGTGTAATAGGCAGCCAGACCTGCTGAAAGAGTAACAGTTGTCAGCCTACGAGTGGGGTGTCTTCCGGAGGGCATGAGTCATGATGAGGGGAAAGTCTGCTTTTGACTGCCAGTTTCTGTCCGGCCTCTGTGCCGCCCGTGTGTTGTCTCTGCGGGGGGAGCGGTTACGATTTTGTGCTGGGCGCGAGACGGACCAGCCTGAAGAATTCCGAAAGGATCGGAAACGATATTGATTGCGTCTTTTAAACGTGCGTTTTGGTTTTAGTTGAGGGAGAGAAGTACTTTTACCCCCGGTAGCATTGGATATCATTGTATCCAGCTTTTCACCGAAAAGACGCCCACTGAAGTACAGGAGATTTGTTAGGGACTATTTTGAGGCCGCATCCGCCTTCCATTCTCTCAGCCAGAGAATACGCCGGATTGTGATGGCGTTTGATGCTATTCCCGCTACCCCTCTTGCAGAATCCAACGCTGCATGGACCATGTAATCTGCCACTACTGCAATTTGCACCGCCTGGTCCGCCAGCTGAGGATTTGAAGCTTGGAGGCCCTGTTGCAATAGATTAGCCCAGGCCATAATGGCCTTGGCTGCCCAAACTGAAGCAAATGCGGGAGCTAGAGAGGCACCTGCCGCTTCGAAGATTGAACGAGCCATGCGTTCTACCTGTCTGTCTGCTGCATCCTTGAGGGTTGAGCTGTCCGGCAGTAAGAGAAGTGTTTGTGCTGCTAGCCTAGAGACTGGGGGGTCCACTTCAGGTGGATCTGTCCATTCTTTAGTGTCCGTCTGTGGGAAGGGGTACTTTGCTTCTAAGTATTTGCGATTGGCGAATTTTTTCTCAGGCTGCGAAAAATGCTTAGAAAGTATTTTTTTAAATTCCAGGTGATTAGGGAAGACCTTAGATGGTTTCTGAACACTCTCAAAGGAAATCTTGTGTTCTGGTGCTTCCGGGGTTGGATCAGAAATGTCCAGCACCCGAAGGATGGAAGAGATTATATCCTCAACTAGCACCGCATTGCTAGGGGGACAAGGGACCAGATTGTTCTCTGTTTCGTTATCTGAGTTAGAGTCACATATGCCCTCTGAGTCTTGCGCATCGCTAAGGAGTTCCCTAGCGGGCGAACTAGGGCTGTTCTGTGGTCTGTGATCGTTGTGGAGATCCGCATTGTGTTTCTCTATCAGGGGACGGTCTCGGTGACCTGGAGCCACTGTGTCTCTCCCTGGATGGGGACGACCTAGTGCTATGTGAAGACGCAGATGAACGCGACCTGTGGGTCCGCTTACGTCTCAAACTGTCGGAAGCGGCATGTCCCCGAGACCGGATGTCCCTTTGCTGGGTAACATTCATAGCGGAGACATGACCCTGCAGAGCCTGCAGTAGTGTGGAGGTCAGGTTATCTATAGACTGTGCCACAGACTGCGACATCTGAGTCGCCCATTCCGGCGCAGCAGCTGCCACAGAAGCGTTGGTAGGGACTTCTTGGGGTTCTGACCCAGTGTTCTGGGTACAGTCCCGGCAGTGCGGGTACGTGCTGCCGCTGGGAAGAGTGGCCTTGCAGGCTGTGCAGACTGCATAAAAGCAGTCTTGTCTGGTCCTTTTCCTTGAGCCCGACTTAGTGCCTAGAGGCTGATTAGCAGAGGCCCTACAGGGGTATCTACGCAGAGGAAAAGGAATAGAGGAGCGTTATAGGTTATATTAACTCACAGCTGAGTACAGAAAAACCCAGCTGTGATCTTACCCCACCGATTTGCCCCCTCGGTCTAGCGCTGAAAAATCCCAGTCCTGTGCCCCCCAGAGACCACTGTGCTGCCTTCAGCTATGTCTTCAGGTGCAGCAAGATGGCCACCGGAATTCTGAGGTGGAGGGGGAAGGGGGCGGAGAGCTGAAAAGGGCACGCGGAGCTATGTAAAAGCGCGCCCTTCCTGTCTCGATCCGCCCCTTCTATGACACTGCAGTGTCATTTTCATCATCTGGGGGGCGGGAATAAGGCGGCGACTTCGGCTAGGCCGAAGCCGCGGCCTAAATTTGAGGTCTCATGCCCAGCAGGACTCCAGGAAGGCGCGGTTGCCCGTGGGGGGGGGGGGGGGGTCGGATCTAACCGAGACCCTCCCCGGGATGAAAAGGAAGGCTAGCGGTGGGGTCTGAACACGCACTGGGCCCTGTGGAGGGTCCCTTTGGGGCGCTATGCAGCTGGTGCTGCTGCAGAGACAGGGCGCAGGGAGGCCGGTCTCTGACAAGTGCTATGCCTTGCTGCACCTCCCCCGGTCCCAACAGGAGCCCGCAGCTGGACTGGGGTCCCTGGGCTTGTAAGCGTCCGAATGGTGCCTGGTACAGGCCCTACCTGCGGTGTCTCAACCTAATACCCCCCAGAGGGGGATTAGGGAGGGTGCTGCCGTCACCGTCAGGGGGCTTCGTCGTCAGCTCAACCTCAACCCAGCTAAAAAGAACTGAGGAGGGAGGGGTTCTCAACATCGAACCAGTACCCGAGGGACTGGGGAAGGAGCGACATGGGGAATAGCCACCTCGATCTCAACCGGGTACCCTTATATTGGACCGAGGAGGGAGCCATGCCGGGAGTCGCGCTGGAGACCCGCTTTGCTTCATCTGTAATCCGTTGAAAAAAAAAAAAAAAGACGGAGTAAAAAACTCCTAGGTGTGCCTCCTTGCGACACTAAGCAAAAACTGGAGAAGGCGGACGCGGTCCAGGGGTGTATACTGCAGAGGAGGAGCCAAAGTTAATCTTTTTCAGATTATGCATAGTGTCGCCTCCTAGTGGACAGCAGCATAACACCCACGGATCTGTGTCCCCCAATTAGGCGACAGAGTAATCACACGTTACGTTTCTCTCCTATGGTAAACATGGATGTGTGAATGCAGCCTTAGAAAGAAAGCTCTAACAGCTTCTGTCTTCCAACGGCACAGAGCCATTCTAGCGTCACTAATGCATGTTACAGGCGCTACACTTTAGACTGTTTCGACATTAAAAAAGCAAAATATGGAGTAAACACAGCACAGAAACAGGTGATCAATTGTTAGGTGTCTGCGTGGTCTCATGATGTCAGTATGTGACCAGCATGATGTGAAGGAATGATTAATACCAATTGTAATTGTGACACACACAAAAGAGGAAAGAGAATAAGCTATGGAATGGGGGATCACCACAAACAAATGATTGGCATTTAGAGAAACAATTTTTATTAACATGTAAAGACCACAAACAACTATAAAACATTTAAAAAGTGGCGATACGCATCGGGCACTTTCCCGCCCTGTTCTCACTGCACATTGGTCCTGCCAACTGATGCCAGCACTTCAGGCTGCAATGCATGGGTGATTGTTGCTGCATATTTCAGTCTGTGTGTTGCTGGTTCTTTATATTCATCCATGATTTTTATCATAGGTACTATTGGCTTTGGTGACCTAGTTCCATTTACTATTTATTTGCAGATGTCATAATATGTTTCATTTTTCTGACTTGTACAAATTCTTTTTGTGGTTCCTCCCTCCTTATTAGGTATAGGGGGTCGCCACTTTACTTTATCTGCATTTATATAATTCTCCCCCTTTTTGGGGGGTATCTATTGTAATTTATTCAGTTACTAGCTGGTATGCTGTTCATATGGGCAGGTATTTGGTCACCGACCAGGGTGTAGGCTCTATTATGAGCCATTTGATTGCTGTTGTCATGTCACATGTGTGACTTTTTAAATGTTTTTATAGTTGTTTGTGGTCTTTACATGTTAATAAAAATTGTTTCTCTAAATGCCAATCATTTGTTTGTGGTGATCCCCCATTCCATAGCTTATTCTCTTTCCTCTTTTGTGTGTGTCATAGTTATTCTTGAATAAGCTGGGGTTGGATCCCACTTCGTCATTCTAATACCGTGGTGCCCCTGCTCCTTGGTTCTTATATACCAATTGTAATTGAACCCCGAAATTTATTGGCCGTTCATGGACCAGACACCAGCTGTGAATTTTCCTTGTTAGAAAACAGCAAGTTGTGCAAAAAGTCCTGAGACACTGAACAGTCGGACATGTGCGTTTAGAAGCTTAGAGGCGTCACATTAAGTTCTCCCGAAAAGGTTACAACTTTATGTGAGTAATATACCGTATTTTGCAGCTTATAGGACGCTCTGGATTATAAGATGCACCCCAAATTTTGAGGAGAAAAAAAATAGGAAAAAAAACAAAAAAAAAACAAACACCTTTTTTAATAAAATGGTGGTGCTTCTTACAATCCATGCGTCTTATTGCTTACCGGGGGTGGTTGCTGCGGTGAAGCGGGGTCCCAGGGTCGCTGCTGGAGGAGGCAAGAGTGGAGCGTTGCCGCAGGCTGGGATGAGGGGGTGTTCGGATGTGCGGCACACCGCTGCATGTGTCCAGTGCTGCGGGGACTCTACCGACATTTTGTGAAAGGCCAGAGCCCCTGCAGTTCCATGGTTTCCTATGCAGTGGACTCTGTGAAAATGGCTGCCAGGTGCGGCGCATGCACAGATGGAGATCTCGGGAGAGGAGACCTCAGCGCAGCATCGGACACCCGCAGCGGTGCTCCGCACATCCGAACACCCCCTCATCCCAGCCTGCAGCAACGCTCCACTCTTGCCTCCTCCAGCCGTGGCCGGTAAGGTATATCTGCATTATAAAACGCACCCCCTTTCCCCAAAAAAATTGGGGGGGGGGGGTGTCTTATAATCTGAAAAATACAGTATGTGCAAAAATTGTGGGACTTTTTGAAACCTTGCAATTGATGAATCAGCCACAAACATGTAGAAAAAAAAAAAAGGGTGTCCGATGGCAAATTTAGAAAACAATATTCTTTCAATTTGCGCGGTTTTGGAAATATATTTCATGTGCTCAGCAGTGTTCTTTTTTTAAGTTACTATATTAAAATTAAAACGTTTAAAAAACGTTAAATGCGCTTCCAAAATGGTGCAAATTGAAAGAAGAAATTTGGCACAAATGAAAAATAGGTATTAGACCTACCGGTAATGATGTTTCCAGGAGTCCATCCTGACAGCACCATGGAGGACGTCCTCCTCCTCCTCCTTACAGGGACAGGAAAGCACACGAGAGGTTAAAAGGCCCCGTCCCACCCCTTTCCCTCAGTGACTTAACAAGTACCACAGCGTGGATAATGCTATAACTCTTTTAATGGTATCATCATATTACAGCATATGACATAACATAACAACCTATCCGGGAGGGAACTACCCGTGCTGTCAGGATGGACTCCTGGAAACATCATTACCGGTAGGTCTAATACCTATTTTCCAGGACGTCCACCTGACAGCACCATGGAGAGTACCAAAGCACCTCCTCAGGGTGGGATCACCGCCTGGAGAACTTTTCTCCCAAATGCGGTATGTTGGCCTGATAGCACGTCAAGTTTGTAGTGCTTTGCAAAATGTATTCAGGCTGGCTTAGGTTGCCGCTCTACAAATCTGCTCGACTGAGGCGCCTGCGCGCTCGGCCCAGGAGGCTGAAACTGCCCTAGTAGAGTGGGCCCTTAAGGTATCTGGTGGGTTGGCGCCTTCAAACTGGTAGGCGTCTGAAATTACTGATGTGATCCATCTTGCGATGGACGCCTTTTTTCTCCCCCTATTTTTACCCCCGAAGAGGATGAACAGGTTTGACTCAATACGCCAGTCAATGGTGGCCTCTATATAGCTTATAACTGCCCGTCTTACGTCTAGGGAGTGGAGACGCTGTTCTTTCTCATTGCGGGGATTGCTGCAGAAGGATGGTAGCACTATCTCCTGATTTATATTCTGGTAAGAGGCTACCTTTGGGATAAAAGCCGGATCTAATCTTAAGGTTATATGATCGTCTCTGATCTGGAGATATGGATCCTTGGTGGACAGGGCCTGGATCTCCCCTATTCTTTTGGCCGTGGTGATGGCTACGAGGAAAGCCGTCTTACAAGAGAGAGTCGAAATGGACATTCTATCACTAGGCATGTAGGGGTCCCTACATAAAGATCTGACTACCAGGCCGAGGTCCCAGGGAGGGGTGAGCTGCCTAATTGTGGGGCGAAGACGCTGCGTGGCCTTTATGAATCTTACCACCCAAGTATGGGAGGCTAAAGGGTAGTCGAAGAAGGCGCTCAAAGCCGAGATCTGGACCTTTAACGTGCTGGGTTTAAGCCCCTTATTATATCCCGACTGCAGAAAGTCTAGGACACTAGGGAGGTCAGGGGTACCTGCCGAGAGGTCGGACCTGCCACCTTCCAGGCAGAATCTCTTCCATATTTTTCTGTAGATTGCGGATGTTACCGGTTTCCTGCTGGCCAGTAGAGTGGATATGACCTGCTCAGATAAGCCCTTTGCTCTCAGGATGTCCCTTTCAGGATCCATGCCGAGAGGCGTAGCATTGCTGGGTCTGGATGGCGAATCGGCCCCTGGTGGATAACATCTCCCTTCAGGGGTAGCTCGACTGGGTTTCCTACTGCCATGGCTCCTAGCAGCGGAAACCAGCTTCTCTTTGGCCAGTATGGCACTATTAATATCACCGACGCGCGGTCCTCGCAGATCTTCCTGAGTACCGCCGGTATCAGCGCCAGTGGTGGGAATGCATACAAGAGGGGTTCCGTCCAGGCCTGGCTCAGGGCATCTACTCCGTCCGGGTGGTCTGCTGGGTTCAAGGAGTAGAATCTGGCTACCTTTGAGTTCTTCCGGTTTGCAAACAGGTCTATACTGGGGGTCCCCCAACGCTGACAAAGCTGATGGAAGATTTCTTCGTTTAGTTCCCACTCTGTCGGGCTGACCCGCTGTCTGCTTAGATAGTCTGCTACTACGTTCTGAGTACCCTCTAGGTGGATTGCCGTTATGGAGAGGACCACCTCTTCTGCCCAGGCGAATATTCGTCCTGCGAGTGCCTGGAGTGGTCGATGTCTCGGGCCTCCCTGGTGCTTCAGGAATGAGACTGCCGTTGTGTTGTCGGACAATATCCGGACATGTCAATTTCTCACTACCGACCGGTTCTGACGCAGGGCTTCCCAGCCCGCATAGAGCTCCCTGAAGTTGGAGGATCTGCTTCTGATGCTGACCGGCCATCTTCCCTGAAAAATTCTCCCTTCTACGTGGGCTCCCCATCCCCACGTACTGGCGTCTGTGGTGATTACCACGTACGGCGAGGTTGTCCATAGCACGCCCACCTGTAAGTTCTGGGGCTGTATCCACCACCGCAGGGATCTTCTTACCGTGTCTGGTAAGGATATGGGCCCGTCGAGAGAATCCTGACGCCTATTCCATCCTGCGAGGATTTCCTTTTGCAGGGGCCTCGAATGGGACTGGGCCCATCTGACGCATGGAATGCAAGCCGTCATCAGACCCAGAACTTCCATTGCACCTCTTATGGAGGAGCGATGTCTCAGTAGTCCCTTGACTCTGTCTTGAATTGTCTGCTGCTTTTTTCTCGGTAGCCGGGATATTCTGTCTCTTGAATCCAGAAGGACTCCCAGGAAGATCTTCCTGCTTTCTGGCTTTAGGTCTGACTTCTGATCGTTGATCAGTCAGCCGAGATACTCCAGTGTTCTGATCGTTCGGCTCCTGTCCTGGATGAGCCTTTCTTCTGATCTTGCGACTAGGAGAAAGTCGTCTAGATACGGTATTATAATGACTCCCTGCTTTCTCAGGTAGGCTACCACCTCCGCTACCAGCTTTGTAAATATTCGGGGGGCCGAAGCCAGCCCGAACGGAAGGCACTGGAACTGGAAGTGGCAGGTCCGGGATGGTAGACTGATTGCAAATCTTAATAAGCTTTGAGATGAGGGATGGATGGGGACCTGATAGTATGCACTCTTCAGGTCCAGAGTACACATGACGGCATCCCTGTCTATAAGTTGAATCGCTGAGCGTATTGATTCCATTCGAAACCTTTTGTATACCACCCAGGCATTTAGGGGTTTTAAGTTTATGATTGTTCTGGCCTCGCCAGATGGTTTTGTAATGGAGAATAGGGAAGAGTAATGACCTTTTCCCTCTCCTGCTGCGGAACTGGCACTATGACCTCTGACCGGAGCAGGTCCTGTAGATCTGCCCACATGGTAGAGTCTTCCGGGACTACGGTCGGGGCGATGTATCTGTCGGGGGGAGGGGAATAACATTCTATGCTGTACCCTTCTGTGATGGTTCTGAGGACCCACCGGTTCTGGGTTACCTGGCGCCACCTTGCTGCGAATCGTCGCAGTCTTCCCCCCGACACCTATGGCGTCATTGCCTTCTAGACCTGGAGGATGACGCGAAAACAGGGGCCTTGCTTTTCCCCCCTTGGCTCTGAGTGTTTCTAAAGGAGCCCCTGTTGTTTCTACCCTGGCTCCTAAAATCGGTCTGTCTCCTGAAAAAGGACCCTCTACGAAAGGACTGGGGACGCTTGGGTTTTTCTTCTGGAAACCCCTTGTTTTTGTCAGACACCTGCTCTAGGATGCTATCTAGAGCTGGCCTGAACACCCTTGAGCCTGAAAAGGGGATGGAGCAAAACTTTGCCTTTGAAGCGTTATCCCCAGACCACGACTTCAGCCAAACCGCTCGCCTAGCTGCGTTGGAAAGGGAGCTGTTTCTGGCTGCGAATCTTACTGACTCGGCCGACGTATCTGAAAGGAACGCAGTGGCTGATTTCATCAGAGGGAGGGAAGCTAGGATCTCCGATCTAGGGGTCTTGTTGGATAAATGCTCTTCTAACTGTCCCACCCATAGGAACATGGACCTGGCCACTGAGGTGGCTGCTATATTAACCTTAGTAAAGGCAGCTGCCGATTCCCATGTTCTCTTTAACAGAATATCCGCCTTCCGGTCCATCGGGTCTCTGAGACTTGATGAGTCCTCGAAGGGGATGGCGGTTTTTTTGGTCACCCTAGCTACAGGAACATCGATTTTAGGAATTTCCTCCCACAATCGTGTTTCCTCTGGGTCAAAGGGCAGTCGGCTCTTAAAGTCCCGAGACAGTACAAGTCGCCGTTCTGCCTCTCTCCATTCTTCTAGGACCATTGTCTTAATGTGTTCGCTTACGGGGAACACAGTTTGTTTCCGAGCGACCAGTCCCCCAAACATCAGGTCCTGTCGGGACTGCAGCTTTGGAACATCCTCTATCTGCATAGTGTTGCTTACCGCCTGCACCAAGTCCTCGGTGTCCTCTAACTTAAACAGGTATTTCCTGCCTTGGTCCCTCCTGTCAGTCGGGATCTGCCCCTCCTCGGGATCCGAGTCCCGGGGGTCTGTCCCCCCAGGCAAACTTGTCTCCGAGGCTAGCTCCATCTCCCACCTCGGCCGCTTCCGGCTTGGCCCCGGACTAGGGGACTGCTGCCGTGAGAGACTGGATCTGGAGGCCTGTACTTCCTCCCGAATCAAGGATCGCATCTCGGCCAGGAGGGACGGCTGCACGTCTCTTACGACCCTTGAAGTGCAGGGTCCGCAGAGAGTCTTGGTATAGTTGTCTGGAAGCTTTACCCTGCAAACCGGGCATCTGACAGACTTAGATGTGGCCTTTACCGAGTCCTTAAGCTCTGTCGGGGGGGCTGGGGTTCCCTTCTCCTGTACGATACAGAACAGGGATAGTCGGGTCAGTTGTCCTGGGCTGCGGGGAAGGCCGTGTGGGGGTTGGATTGCGCCAGGCGCACTTACCCCTCTGTCGGCTGGCGCCTCTGGGTCCATACCACTGAAGCAGCTGTTGCGTGCGGTGAGCTGCTAGCGTGCGGTGAACTGCTGGTGTGCGGTGAGCTGCTGGCGCGGCGAGCTGCTGGCGTGCACTGAGCTGCTAGCGTGCCCAGGCTGCTGGCGCGCTGTTTTCAAATCGGCGTGTGACGTCATCGCCGCATGCCGCCCCCTTCCGCTTCCTGTTCTGAAGCCCCGCCCACCGAGCGTCCTGCAATGGCGGCGCCCATCCGGCTTTCTGCGGGGACCCGGCTCCAGCTGCCCCGGGTTCTCTATCGCCGGCGCCCACACCGCCGGCTGCGTGCGGGGCCCGGCTTCCAGCCGCAACCGCCGAGCGGTCTGTAAGTTGTCGCGCCGGCATCGCTCGCTGCCTGCGGGGACCCGGGCGACTGCCGCGCGGCCTGGAGCCGAGAGCCTCCCACCGGGAGGAGCGGCTTCCTCCAGGAGTGACGTCCTGCTCCTGGCTTTGGGGCAGAGGGACTCCCCACCGGGAAGTGTTGGCCCTGGGCATCCTGACAGGGGGAAGGATTGGACCGGCCGCCCGATCCCCCTGCGCCCTCAGGTAATCTTCCTGCTCCTCTCGTATGTCCCTCCGTGTAGGGACAGGAAAGACACTGAGGGAAAGGGGTGGGACGGGGCCTTTTAACCTCTCGTGTGCTTTCCTGTCCCTGTAAGGAGGAGGAGGTCGTCCTCCATGGTGCTGTCAGGTGGACGTCCTGGAAAAGTTGTTTTAAACTACAAAAAGTAGACGACAATAGGGAACCTTAATGCATGTAGGGGCACAAAATAAAAGTGACCGCTGCGCTTCAGTGAACCCGTCCCAACCAATGTGGCCTTTCCAAGGTGCAATGACCGACCTGTGTCCACAAGGCCTCAGCTCGGTGTCGGCCACCTCATCACAGCAGAGTGTGCAGCAGTTCTCCCGAATGCTGACTTGTTTTAACAGTGCTAAGCGTCTGTGCCTGGTGAGAAGGAAAAATAAAGCCATTTAGTTATCCATCTGATGTGTATGGAGATCCCGGCAATGGATTCTGGGGGGGTGGGAGATCTGACATTTTGGATTCTAGCATACCCAGTCCCTACACAAAAAGAAAAAAAAAAAAAGTAAGGGAAACTGGCAATATAATCAATAAATAATAGTATATTAGGATATAAAATCAAAATAAATAATAATAAAGATATACTTATTGCCAGAAAAATGGAAATATAGGGACAATTGCAAATTAGCTAAACCAACACACAAGAGACAACACAACGACCATAAGTCCCAATATAAAATATAATGTTTATTGTTACAATCAAATAAAATCAGGTCTAAAACTGGACTTCCATATATGATAATTTTAATATGTATATTCAATA
Source organism: Dendrobates tinctorius (assembly GCF_039654945.1). Lineage (NCBI taxonomy): Eukaryota > Metazoa > Chordata > Amphibia > Anura > Dendrobatidae > Dendrobates > Dendrobates tinctorius. The sequence goes on from NW_027361677.1 coordinate 5,338,984, forward strand.
TATGCATAAAAAAATTATGTAAAAATATGGGCATACTATCCCTTATCAGACACATCCACCTTGCAGTAGACAATTGTAAAAAATGTGCAAAAAAATTAGATAAAAAATTATTATTATAACGCTATAAATTGATAAAGTGCATCATTATAAATAAAGTACTTTATATTTATATAATAAAATAATTAGTGCTAATGTAACGTATGTGAATAAATGCATAAAGTGCTGTGCTCAGTGCAAAATAAGTATTAGTATGTCTATGCAGACCATACACTAGTAAAAACCGCAACAGTGTCACAAAGTGATCTGTACGTCTGCTAACCAGGAAAACAGTATATCATGATTACAATCCAGACAATAAACAATGTATAACTTACAAAAATGTGCTATGTAGATTAATCCTGGTCTCCTGGGATAGACGCCCTGCCCCAACGTGCGTTTCGGCGCTATGCCGTCATCAGAGGGTAGCGCCTATCAGAGACAGGTGAGTGAGTGTGTATATATATATATATATATATATATATATATATATATATATATATATATATATATATATATATATACACATACACACATATATATATATATATATATATATATATATATATATATATATATATATATATATATATATATATATATATATATATATATATATATATATCTATATATCTATCTCTATCTCTTGACCAATAGAAAAAAAGAGGGGGGTGGGTGATAATTAACCAATGAACATAAATGAGATGTCCGGATATTTGAAACTCCACAACCAATTGCGCATGACCAAAATGATTCCATGACAACGTATGTATACAACATCGGCGCCATTGCTGAAGCATCCGACGGCATATAACCGTAAGATGGCCGCCCATACTAAACAAGCAATGTTGCTAAGCAAACTGGTCGTCATGTGATCACCCGGGAAGGTCACTAAAGTCATGAAGATGATTGTCACATGACCGGAAGAAAGATTACTGCCAGCAAATAAACAGAGAAACGTCTGTATTGCTGAAAGTATATATAGCTGGCCATCAAATATCAAAAAGTGGTCACCAATATTGAAACCCAACACCAGCGCCTATATTACTGAACACCACCACATGCGCCCGGTGGATCAATAGATGTATAGATAGATATATAATGCATGCATCAAGTCAGATGCAGATAATTGACGCACACATGACAGGGGAAGGCGGGAATATAAGGCAGGGCGCGTCATGTCACCAGGTCACATAGCACCTGGAGGCATAAAGACGCGACCATACCCAGATTGCCCCCATACCGCTGCCACATGCGCGTACCTGCACTGACAGTAACCCTATTACAACCAAAGGCAATTAATCATATCCTCATATATACCTCATATATCAGAAATTGTGTATAGGAAATTGTAATAATCACTATACAGATAAATATGGTATATGAACAATTATATAAGTGCACAATATGATCAACCATAAATATACATTATCCACGTGTATGAATCAATATTTCTTCATTCTTTGTCAATTAGATCCACCATACCAAACATCAAATAGGATACAATCCAATTCCGAGCAATATCCAGGTACTGAAATTATGAAATTCATAAGAAAATTATTAGTATAAAATGGTAAAGTTACACTTAATAAAAATGACATTATTGGTCATACAAAAATACCAAATCGTCACCATTGTAAAACCATAAAAAATAATTAAAATTAAATAATGTGTATAATATTACATCTGTCTCCAATAGGTACAATACATAAAAAATTAGCAACAGATTTCTTCAAAACGGTCAGAGAAATGGAGCAAAACTATTGTTTTCATTGAGACCAAGTGGTTGGACCGTATTAAGGGTCCAGATCTACTTAGTCTCACATTGTCCAAGCTTACGACTGACATTGGCACCCCTAATGTTGGTAGATATCAATTCCCTGGACTTTCAGTTTGGTGCGGTCACAATCATGATATTGCTTAAAATGCCTCGGGATTGTTTTCATTGCATTTATATCATTTTCTTTCACAGCTGCCTTAACACCAAGGACATGTTCTAGAATCCTTATTTTCAATTGTCTCTTAGTCATACCGATATATATTTTACGGCATGGACAAACTGCGAAATACACCACCGCTTTAGACGTACATGTAATACGATGTCTAATATTAAACGTACGTGTTTCACCTTGATTAAAGAATGTTTTTGTACGCTCTACATTTACACAGGCAACACAATTACCACATGGAGAACATCCAAAATCATTAGGGACTTTATCCAAAAAAGTGGGTATCTGTACTGGTGTATAGTGACTTTTCACCAAATAGTCACGTAAATTATCTGATCGCCGAAAGGTTGTTTGCGGCCTACTCGGTAAATAGACAACGTTGGATCGGCACATAAAATAGGCCATGACTTACTTCGGCATTCTCTGATATAATCAGCCTGAGCATTGTATCTTGTAAAGAATCTCACTTTATTAGTTGTTTCTTTTTGCCTATTAGAATATAACAATGAGTTACATGACGAACATTTTGCCCTTAAATATGCTCTCTTGACCATACGATGACTATAGCCACGAGCATAAAACCTTGTTTTCAAATCGAGTGCCCGTTTTTCAAACATATCATCAGTTGAACAAATTCTCCTCAGGCGGAGGAACTGGCCAATAGGAACTGATTTAATAATTGAACGATAAATGATGCCATATCAGTCCCAAGATTTGATGATTCTAAAAAGAACCGTACTGCTTTTAAGCCATCATTAGAATCATCGAATCTTGGGACTGATATGGCATCATTTATCGTTCAATTATTGGAATTCTCTTTATCTCATCATTTTTTTGTGTCCAAGGGGTCCTTCTACCTGCAGCTCCAGGGGACAGCCATGGTTGCGGCATTTGCACCGTCGTATGCCAACCTGTTCCTGGGGCTGTGGGAGAGGGACCTCTTCTTGTCGGATCGGCTGTCGTCGGTGGACAGTGTCCTTTTTTGGGCACGGTACATCAACGACATCTTTCTGATCTGGCAGGGCACTTTGGAGTCACTCAAATCATTTATGATAAGTTTAAATGATAATGACATGAATATACGTTTGACTCATTTGGCCGACTCCAATTCGATTGATTTTCTTTATGTTAAGATTATACAAGATTCCAATAATGTGTTGCAATCTGACATTTTTCGTAAACCAACATCAGTATATTCACTGTTGCATGCCAAGTCATCTCATCCGCAATCAGTAATTAAAGCAGTTCCTATTGGCCAGTTCCTCCGCCTGAGGAGAATTTGTTCAACTGATATGTTTGAAAAACAGGCACTCGATTTGAAAACAAGGTAGCTTATGGCTTGTGGTTATAGTCATCGTATGGTCAAGAGAGCATATTTAAGGGCAAAATATTTGTCACGTAACTCATTGTTATATTCTAATAGGCAAAAAGAAACAACTAATAAAGTGAGATTCTTTACAAAATACAATGCTCAGGCTGATTATATCAGAGAATGCCTAAGTAAGTCATGGCCTATTTTATGTGCTGATCCAACGTTGTCTATTTACTGAGTAGGCCGCAGGAAATAACCTTTCGGCGATCAGATAATTTACGTGACTATTTGGTGAAAAGTCACTATAATAATAAACTATTTTTATTAGCACTAACATATTCCGCACACATCATCATCACTGTCCCCGATGGGGCTCACAATCTAAATACCCTATTAGTATGTCTTTAGAATGTGGGGGGAAACCGGAGTGCCCGGAGGAAACCCACGCAAACACGGGGAGAACATACAAACTCCTTGCATATATTGTCCTTGGTGGGATTCGAACCCAGGACCCCAGCGCTGCAAGGCTGCAGTGCTTTCCACTGAGCCACCGTGCCGCCCTAACTATACACCAGTACAGAAACCCACTTTTTTGGATAAAGTCCCTAATGATTTTGGATGTTCTCCATGTGGTAATTGTGTTGCCTGTGTAAATGTAGAGCGTACAAAAACATTCTTTAATCAAGGTGAAACACGTACGCTTAATATAAGACATCATATTACATGTACGTCTAAAGCGGTGGTGTATTTCACAGTTTGTCCATGCCATAAAATACATATCGGTATGACTAAGAGACAATTGAAAATCAGGATTCGAGAACATGTCCTTGGTATTAAGGCAGCTGTGAAAGAAAATGATATAAATGCAATGAAAACAATCCCGAGGCATTTTAAGCAATATCATGATTGTGACAGCACCAAACTGAAAGTCCGGGGAATTGATATGATATCTACCAACATTAGGGGTGCCAATGTCAGTCGTAAGCTTGGACAATGAGACTAAGTGGATCTGGACCCTTAATACGGTCCAACCACTTGGTCTCAATGAAAACAATAGTTTTGCTCCATTTCTCTGACCTTTTTGAAGAAATCTGTTGCTAATTTTTATGTATTGTACCTATTGGAGACAGATTTAATATTATACACATTATTTAATTTTAATTATTTTTTATGGTTTTACAATGGTGACGATTTGGTATTTTTCTATGACCAATAATGTCATTTTTACTAAGTGTAATTTTACCATTTTATACTAATAATTTTCTTATGAATTTCATAATTTCAGTATCTGGATATTGCTCGTAATTGGATTGTATCCTATTTGATGTTTGGTATGGTGGATCTAATTTACAAAGAATGAAGAAATATTGATTCATACACGTGGATAATGACGTATATTTATGGTTGATCATATATTATATTACACGGATGTTTTATTATTATTATGTTTATGTCTATATGTAGAGAAGATAACTTTTATATTTGTGCACTTATAATTGTTCATATGCCATACTTATCTGTATAGTGATTATTACAATTTCCTATACACAATTTCTGATATATGCGGTATATATGATGATATGATTACTTGCCTTTGTATGGTTGTAATAGGGTTACTGTCGGTGCAGGTTCGCGCATGTGGCAGCAGTATGGGGAAAATCTGGGTATGGTCGCGGTATGCCTCCAGGTGCTATGTGACCTGGTGACATGACGCGCCCTGCATCTGCACTAATCCAGGGTGCAGCGGACCCAAGTAAAAATGGCAGCTGCACAGGTGCATAAATACCAAATTAAACAGCCAGCCTACAATCAGGGATTGCCCGTGTGGTACACCAGTGTAGAAGAAATAATCCGTATGTGGCAATGTTCACACAGGGAATGCAGGGCTTCTGGTTCACAACCTCTTAGTAACACCATATAGGGGGGCTGCCCAGTGCCAACTAGAATGCATCCCATGTGAGCAGAGGCCACAAGTTTGCAGAACCATTTGGGCCCAACTGCACCCTGGAAAAAATAAAAAGTGCACAACTTGTGGCCTCTGTTCACACGGGATGCATTCTAGTTGACACTGCGGATTATTTCTTCTGCACTTGTGTACCACACGGCCAATCCCTGATTGTAGGCTGGCTGTTTCATTTGGTATTTATGCACCTGTGCAGCTGCCATTTTAGTTGGGTCCGCTGCACCCTGGATTAGTGCAGATGCATTTGGGCCCATCTGGTTTGTAACTGAATTTTTTGGAGGATTTTTTCCTCTTTTTGTGGTTTTCATGACATGACGCACCCTGCCTTGTATTCCCGCCTTCCCGTCATGTGTGCGTCAATTATCTGCATCTGACTTGATGCATACATTATATATCTATCTATACATCTATTGATCCACCGGGCGCATGTGGTGGTGTTCAGTAATATAGGCGCGGGTGTTGTGTTTCAATATTGGTGACCACTTTTGGATATATGATGGCCAGCTATATATACTTTCAGCAATACAGACGTTTGTCTGTTTATTTGCTGGCAGTTATCTTTCTTCCGGTCATGTGACAATCATCTTCATGACTTTAGTGACCTTCCCGGTTGATCACATGACGGCCAGTTTGCTTAGCAACATTGCTTGTTTAGTATACATATGTTGTCATGGAATCATTTTGGTCATGCGCAATTGGTTGTGGAGTTTCAAATATCCGGACATCCCATTTATGTTCATTGGTTAATTATCACCCCCCCCCTTTTTTTCTATTGGTCACGATATATATATATATATATATATATATATATATATATATATATATATATATATATATATATATATATACATACACACACACACTCACCTGTCTCTGATAGGCGCCACCCCCTGATGAAGGCATAGCGCCGAAACGCGCGTTGGGGCAAGGCGTCTATCCCAGGAGACCAGGATTAATCCACATAGCACATTTTTGTAAGTTATACATTGTTTATTGTCTGGATTTTAATCATGATATACTGTTTTCCTGGTTAGCAGACGTACAGATCACTTTGTGACACTGTTGCAGTTTTTACTAGTGTATGGTCTGCATAGATATGCTAATACTTATTTTGCACTGAGCACAGCACTTTATGCATTCATTCACATAAGTTACATTAGCACTAATTATTTTATTTCATTATAGAAATATAAAGTACTTTATTTATAATGATGCACTTTATCAGTTTATAGTGCTATAATAATATTTTTTATTTTTTTGCACATTTTTTACAATTGTATACTGCAAGGTGGATGTATTGAATAGCAAGGGTAGTGAAATCTGGTATATATAACATTTGGGGCAAATAATTAATATACATGTATAAATACCAGAAAATATGCCACCAACATTTATTACCTACGGACTATAACAGACCAGTTGTACTATACAACATGACAAAGGGGGGGGGGGGGGGTTTTGGACGAATCCAAGGTACAACCAATGGTCATAATAAAATTGCTTTATTAGTGGGGTCAGGCAAGGTACAAAACGACATGCTCTAGTGCCATAAAAATATAAAAACATAAACAGCACATGGGGACACAGAGACTGCAGTTGCCACTGCTATATATGAGGATAAAGACATATTGAGTACAGGCAACAATTAATTGTGTGTATTCACATGAATTATAAATTACCTGGACAGAAAATGACATCAGGCTAGTGCACTCATTAGAATGACATGAAAAGTCCTAACAGCAATCCATAATATACATATACATAAATTACCTGGACAAAGTAACAAAGGCAGATGGCAAACTGGGAGTCCCTGTGACCGCCCCAACGCGCGTTTCGGAACACCTTCGTCAGGGGGTGTACTGTACTCAATATGTCTTTATCCTCATATATAGCAGTGGCAACTGCAGTCTCTGTGTCCCCATGTGCTGTTTATGTTTGTATATTTTTATGGCACTAGAGCATGTCATTTTGTACCTTGCCTGACCCCACTAATAAAGCAATTTTATTATGACCATTGGTTGTACCTTGGATTCGTCCTCCCTCCCCCCCCTTTGCAAGGTGGATGTATGTCTGATAAGGGATAGTATGCCCATATTTTTACATAATTTTAATATGTATATTTCTTCAATATATGCATAAAAAATTATCATATATGGATGTCCAATTTTAAGACCTGATTTTATTTGATTGTAACAATAAACATTATATTTTATGCCCAGTCCCTGCAGTATATAAATCGCTCGGGCAGTAATTCCTCCCCATCTTGGCCATGCGTACAAGCTGTTGATAGCAAACTGGGCATGTACTCAAATGGGTCATCAACATCAGATTGTTGGGTGGTCCGACTCCCGATGATCAACCTACAGTATATCAGGGCAGTGGTGCATGAGAATCTCCTACCTTGGCAAAATGACCTTTTCTTCGGGAGCCAACACGGCATATTCGTTAAAAGTGCTAAATTTGTTTGCAGGTGGATATTTAAAGGGCTTTGCTCCAAAATTGAACTCGCACTGCTGATAGGACATGAAACTTGCTGCAGCGAAAAACCCAGACCTGAGGAGGAGAGGGAGAGAGAGTCAGTGATGGCGGCTTTATTATACAGGACGCAACTGAAGAATTCACTAAGGGAGAACGGCGCCATAAAATATAATGGTGGACAGCAGTGTGTACATAGTGCGCCATGCTGGGAAACATCGTGATGATATAAGTGCCCCCTTGTTAAATGCCGCTGTCAGTCACTGACAGTGAGAAGCAAGTCACAAGTCTCACACATCAGCGCCTCGTCACTTGATCACAGGGTCTGCAGAAGACCCCTGTGCCTGTTATTGTGAATCTCCTGTGTCCATAGGAGATCGTGATTTTACTGTATAAGAAGCCCTGCTATATACAGCAGTAGGCATTCAGATGATCACAGCTTCAAGTTTCCTAAGGGGACTATTAAATAAAGTTAAAAATGTATATATATTTTATATATATATATATATATATATATATATATATATATATATATATATATATATATATATATATATATATATATATATATATATACATATATATATTTTAAATGCCCTAAGCAGCTTCCGGTTGTAACAACTTCCGTCCAGTTGTAACCGGTGATGTCACCGCACACCTCTTTCCATGTTAACCCACAACACACACACTCCTCTCACCTTTCACCATCTCCACTCACATCCACTCACTCTTTCACTCCACATACGACCCTTTCTCTCACTCCGTCTCTCATACTCACGCCGTCATCGCCGCTGATCCACGAACCCCGACATCATCTTCCGCCGGCGCCATCCTGGATCCAGACGTCCTCCACGCCGGCGACATGTTCTTGCGGCGACACCATTTTGGATTGTCGAAATCCCGCGATAGTCAAGATGGCGTCGACGCAAGAACATGTCGCCGGCGTGGATGCCGTCGGGATCCAAAATGGCGTCGGCGAAATCTCGCGAGATTTCGCCGACGCCATTTTGGATCCCGACGGCATCCACGCCGGCGACATGTTCCTGCGGCGACGCCATTTTGGATCGGCGAAATCCCGCGATAGTCAAGATGGCGTCGACGCAAGAACATGTCGCCGGCGAGGACGACATCGGGATCCAAAATGGCGTCGGCGAAAACTCGCGAGATTTCGCGACGCCATTTTGGATCCCAACGTCGTCCACGCCGGCGACATGTTCTTCCGGCGACGCCATCTTGAGTATCGCGTGATTTCACGATACTCAAGATGGCGTCGCCGCAAGAACATGTCGCGGGCGTGGACAACGTCTGGATCCAGGATGGCGCCGGCGGAAGATGATGTCGGGGATCGTGGAGCAGCGGCGATGACGGCGTGAGTATGAGAGACGGAGTGAGAGACTGTCACCTCATTGGGGGACACAGAACTGTGGGTGTTATGCTGCTGTCCACAAGGAGGCGACAATATGCATAATCTGAAAAAGATTAACTATGGCTCCTCCTCTGCAGTATACACCCCTGGACGGTGTCAGCCTTCACAAGTTTTTGCTTAGTGTCGCAAGGAGGCCCACCTAAAAAAAATTTTTTTTTCCTGTTTCATCCGGATTACAGATGAAGAAAAGAGGGTCTCCTGTGAGACTTCCGGCATGGCTCCTTCCTCGGTCCCCTATCATGGGGTGCCCGGTTGAAGGAGAGATGGCTGTTCCCCATGTCGCTCCTTCCCCAGGCCTGCGGGTGCTGGTTTGAAGTCGAGACCCCCCTCCTTCCCCAATTCCTTTTGGTCTTGAGTTGAGATCGAGGCGAGGATGAAGCCCCCTGATGGTGACAGCAGCACCTTCCCTAATCCCCCCTCTGGGGGTATTAGGTTGAGACACCTCAGGTAGGGTTTGTACCACGGCACTCTGCAGCTCAGAGTAACCAGGGACCACAGCCCAGCTGCGGGCTCATGTCGGGGCCAGGGGGGAGTGCAGGCAGGCATGGCACAATGGAGACAAGGGATCACTGCGCCCGTCTCTGCGGCAGCACCAGATCTATGGTGCCTCAGAGGGGCTTCTCACAGCCCCCCTCCCGATTATAGCCCCACCGCTATACTGCTTTTTCATTCCGAGGGGTCCGGTTCAGTTTCGACCCCCTCCCAGACTTCCGCGCCGGCCTGGAGACCTTTCTTGGCATCGACATCTAATTTAGGCCGCGGCTTCGGCCTAGCTGAAGTCGCCACCTCTTCTCCGCCCCCCCGGCCGACAAATAGGACACTCTACAGTGTCATAGAAGGGGCGGATCGAGACAGATAGGGCACGTTTTTACACAGCTCTGCGCGCCCTTTTCAGCTCTCCACCCCCTTCTCTTTTTTTTTTTTTCAGCGGCCATTTCTGCTGTAGGCAGCATTCAGCAGCATCACGCCAGCCAGTCTCCGGGGGGGCACAGGACTGTGGATCTTCGGCGCTGGACCTAGGAGCACACTGGTGGCGTAAGATCACAGCTGGGTTTTTTACTCGGCTGTGATTCCATATTCCCTGTAAGGCTCTCCTATAGGTTTCCTCTGTATAGCCACCCCTATAGGGCCCTCTGCATAGCCAGCCCTTCTGCACTCTGTGCACTATGCCGGGCTCAAGGAAGAGAACCAGGCAGGACTGTTTTTATGCATTCTGCACAGCCTGCAAAACCACTCTCCCCAGTGGCAGTATGTACCCACACTGCCGGGATTGTAGCCAAAATACCGGGTCAGAACCCCAAGAGGCTCCTACCAATGTTTCAGCGTCTGCTACCACACCGGAATGGGCTACCCAGATGTCGCAGTGTATGACACAGTCCATAGATAACCTAATCTCCACATTACTCCAGGCTCTGCAGGGTCATGTCTGGGCTATGAGCGTTACCCAGCAAAGGGACAGCTCCACTCAGGGACATGCCGTTTCCGGCACTCCCAGACGTAAGCGGACCCACAGGTCGCGTTCATCTGCGTCATCCCATAGCACACAGTCATCCCCCTCTAGGGAGACACACCATAGTTTCAGGTCACCTAGACCGTCCCCTAACAGACAGGCAACGCAGATCTCCACAGCGATCCCCGACCACAGAAGACCTCCGCCCCAGCTCGCCAACCAGGGAACACCTTAGTGATACGCAGGATTCGGAAGGCATCTGTGACTCCGACAACGAAACGGAAAGGTCTCCGGTCCCTGGTCCTCCTAGCAATACAGCGCTAGTTGAGGACGTAATCTCTTCCATCCATCGGGTGCTGGACACTTCTGATCCACCCCCGGAAGCCTCAGAACACAAGATTTGCTTTGAAAAGTGTTCTGAAACCACCTAAGGTCTTCTCTAATCACCCGGAATTTCAGGCGATCCTTACTAAGCAGTTTTCGCAGCCTGAGAAGAAATTCGCCAATCGCAAATATTTGGAGGCTAGGTACCCCTTCCCACAGATAGACAGCAAGGAGTGGACAGATCCACCCGAAGTGGATCCCCCAGTCTCTAGACTAGCAGCACAGACCCTCCTTTCACTGCCAGATAGCTCAACCCTCAGGGACGCAGCAGACCGGCAGGTAGAACGCATGGCTCGTTCAATTTTCGAAGCGGCAGCGGCCTCCCTGGCTCCCGCGGGGTGTGGCCTCCCTCTCCTGAGCTGGAAACTGTATTTAAAGGCTTCCCCTGACTGGTGTCCAGTGGTTGGGACCCGGTCTGTGTGAATAAGGGCAGACACGGACCGGGTCCCAACCACTGGACACCAGTCAGGGGAAGCCTTTAAATACATTTTCCAGCTCAGGAGAGGGAGGCCACACCCCAGCTTGCACAGAATGCAAAAATACAAAGAAAAAACACAAAAATTGAGCTTGGTTTGAGTTGGTACACATGCAGCATGTAAATGCATGTTCACATGGCCAAAAAGCATACAAAAACCTACAAAAGACAAAATGAAAAAAAACCCTGCTATAATTAAATAAGTAAAAAGCAAAAGTGCATTTAAATCATACAGAGTTCTTAGTAATACTGTATTTGATCAAACATAGCATAAAAGCCGTCCCATCATCGACAAGGTGACTCTGCGGTCGGGGCGGTCCTACACTGTCTAATATTAAAAACCTTATCATGTGTCAAAGTTGACGTCTGTGTGAATAAGGGCAGACACGGACGTCAACTTTGACACATGATAAGGTTTTTAATATTAGACAGTGTAGGACCGCCCCGACCGCAGAGTCACCTTGTCGATGATGGGACGGCTTTTATGCTATGTTTGATCAAATACAGTATTACTAAGAACTCTGTATGATTTAAATGCACTTTTGCTTTTTACTTATTTAATTATAGCAGGGTTTTTTTTCATTTTGTCTTTTGTAGGTTTTTAGATAGACAGCAAGGAGTGGACAGATCCACCCGAAGTGGATCCCCCAGTCTCTAGGCTAGCAGCACAGACCCTCCTTTCACTGCCAGATAGCTCAACCCTCAGGGACGCAGCAGACCGGCAGGTAGAACGCATGGCTCGTTCAATTTTCGAAGCGGCAGCGGCCTCTCTGGCTCCCGCGTTCGCTTCAGTCTGGGCGGCCAAGGCCATTCTGGCTTGGGCCAGAAAACTGCAGACTGGCCTCCAAGCTTCAAATCCTGAGCTGTCGGACCAAGCGGTCCAAATAGCAGTGGTAGCAGATTACATGCTTCATGCAGCTCTGGATTCCGCAAGAGGTGTAGCGGGGATAGCATCAAACGACATCACAATCCGGCATATCCTCTGGCTGCGGGAATGGAAAGCAGACGCGACATCAAAGAAGTCCCTCACGCATCTCCCGTACCTCAGTGGGGGGCTTTTCGGTGAAAAGTTGGACACAATAATTTCCAACGCCACTGGGGGCAAGAGTACTTCTCTCCCTCAACTAAAGCCTAAACGCACGTTCAGAAGGCGTAACCAAACACGATTCCGATCCTTTCGGAATGATTCAGGCTGGTCCGTCTCGCGTCCAGCACAAAATCGTAACCGCTCTCCACATGACAACCCACGTGCAGCGCAGAGGCCGGACAGGGCCTGGCAGTCAAAAGCAGGCCAGGCAAAGCCCAAAAGGAGGAAAACCTCAAACTTTCTCCTCATCATGACTCACGAACTCCGGAAGACACCCCACCCGTAGGCGGACGACTTCTACTCTTTCAGCAAGTCTGGCTGCCTATTACAGAACACAGATGGGTCAAGGAAAGAGTGTCTTCCGGATACAAGATAGAGTTCAATTCCAGCCCACCGAACCGGTTCTTCCCCTGTCCCCCCAAAACCGCCAGACAAGGCTCATGCCTTCCACCAGGCGGATTCCTCCCTCCTTCAAGCAGGAATCATAGTACCGGTTCCCGCGGCCGAGCGCTTTCGAGGGTTCTACTCCAATCTGTTCGTAGTCCCCAAGAAAGGAGGCAGCGTCCGGCTCATACTGGACCTAAAACAACTCAACAAGTATGTCAGGGTTCGTCATTTTCGCATGGAGTCCCTTAGGTCCATCATTGCATCCATGGAGCAGGGAGAATATCTCGCCTCCATAGACATACAAGACGCATACCTGCATATACCGATTTCTCCCGCCCATCTGAGATTTCTCAGGTTTGCAATCAACCAGGACCACTACCAGTTCGTGGCTCTCCCGTTTGGACTCGCCACGGCTCCCAGAACGTTTACCAAGATCATGGCTGCCACCATGGACGTTCTGCACTCCAGAACCATAGTAGTCGTTCCATACCTGGACGACCTTCTCATCAAGGCTTCAACCTTCAAGGACTGCGAGGTCAGCGTCTCAATCGTAATCGACACTCTGAGTCACCTGGGCTGGTTAGTCAACCTACAAAAGTCATCGACTACCCCGAGTCAGTCTCTGACCTTCCTGGGGATGCTATTCGACACCTCCAGGGGGTCTGGTGCTCCTTCCCAGGGACAAGGCACTGGCTCTCCGTCTAGGAGTTCGCATACTCCTCCGCAATTCCCCCCGATCTCTCCGGTTTGCCATGAAAGTCCTCGGCATGATGGCAGCGGCAATGGAGGCGGTACCACTTGCCCAGTTTCACCTCAGGCCTCTTCAACTAGCCATCCTCAAGTCCTGGGACAGGAATCCTTTCTCCCTCGACAGGGAGTTCCGGCTAACATCGGCAACCAGGAGGTCCCTCACTGGTGGCTCAAGCCAACCTCACTGGCAACGGGAAAATCCTCTCTCTCAGGTCAATGGAAGGTTCTGAGCACCGACGCGAGCCTGACAGGTTGGGGGTGCGGTGCACCTACATCACAGGGCAAGTGGTCACCAGTGATAGCGAACATGCCCATCAACATCCTGGAAATTCCGGCCGTCTTCCTGGCATTGAGAGCCTTTCGTCACTTACTGGCAGACTCTCATATCAGAGTACAGTCGGACAATGCCACGGCGGTGGCATATGTAAACCACCAAGGCGGGACCCGCAGTACCCAGGCGATGAGAGAAGTGGCACATATCCTCCACTGGGCGGAAGACACGAGGTCGGTACTCTCTGCGGTCCACATTCCGGGTGTGGACAACTGGGAAGCCGACTACCTCAGCAGACAAGGAATGGACTCGGGGGAGTGGTCTCTCCATCCCGAAATTTTCCGCCAGATCTGCCATCGCTGGGGGACCCCGGATGTGGACCTAATGGCATCCCATCTCAATGCCAAGGTCTCCAATTTCATGGCCAGGACACGCGACCCGCGGTCGCTCGGAGCAGATGCACTGGTTCAGGACTGGACTCAGTTCCAGCTTCTGTACATTTTTCCCCTCTCCCCCTGATATCCAGAGTCGTGAGGAAGATCAAACAAGAGGGAGTTCCAACCACCCTAATCGCGCCAGACTGGCCCAGACGTACATGGTACGCCGACATCGTACAACTTACAGCAGCCGTCCCCTGGCGTCTCTCAGACCGTCCCGATCTTCTGTCACAAGTTCTGTTCTACCACTAGAACTCAGGGGCTCTCAATTTGACGGCGTGGCCCTTGAGACCTGGGTTCTAACCCAGGCAGGGCTCTCACCGGACGTCATTAGAACCATGATCAGGGCATGGAAGCCAGCCTCCGCCAAGATTTATTACCGTACCTGGAAAGCTTTCTTTACCTGGTGCGAAGATCGCGGCCAGATCCCGCTCCCTTATTCCCTCACAAAAGTACTTGGCTTTCTCCAATCGGGTCTGGACGCTAGGCTATCCCTGGGCTCGCTTAAGAGCCAGGTGTCAGCGCACTCAGTACTTTTTCAGAGACGTATTGCTAACAAGCCTCAAGTAAGGACTTTTCTCCAGGGAGTTTCGCCATTAGTTCCCCCCTACAGACGTCCACTGGAAACGTGGGACCTCAACCTGGACCTGACAGCATTGCAGGCACCACCTTTCGAACCTCTTAAGGAAGTCCCACTCCGCCTTCTATCACAGAAGGTGGTCTTTCTGGTGGCAATCACTTCGCTACGCAGGGTGTCTGAACTGTCAGCACTCTCCTGCAGACGGCTTTTCACCAGGACAAAGTGGTTCTCCGTACAGTCCCATCCTTCCTTCCGAAGGTTGTGTCCAACTTCCACCTCAATGAGGAAATTTCACTGCCATCCCTTTGCCCGGTTCATAGAGTGGAGAAGGCTCTGCATACGCTTGACCTTGTCAGGGCATTGCGTATATACGTGTCTAGGACTGCACCCTTCCGGAAGTCGGATTCCCTTTTCCTTCTTCCGGAAGGCGTTCACAAGGGTCTGCCAGCTTCCAAAGCTACCCTGGCCAGGTGGATCAAGTTCACCATACAGGAGGCTAACCGCCTTAACAATTCTCCTCTTCCGGCCAGTATCACGGCACACTCTACACGGGCGGTAGGGGCCTCCTGGGCTATTCGGCACGAGGCTTCGGCACAACAAGTGTGTAAGGCGGCCACTTGGACTACACGCGTTTACAAAACACTACAGAGTCCATGCCCAGTCCTCAGCGGACGCGAGTCTGGGCAGGCGGGTTCTGCAGACGGCAGTGCCCCAAGTTTAGGGACCTGTTGGCACAATATTCGTCCATTGCTTCCCACCCAGAGACTGCTTTGGGACGTCCCATGGTTCTGTGTCCCCCAATAAGGCGACAGACTAAAGGAGATTTGTGTACTCACCGTAAAATCTCTTTCTCTTAGCCTCTAAATGGGGGACACAGCTCCCACCCTGTTGCCCTTATGGGCCGTTGTTACGATTGAGTTCTCATTGTTCTTTGAGCTCGTATATAGTGGCCTTCTTACAGGCATGGTTATGTTGTTTCTGTTATGTTCCTCCTAATGCTTTTGCACAAAACTGGTGAAGGCTGACGCCATCCAGGGGTGTATACTGCAGAGGAGGAGACTTAATCTTTTTCAGATTATGCATAGTGTCGCCTCCTAGTGGACAGCAGCATAACATCCATGGTTCTGTGTCCCCCAATTTGAGGCTAAGAGAAAGATTTTACGATGAGTACACAAAAATCTCCTTTTTCTTGGAATAAGGGGAGGAAAAAATGAAAGACAGAAAATCCCCCAGGGTTGAAACCATTCTGAAGGAATCCTCTTAATTCCATGACAGTGAAGCCACTTTAGGGCGTTTTATCAGCTTCATCTTTGAAAAAAACTGGGGGCTGCAGATTTGCTCCTATCCCTTTCAACAGGTGCTGAGCTGCAGTAACCAGGGGCAGTCACTACACAGTCAGTGGTGCTGTGCTGTTCCACGCCATGCACTGTCAACATATGGCTGCCGTCAGGGGTGATAATCACTGATAACAGCTCATCAGTGAGGATTTAAAGTGTTGGCCCATGACCATCTTATACTGATGGGCTATACTTAAAGAAGTGCTCCAAAAAAAATACCTGTATTGCCTAAACCTGTATAAATGTGTACGTAGTGTAGAGTAAGAATCGTAATATACTCACCGATCATCGTGTTCACTGGTTTCCAGCGCCGCTCCGGTCCTCTTTTGGGTCATGTGACCTCTATTCCATCTCGCCTGAATCGCACAGGGTTCTATGAGTGGACTGGTAGTCATTTTACAACGCAGGGCTCGTTCTGACGCTTCATAGACCTGCAATGTAAAAGCGACTTCCGGCTCATGTGAACTCGGAATAGAAGTCACGTGACCCAAAAGAGGACTGGAGCGGCGCTGGAATCTGTGATAGACGGAGTATGGTGAGTATGTTACTGCATTTACACAAACTTAGGCGACAAGTTTCGTGGGAGTGCTTTTTTTTTTTTTTCTTTTAAAGGCCCCTATACACAGATGGCTGATGTCCATACAATGCTTTGGCTAATGGTTCTGCCAACCGTCATCTCCCGTACACAGGCGCGCTCGATCAGCTGTGTCCTTTATGAGAAAGTTGCTACCAGACATCCGGCTTACTTCCGGGAGAGGAACAAAGTGATCGGCAGTCAGGCGTGTCCGATAGACATCCCCCCAACGATCAGTTGACTTGAGTCCCCATATACAGAGTGTCAGGCGCACTAGTCTACATCAGCAGGTGTGCGCAACATTATTCTAATATGTGTATGGGAAGAGGATCATCAATATAAAGAGGGCTGTTGAACCCCTCTAAGGGGTTAAGGCTTAGAGGATGGGATCCCGTAGGCATCAGAAAAGGGTAAATCCCTTTAAATCTTAAAGGCTGCATTGACATTTCTACATTATCTAGTGAGCCCCTTAGGCACATTTGTGGGGAGACTGCTGGTATATATTAAGGGTAAAATTAGTCTACCATTATCTGGCCAGATTATATATAAACACATGCCCAATATTAACACTGAGCGGTTTTCCTAGAAAAACTGGAGAGATACCGGAGGGAGCAGCAATTCCAGCACAATGAGAGAGTGTGAACCTCAAAGGACAATGGAGATGGAGTAAAGTCCATCCATGTTATTACATGCAAAAAAAAAAAAAAAAAAAAAACCCCACATGATCCTTGTACACTCTCTTTATGGCAGCTGCCATCTAAGCCCAATATGGTGCATAATAATGTCACAACGTGCAGAAAATACACAGAGATTCCAGTATAAGACCCAGAGAGGAAATGGAACAGTTTTTGTAGTCCACAAATCACAGACGCTGGGAAAGCAAACACAGCACTTACGTGGTGGAAGAAAAAACTTGTTTCTCAGGTGGAAGTTGATTCCCGTTAAGAGAAAAGACCATTAACTTTTTATGTAAGTCCAATAAAAAGCCGACAGTGTCTCCTGCATGACAAAGACACAGAAAGAGGAAATACAAATGTACAAGCAAAAATGGAAATGTCAAGAGTGCAAAAAAAAAAAAACACAGATTGAATATATGTTCACAGCTGTAAGGCTATGTGCACACGTTGCGGATTTTATGTGTATTTGCAGCAAAAATGCATACAAAAAGCAACCCATTGAATACAATGGCATTCCGCACATGCTGTGCTAATGCTGCGTATTTTTCCGCAGCAGAACTGCATCGCGGAAAAATACGCAGCATGCTCATTTTTTGTGCGGAATTCCCACGATTCCGCACACAGAGGAATGCATTGATCCGCCTACTTTCCGCATGTGGCTATGCCCACCATGCGCAAAGTAAGTGGATCATGTGCAGATAGTACCCAGGGTCTGGAGGAGAGGAGATTCTCCTCTAGGCCCTGGGTACCTTATCCCTGTAAAAAAAAAAAACAAAAAAACAAAACAAAACAGGATTTTTAGTTGCTTACCGTAAAATCTGTTTCTCGGAGCCTTCATTAGGGGACACAGGAAACCATGGGGTGTATGCTGCTGCCACTAGGAGGTTGACACTAAGCGGAAAAAAAGTTAGCTCCTCCTCCGCAGTGTACACCCTACCGACAGGAAGTAGGATGTTCAGCTACTGAGAAAGCAGTAGGAGAAGTAATCTGTAGACGAGATAAAAACACAGAAAACACAAATCCACACTGTAACAATATTATGCAGTAACCGAGCTGTTCAACTTGGGAGGGTGCTGTGTCCCCCAATGAAGGCTCAGAGAAACAGATTTTACGGTAAGCAACTAAAAATCCTGTTTTCTCTATCGCTTCATTGGGGGACACAGGAAACCATGGGACGTCCCAAAGCAGTCCCCAAGGGGAGGGAACAGAAAACAACTCCAATCAAGACGAGGAAGTCACCCTCGTCACCTGCAAGGTCACCTGCGAGGTCTTTTACCCCGACCGGCACTTGCCGAAGCTAGGCATGGGCTCTGAAGAAAACCTCATGGACCTGTGGAGGACATATCATTGCACTGCAGAGGTGCCAGACGAAGGCCGAAAGAGTACCGCCAGGAGGACACACACTGCCCGGGCAGAGTGCATCATACTCAAAAGAACGCATTCCTTTCTGAGCCGGCAACCCTACTAATAACGACCAGATTCCGCGAGCAGACGACCTGGAGGCCAGAGGACCTGTACACTTGAAGCCGGAGCTTGATAAGTACCGTTGCGGTGGCAAGGTAGCCTGATGCGAGAGCGTCACGAAGTAAAAGTTTGAGGCGGACGAAAGAAAGGGAATTCAGAATGATGGAGAGTGGACCCTTGATGCACAGGAAGTGCACCACGGCTGCTACAGGCTCTGAGACCCCAAGGGTGGTTGAGAGTCTGAAAGGACAGGCTACCAACTGGAAGGAAAAGGAACCAGTCCGTTGCAAATGCAGATATCGCCAAAGCCCTGAAAAAAATCAGGACCTGGATAAGAGCTTCATGGAACAAGGGAAAATCATGCGATTCACAGGAGGCAAATGTTGAACGAAGAAAATTACTTCCTGAGAAAAACAAGTATGGACTCAAACCTAGATCCCCAAAGCCACGCTGAAGAAAAAAGCGCTGAAGAATGACGAGGTTTGGCCTGAGGAAGGAGAGCGCTTGTCCTTCCGGTGACCTCATCAATGATTTGGCCTATTGGAGCCACATGGAAAGAACGGAAAATTGGTGAGGGACTTCTTTGGGGATAATTTCGCTCGTGAAACCGAAAGCCAAAATGGAACCCTTAGATAGGAACGATAGTCGAAAACCCATGTCTCCATGCAAGAAAAATTTTTGGACAGTGAGGACGGTCAAATCATCCGACTGGTGTCCAGAAAGAATGCTCTGATGAGCAAGCTAGGCCACGCGGCTATAGAATTTTGCCAACTACTGTGTGAATTAGCCGTTGCACTTCTGGGAGAGGAAGGACCATAGTGGCGGAAAACTTGGAACCGGAGGGTTCGCAGCCGCAGAAGCAGTCCAATTTAGCCAAGCACTCGGGAGAAAAGAGATATACAGAGGCGCCCCCTTCTTTGGAAACGGCTGAAGTCCGTTCTGTGAGGAAATGACAGGACCTGAGAGCAGGCCACTGGGAACCTGCTAAAGAGTCGAACACTGGAAACGTACTGAATGGCACCTGGGAATTACCAGGATCTCATCGACGCGATGTAGGCTCAGGATGGCTATGAAGAGACAACAGATTTCTCGACTAGGCAGGTAGAACGAAGGCTACTGGATTACTTTGAGATCAAAGGGAAGATAAACCCACCATTCAGGGATGAGGGTGGATATGGAGAAAATAGTCCAGCCGGACTTAGAAAAGAGATTAGTCGAGCAAGGAAAGTCCATGCAAAACATGGACTATGTCAACTCTAAGGAAAGTTGGCTCTAGGTAGATAAAACAGACCCCAGAGGACAAATAGGCTGACGAAAGGCAGGTCAATCCGTATGACAATGTAAACGACCAAATCCATCCTGGACCCTCTGGAGCAGGGAGGGGATTGCGGTGAGTAGACCCGCTTACCTAAGTCTAAGACAACATGCCCGAGGAGAACAGGGAAAAGATACAATTCTAGCTGAAGGAAGAAACGCGTTATCACCAGACTCATCCTTGGATCCCAGACTGGAGCAGCTTTCTACCCTGGTCAGATTCCACTCTTGACTGAGGTGGGATACATTTTCCAGCCACGGTCAGAAGTCACATGTCTGAGCTGCTGGAGGCTTTACCCAGCGTCTGTAAGAAAGAATAAGCAAGTTCCGACAGATAAGGAGTTTAGGTATTGTGGCAGCTCGAAGGCCCTTAGGACAGACTAGAACGTATAAATTACTATTGGCCAAGCATTAAAGCTAGACGTAACACCTGCAGTAAAGATAGCCTGCGGACAGTACTGTAAACAGATCAGAAGGTGTGGCAAAAACTCCTGTGGGGTAACTAGCACATAGGGTCCAGAGCATTCCGCAGTAAAACAGCGACCATCTGTACCTGACACACCAGTGTCTGACCCACCTGAGGGTGGAGAATCAAGTTATGTTGCTACCGAGATCCGCTCTGTGGTACAGAGAGCCGCTCCGTTTGGACATGGTAGTGCTTACGTTTAACTGTTAACAAACCACAGATGTTATTAACAATGAAATATGCATCTGAAAGGTGTGTTTGATTCACCTGGACGCGGCCTGTAACCGCAGCTGCAGCCCGTCAGGAGCTATAAATTCCGGCACCTCACCACGAGTGATTAGACGGGAGCTTAGGCAAAAGCTGCAAAAGACCCAGATGAACGTGAAAGAGGACGCTCCTGACTCACCTGAAATGGGACAGTAGAGCCGGACCGGTGTAGTAGATGGACCTCGGGTACGTTTGAATCACCAGAAAGACGGCATGTATTGACTAAACATGTCTGGTAGAGGCCTATCCAAGTGCTCGATAAGAGATATAATACTGCTGCAATAGAGCGCGAGGAACCTGAAGGCAAGAGCATCTAACTCACCTGAATATGGTACAGAACACCAGTACCACTGAAGCAGTCAACCCTAGACACGTCTCCACAGTAATACGGCCGTTTGAACTACTGTACCTGGAAGGTGGTGCTTCTGAAGCCTGGATAGCGGATATAGCACAGCTGCCATTGGCTCTAAGTATCCTGTGAACAAATCAGCGTGGAGAGAACCCGGAGAAGGGAATAGGAGACAGCCATTTCTGTGTTGCAGTGCAGTCTAGGTCTGGATACCTGATGACATTAGGTAGAATAACAGCTTCTGTGTTGCGGTCAAGGACTGGGTACGTGACGGCATTAGGCAGAATAACGGCTTCTGTGTAGCGTTCTAGGTCTGAATACCTGACAGCATTAGGTAGAATAACGGCTTCTGTGTTGCGGTCTAGGTCTGAATACCTGACGGCATTAGGCCTAATAACGGCTTCTGTGTAGCGTTCTAGGTCTGAGTACCTGACAGCATTAGGCAGAATAACGGCTTCTGTGTAGTGTTCTAGGTCTGAATATCTGACAGCATTAGGCCTAATAACGGCTTCTGTGTAGCGGTCTAGGTCTGAGTACCTGACGGCATTAGGCAGAATAACGGCTTCTGTGTAGTGTTCTAGGTCTGAATATCTGACAGCATTAGGCAGAATAACGGCCTCTGTATTGCAGTCTAGATCTGGGTGCATGACGACATTAGGTAGAATAACGGCTTCTGTGTTGCGGTCAAGGACTGGGTACCTGACGGCATTAGGCAGAATAACGGCTTCTGTGTAGCGTTCCAGGTCTGAATACCTGACAGCATTAGGTAGAATAACGGCTTCTGTGTTGCGGTCTAGGTCTGAATACCTGACGGCATTAGGCCTAATAACGGCTTCTGTGTAGCGGTCTAGGTCTGAGTACCTGACGGCATTAGGCAGAATAACGGCTTCTGTGTAGCGTTCTAGGTCTGAATACCTGACAGCATTAGGTAGAATAACGGCTTCTGTGTTGCGGTCTAGGTCTGAATACCTGACGGCATTAGGCCTAATAACGGCTTCTGTGTAGCGGTCTAGGTCTGAGTACCTGACGGCATTAGGCAGAATAACGGCTTCTGTGTAGTGTTCTAGGTCTGAATATCTGACAGCATTAGGCAGAATAACGGCCTCTGTATTGCGGTCTAGATCTGGGTACCTGACGACATTAGGTAGAATAACGGCTTCTGTGTTGCGGTCAAGGACTGGGCACCTGACGGCATTAGGCAGAATAACGGCTTCTGTGTAGCGGTCTAGGTCTGAGTACCTGACGGCATTAGGCAGAATAACGGCCTCTGTGTAGCGGTCTAGGTCTGAGTACCTGACGGCATTAGGCAGAATAACGGCTTCTGTGTAGTGTTCTAGGTCTGAATATCTGACAGCATTAGGCAGAATAACGGCCTCTGTATTGCAGTCTAGATCTGGGTGCATGACGACATTAGGTAGAATAACGGCTTCTGTGTTGCGGTCAAGGACTGGGTACCTGACGGCATTAGGCAGAATAACGGCTTCTGTGTAGCGTTCTAGGTCTGAATACCTGACAGCATTAGGTAGAATAACGGCTTCTGTGTTGCGGTCTAGGTCTGAATACCTGACGGCATTAGGCCTAATAACGGCTTCTGTGTAGCGGTCTAGGTCTGAGTACCTGACGGCATTAGGCAGAATAACGGCTTCTGTGTAGTGTTCTAGGTCTGAATATCTGACAGCATTAGGCAGAATAACGGCCTCTGTATTGCGGTCTAGATCTGGGTACCTGACGACATTAGGTAGAATAACGGCTTCTGTGTTGCGGTCAAGGACTGGGCACCTGACGGCATTAGGCAGAATAACGGCTTCTGTGTAGCGGTCTAGGTCTGAGTACCTGACGGCATTAGGCAGAATAACGGCCTCTGTGTAGCGGTCTAGGTCTGAGTACCTGACGGCATTAGGCAGAATAACGGCTTCTGTGTAGCGGTCTAGGTCTAGGTCTGGGTACCTGACGGCATTAGGTAGAATAACGGCTTCTGTGTTGCGGTCAAGGACTGGGTACCTGACGGCATTAGGCAGAATAACGGCTTCTGTGTTGCGGTCTAGGTTTGGATACCTGACGACATTAGGTAGAATAACGGCTTCACGTGTAGTAAGCCGTACTACGAAGACTGTAGTAAAGTAGATTCTGACCAGTCAATTCTTCTGACAGTAGAACATTAGGCCTGGGATCAGAAAGAGACTAACTGCACTCTCTGTTGTGTGCTATCGTTCCAACCTCTGGACCAGCGAGTTGTGGTCAGCTTCTTTATCCACTGAACCACAGTAGACAATTGCCAGGTAGCACGAACGTCTATCCAGCTGGAAGTCCGGCCCAAACACTGCAGACGTGAAGAGTTAGAAGCCGCACAATATTCTGCTTAGAGCAGTATGAAGCCAGCGTCCGGAGGGGGCTGCAGAAAAAAGGAAGGGCGAGTGCCTGTGAGCAGTAGATATGGGAGCAGATGCTATACCAGGGCTCCAGCACCTTTATGTGTGAAGCAATGGTTGAGTGTTGCTCTGCTGAAATCAAGGCACATATCTGCAATGGCCGAAAACACAACAGCCGTGTGACAAAATCAGATCTCCGATGAAAATAAACGTGCGAGTGAAACCCCCTACCAGGCCGACACCATGCGGCAAATACAGAAGACAGCAGCGTGGCTCTCCAAGCCTCTGTGTGCTATGCAAGACATACTGATGCACTAGAGACCGTGCGGCAGAAGATTACAATTACGCCAGGAAAATACACGATTCTAGAGTACTATTACATCAGTGACTGTACAGTTCTAGAGTACAATTACTTCAGAGACTGTACGGCTCCAGAAAACCATTACATTACTGACTGTACGACTATAGCGCATTTGACATGAGACGCAATAGCTAAGATGGATCCTCTGCTCCATCACTGGGCCTGCGGAAAGTGTGGCCCTGCTTAATTTTACTATGAGGGGCTTATACTCCGCATTGTCTCTGATTCGGCTGAGGGGAGATAGGCAGGAAACAGCTGGTCCTGTCCGGTGAAGGCACTAACCGTGTCCCACGCTGGGAGAATACGACCGCTGTGGAGGATGCCGACGCAGGGAGGATGCCGAGGTCCAGGAAGACATATCTCATTTTCCAAGTGAGAGAACAGGAGCAAAACTGAGCGGTGACGAGGACCGCACTGCCCGCAGGCAGGACAGAGTCATTACCGGTGTGCTCACACCAATATGGCCGCTCAGGGCCCCCACCTACCTGCCTTAGACAAGGGCGCGCTGTGCACAACTCCACTCTGCATAGCCCGAACGGGGGCGGAGCCAACCGTCGGCTCTGGGGACAGAAAGATGGTGGCGAAGGATAGTCTCTCTGCGCTGCAAGGGAGGCCGGACGGAGGGCGGAGCTTGCGCTGGGTGCAGGTAGCGGCTGAGGGAAGACGGGCGGGGAAAAAGCCTGCCTGAAACGAGAGGATGGAGGGCGGGGCTACCGAGGCCTAGGCCGCAATTGAAGCCGGGGCCTAGATTAGACCCAGGAGACCGCCGACGAAGGGGGGCGGCGCGGAGGCCCGAAAAATTCTGGAGTTATCACCTGGATCCTACCAGAAAGGTAGTCGGGTGCGGGGGGGGAAGCGGTGGGGCGGGAGATCCGCGCTGAGAGCAGGCTGCTGCCCACCTTCGCCTATTCTGCTGAATAGGGTACCAGCTGGGGGAAGTCAAACACACAGCACTCGGCGAGCGGTGGTGAGGGCTTTGCCAACCTCAGCAGGGACTGAGCTCCCCACATGTGCGACAGGAGAGCGGCCAGGGAGAGGGCCTAGACTACTGGAACCTAGGGGATTTCCTCTTCTTTACCTATCTTCTTATGCGGCGTTTACCTCTTCCTCCCTGTGGTGTCAGACATCCGGAAACATGTTGCAGGACGTCACATCTCATCCAACTAACAGGCTCTGGTGGGCGAGTAGTTGAGAGACGAAGGGCCAGGACCAGGTCAGGATCACCTAAAGACACTTCTGTGCTAGGAGTTTGGGTCCTGCCGGCTAGACGTATGAGGATACGGGGTGGCAGTACACGCCGTGCTCAGTCTCTTTGTGGGAGTACAGTTTTGACCTTTCACATTGTATCCCTCTTGGTACCTGAAAAGGAACGATGCACATTGAGGTAGATAAGGGTCTAATGAAAGACCCGTGTCCACCTCCTACTGACACTATGCTAAACTGAACATCCTACTTCCTGTCGGTAGGGTGTACACTGCGGAGGAAGAGATAACTTTTTTTCTGCATAGTGTCAGCCTCCTAGTGGCAGCAGCATACACCCATGGTTTCCTGTGTCCCCCAATGAAGCGATAGAGAAAACGTGATATTCTCACCTTCCGGCATCCCCCGCAGCGTTCCCAGGTCTCAGCGATGCTCCTGGCAAGTCCCGTTCCCAGCGATGCCTTATGACAATGACCTCTGATAACGTAGCGGTGTCGCATGATGCTCATTGGTCATTGGTCGCAAGGCATCACTGACAACGGGACTTGCCGGGAGCATCGTGAGGCTCAGGAACGCTGCGGGGGACGCCGGAAGGTGAGAATATCACAATTTATTTTTTTTTTAAATTATTTTTAACATTATATATCTTTTACTATT